>NC_082661.1:136004200-136315931 GCF_025265405.1 Mesoplodon densirostris | reverse complement strand
ATCACCACAAATATATTACCTGTCTGGTAAACTGCTATTCACCTAATAGCTATATAGAACAGTGAGTGCATTGAAATTATTCTCCACTTCATTCTGACGACTGAAAATAGTATTAGTCAAGATATTTTTGGCTAACTGAACTTGTAATACTGCATGAAATGTTTATGTCACTGTATTTTTAAACAGTCCTTGGTAGTGGATCCCTAGACACTACTCCCCTCTTCCCTACCTATTTATGCCTATATTTGTCAATTATTTTTATTTTTAAATGCAAAACAAAACAAAACACCTCAATTCAAATTAAATTAAACTATTGAGGCTTCATTGGCCAAATCACCAAACCCCAAGAAAAGTACAGATGTGGGCTTCGAGAAAACTATAGATATGAAAAGATTTTGAATGCTATCTCTCTCTCTTTGCCTCTGTCTCTGTGTTTTGCTTTTTCTTTCTTTTTGTTCCTTTTCTTTAACTGGCATCTTTCTTTCTCTGGCTGTAACAAAGAGTTTGAGATCATGATCACAGAGGAAAGCACATTAAAATGATCTGTCTTCCAAAGTTGTACACCACACCCTGGAATATGAAGATAATGTGAAAGTGCTGTCAAACTGGGGTGTTCTGCTTTGTATTTAAACTTAAGGGTCATAAACTTCACCAATTTCTCTGCCTTATTCCAGTCAGGGAAGGAAGCATAACCTGCCATCTGGTGGAAGTGAGATTAATGATTTCAGGAGGAAGCAAGGAATGTTTACACAAGGGTAGAAAACCCGAATGCTTACTGGAAACCTACAGGTAAATAATTAAATTGCACAAATAGATCCTGAAATGAGGCAAATTAAGAACCACTTATGTTATTAGAGGGCATGCCTCATTTGTTGCCTTGTGTTGCTACGTATTACTTTTTCAAGAGAAGCTTGAAATCTGAAATGAAATTAGACATCTGATTTTAGACTTGGGTAACTATAAGCAACAGCAACAACAACAAACTATTTAAAAAACCATTTGAATATCAAATTCAGCCCAAGGACCATGATTTTTGCTTCCTAGTTTTAAAGAGGAGACTTGCAAATTCCTTTTATTTCAGTAATAACAATTCTAAATGTTTTAACATGCATTTATTGAGATGCTTGGGGTAACCAGAGTAGATTTGAATCTTCACTTTATTTTTTTTCTTTCTATCATAGTATAAACATAGATAAGATTTTGAACCTCATGTTCCTCATGCAAACTAAAAGTCTACAATCTACTTTACTGATATGAGGATACACTGAAATAATACACATTAAACACCAGAATAATAGGAAGATCTTAAAAAACCAGTTTAGTTCTTTGCCTCAGAAATTTTTTCTAAAAACTGTGTTACAAAAATAAGAAGTTTAAGGGAAAAAAATAAACCAACAAAAAAAATAGAAGGACCAAAGCTGAGAAAAATATTTGCTCTTAAATATATATTTACATGCTACAATCAGAAGTATGTTAATATAAAAAAATAATGCCTATCAATTGATAATTATGAAACAATAGGTTAACATTACTTATAAAGACTCTATGAAGAGATACAGTCTAACTATAAACTATAGAATAATCAGCGTGAATAGTGCAGTACAGAACTTAAGAGGTATAAAAGATCAAAACAAAACTAAAGAGAATGAGACTATTTTAATTAATAATTTCTGTTAGTTTTTCTTGAGTGTTGTCAGCTGAGAATCAAGTTTTTGGTGTAAATTTATCTCATATCCATGACTGTATATTTCTAGTGTAATAAAACTAACCATGTTTGATTCCAAATACTCGGCAAATTTTAAGAAAAGCTTTGCAGAGCAAAGCAGTATCATAAGCAGGATGGCAACCACAATATTTGTTAAATTGGGTTCAGGGGGGTTATTTATTCCATCTGTTATTTCAACTAAACTGCATTTCTGCCTTGAAAGTGTTTCATGAGACTCCAGTGAATGACGAGCATTTGTGATTCATTTTAGTACCAGAACATTCCAGAATAATTGGCTTTTAGTGGAGAGCTGCCATCATGAGCCAAGTTTTAAAATATGCTATTTTGCTGAATTTTGTGGCCATGAAGGGATACTTTAAAAGGTTATTATACTGGCACGTGCTGCTACTAAAATGTGTTTTTACAGTTATTAGCCAGAAAAAGGATCCTTTCAGAATACAAAATAACAGCACAGTCCTAGACAGAGAGATTTCTCTTATATTCTTGTTCACTACAGAGCTATTAAACTATGGCTTTGTACATACATGACATTTCCAAAAATGGCATAATTAAGCTTTTTAAATGATTAATCTATAATTAATTTAATATTTTTTTCATTATGGATACAAAATAAATAAGGGAATTCCATGACAAAAGTCATGATTAACACATTACACACCCAAAATAATTAAATGTACTATATATTGGGATTAAAAAATGCAAGAAAAGATAGTTCTTAGTTAATTTAGAACGAATTACCAATGTGTATTCCTAATCAGGAGACTACATTGGTAAGAAAATTAAGTACATAGATATTGAGTACTGATTAATCTCCAAAAGTGTAGAGATAAATTTTTAAAAATATATAAAGTGATTATACAAAATTAATCAATATACAAGTTTTAAAAATGTTTTTACATTATTTATTTGCTTGTTTGTTTTCACTGATGATGCTTGATTGTCTCAAGTGCCTTATTATTTAACTAGCTGAAGAGTTAGACCTGGATGGGGAAACAGATTTAGTTTCCATAGTTTATTCAAACTACATAAACAACAATAAAAATCACAATACACCATGACAAGTACTGTGGTAAACATTTTCCTAGGATGTGTGGGAGTACAGAGAAACAAATAGAATAAACAAGTTGGTATGGGGAAATAGTGAAAGAAATTTTTTTCTGGAGGATTTAATAATGAAGCTAAATTTGAAGGTTATCAGGGGCTTTACTGGGACAGAAATGAGTTAAAAAGGCTTTTCAGCATTCACTCAAATAAATAGCATCTAATAGTTTCTGACTAACAGATGGAAGAATGAGTGAAGAATGAATTATTGGTAGAGTAACAAGTAAAAAGGCAATGGACGGGGCCTCCCTGGTGGCGCAGTGGTTGAGAGTCCGCCTGCCGATGCAGGGGATACGGGTTCGTGCCCCGGTATGGGAGGATCCCATATGCCGCGGAGCGGCTGGGCCCGTGAGCCATGGCCGCTGGGCCTGCGCATCCGGAGCCTGTGCTCCGCAACGGGAGGGGCCACAACAGTGAGAGGCCCGCATACCGCAAAAAGAAAAAAAAAAAAAAAAAAAAAGGCAATGGACAAGACAGCCTAGCCCACTTAAATAATTACAAGTAGCTCTGAAATATTGATAAAATGTAGAGAACACCAGGACAAGCAATGGCCCTGAAAGAGTGAACTGTAAGGAAGGGGCTTGGATGTTTCATTAAGAGATTACTGAAATAATTAAATGTTTAAATATTTGTAAATGTTGTATATTAGCAGTACTGAGGATTGTCTGAGAAAGACAGATTTGGACAGTGATAACAACTTAAAGACTATTGCAGTAATACTGGAGGGATTTTTATGAAACTTTGATTGGTAGCAGGAATAAAGAGATAGGTTCCACAATAGTAAATAAATAAATAAATAATACAACTCACTGATCAGTTGGATACGGAAGGTGAGAGAAAAGGAGACTAGAATGTCTTTGAGGTTTAAATATGTACAACTGGAAGAATGGAGCTTTTACCATAGAAGAAAATTCAAGTTTCGGAGCAGATGTGAGGGTAATTCTAATAAGGTTAAATTTGAAATACTTTTTGAAACTTGGGAGAATGCCTGGATTTTGTTTTCAATTATTACTACATGAGGGGAGTTATGCTAGGTGTTGAGACTCTTCAACTCTTTTTAATGGTATGTAGTGCCAATTAAATCAAACGTTTGCATACTGAATTTTACATGATGAATATATGAGAGAAAAAAATCCTCTCACAACAAGTCTAATATTAATGTGAAGAAAGATGAAAACAACCTGAAAAAGAAGAAACTAAGACTGAGAGTGGGAAGAATACAAATAGGAAGTTATGCTATCATAGGATGAACATACAATCTATTATTTAAAATGTTGAATATTTTAGAGTGATAGGGAGTGTTATTAATAATTACACCAAAGCAGAAAATGTAAACCCAATCTGCCCTTAGTCAAAATGAGAATGCATGGTCAACCTAATTATTTTGGAAGCCAAGTGACAAGAGACTTACGTGAGGAAAGCTTATAATCATCAGTTCAAAATGCTAAAGAGGACTTCCCTGGTGGGGCAGTGGTTAAGAGTCCGCCTGCCAATGCAGGGGACAGGGGTTAAATCCCTGGTCAGGGAAGATCCCACATGCCACAGAGCAACTAAGCGCGTGCACTTAGTTGAGCCCATTCTATCAGTAAATATTCTTTGAAAACAATTTTCAAAGGTAAAAACATCTTATATTATGAGTGTATAATATCTTATTTAACAAATACTGGCGTTTTGATTACTTGTTATTGTTGCTATTTTAATAAAACTGCAATTAAGTTTTTTGTACATCAATATTTTTACATATTTCAAAAAATTCTCAACATATTTTACCATGAAAATATCCCTGTCAGTTTCTTTTTTTTTTTTTTTTTTGCTGTACGCGGGCCTCTCACTGCTGTGGCCTCTCCCGCTGCGGAGCACAGGCTCCGGACACACAGGCTCCGCGGCCATGGCTCGCGGGCCCAGCCGCTCCGCGGCATGTGGGATCCTCCGGGATCGGGGCACGAACCCGTGTCCCCTGCATCGGCAGGCGGACTCTCAACCACTGCGCCACCAGGGAAGGCCCCTGTCAGTTTCTTAATAGATGAAAAATTTAATCTAATTTTTTGAATTGATTTAACATTTTCAGTAGTTTTTTACTCTTGTATTTCTTTCTTTCTAAATTTTTATATTGCCTGATTTTTAAAAGAGAATTTCATTTTGTTTTAAATGAAAGTCACTATTTTAAAGTATAAGGTTAAAATATTATATTGGTAACAATTATTATATCCTAATACAAAGAGATTTTAAATTTCACCAATACATGCTGGTTTTTACATGCCCCAAAATACAGTTATAATTAATTCCTGAAAATTATTTTCATTTACATATGACCAAGGAAGTTAAACAGCTGTGTAATGCAAGCTTCTTCTTGTTTACCAGAGTAAATGTCCATGAAAAAGTCCTACATAAATTGTCTATTATTGAAGTGAATCATTTACGTTTTTTAATTGTTTTTTAATTGTTTCTGGACTATTGAAATTAAAAGATAATGAGTTAATTTTCTTTTGGAAGATGTCAGTGTATATTTACATTAAAGTGGTAAATTAAATAGTGGTTTAGTTCACTATTTAAAAGGAAAATAATAATCATACGTTCAAAAACTCATATACTTTATATCATTGTGCTAGTTTTTCACTGTTGCTATAACAAATTACCACAAGTTTAAGGACTTAAGTCCAAACTCTCATCTAAATCTTTGCAGCTCAAAAGTCCAAAACCTTACCATCTAAGTTATCTAAAGTAGATATAGGTGAGGTTCTGTGAGTAATCAGTTTCAGGGGAAAAAAATCCTTTACATCTTTGAACCTGTGAAAATCAAGCAAAAAGAAATCTGCTCCCCAAATACAGTGGTGGGACAATCATAAGATTTCAGTTTTAGACATTCCCATTTGAAAAAAAGAGATCATGGAAGGAAAAAGGAATAACTGGCTCTAATCAATTTCAAAATTCATATAGAATAAACAACATTATGTTTCAAGACTTGAAAATTACCCTGTGTCCCCTGGGCTCCCATCTCTGCCCAACCCAAGAAGTCATCCTTCTTTTCTTCATGAAGGTTGTGTTTTATGTGTTTGTAACTAAGTAGGTTTATCAGACTGTTTTCTGCCTTTAGAATATTTGAAGTCCAGCAGTCTTCTTTCACTTCATGCTCTTTCTGAGCTTTTTGGTCCAAGTTGGCAGTTTTCGTGTCATTTTAACTTTCTCAAGGACATTGTCAGTCTCCCATGTATGTCATGGTATGTTCCAGAGATGCACTCAGTTATACTAAAAGCTACTCCACAGGTCTTTCTTAGATAATCCCATCTCCATTTTTTTGGCTACCAATGAGACGGCTGAAGATGTCCATGAGTCAGATGCCTAATCTGTTCAAAGAGCCCCCTCTGTGTGACTGAATATCATGAAGCTTTATTTCTTCCAAGGCACTAGCAAAAGGTTGCCTAGCCACATCTTTTGCTTTCTTCCCAGATAATGCTTTTCTGACAGTGAATTTCCTACTTTTACTGACTTTTGCATTCTGGATGGACCAAGAATTTCCCAAATCATCACGTCCCAGTTTCTTTATGCTTAACAGTTCTCTCAAAATGAGTTCTTCTCTTTAACGTTTTACTATAAGCAGCATGAAAAAGAGAGGAGGTCACTTCATTTAGAAATCTCATCAGCTAAATATCCAAGTTCATCATTTACAATTCTGTTTTCCACATACCTGTAGGAAAAAAATTCTACAGAGCTTTCAGAAACTATATAACAAGCATGCTCTTTCCTTCCGTTTTCAATAACATGTTCCTCATTACTTTCTGAGCCTTTGCCAACAGCCTTTTTAACATCCATATTTCTACCAACAGTCTGTTTATGATGATTTAGATATTCTCTAAGATTATATATCTCTGCTATTGTCCTCATTTTCTTTTGAGTCCTCACTAGCAGAGTTGATAATAACCATATTTTTACTAACAGTTAAGGGCAACACTAGGCTTCTCTCATGTTTCTCAAAATTCTTCCAATTTCTTCCTATTGACCAATCCCAAAGCAACTTCACATTTCAGTTATTTGTTAGAGCAGCACCCATCTTATGATACTAAAATTTGTAACAGTTTTTTTTTTTACTGCTGCTGTAGTATATTACCACAAAATTGTTGACTTAAAAAAGCACAAATTTTTTTATCTTACATTTCTGTAAGATAATAAATCAAGATGCCGGCAGGGCTGTATTCCTTCTGAATGCTCTAGGGGAGAATATATCAATATTTCCTTGCCTTCTTCTGCTTCAAGGGGCCACTTGCATTCCTTGTCTTCTGGCCTCTCCTTCATCTTCAAAGGCAGCAGTATAACATCTTCAAATCTCCATTTGTTTTTGACCTCTGCTCCATCAATACAATCCTCACTCTGATACTCTTCTCTTCCTCTTATAAGGACTATCGTGATTACATTGGGTCTTCCCAGATAATCCAGTATAATCTTTCTATTTCAATATCCACAACAATTTTATCTGCAAAGTCCCTTTTCCTATATAATGTAACATAGTCACAGGATTAGGGTTGGGACATTGGGTGGATGGGCATTATTCTGTCCGTTACAATCAATAAGTAAATAGATTTCGGATCCAAAATTGTGAGGACTGGATAGAATGTGAAATCACCTTACAAATGAACCTTTATCCAAATTTTTTTCCCATCAGGCTTTTAAATATATCAAGCTTCTAAGTATTTACTTTTTGAGCACCAGTTTGTGCAATTATATTATTCCTGCCTCATATATTTCTATTCAGATTAAAATATGAAATGAATACGTGATAGAACTGAGCTACTTCAGTTTGACTGGTATAAGAAGATTGTTAACAAGTTAAGTGCTCTTTGTGGATCAATAAACCATTTGAATCTTCATGATTTAACTAAACTTCATTAAACACAATGTATTAAACAAAAAAGTATGATATAAATTACTATGAATTTATTGGCAAAAAATGTTAATTTAATAATGTGTAGTTTTGGAATTTAGCAAAATTTAGCTTCTGTAACAATGTATCTAACATTTTTTCTTTAATTTAACATAATATTTAGAATATAATGTAGATTCAAATTGAACTACAGTGACAGAGATAATAATACTGAACTAGATCAGACTCAGAGCCTGATTTTTTATTACTGGTGGCACTACTGTTAATTTAATATGTAATAATAAGTCTGGAAATCATTACAATTTTAGTAAAAGTTGCTTTATCTTCATTCATTTTTAAGAAATATGCATATGAAATAATCACTGGGCCAAGACATGAGTTATACTAATAAGAGCAATTATTTTTATTTCATTAAGAAATTCTGGAGTTAAAGCTATTCCAAAAAGCTTTTAAAAATTTAACTTCATGTTCTCCAGGGTTGTATAACTCTATTATGGAATATATATTCCTCAGAGAATATATACTTTTTCTATACTCATATACTATCTTTCAAGGAAATAATCTTAAAAAATAAATCAAAAGAAAAAACATAATGTCCTTAACTTTTCACATAGACTCCAGCTGCTAATATTTTGACAAAGCTCTATTTTCAAATATATGTCAACCAGATAATTTACCCGTTATGCTGGACTTTCACTACTTCATTGATAGTCTCCGTAATATATGAATCAAAATAATACCAACTTCTATGACTAATTTATTTTAATATGCTGGTATCATCAGTGAAAAGCCCCCTATCAATTTTGTTTTACATAGTTGAAGATGTTTTAAAGAAAAAAACAAATTAAAAAAAATCAGATAAATTTTAAATTTCTGATATGATTTTTGCATTTTTATTAAGTTAATTAATACATTTCTGTTTTTAAACAAATTATATTTAATAAATTCACTCATTTTCATTTTTGTTTGGTTAAGACTTTTAAATTTTGATGAGTTAAAAAGTCTTGCTAGGACTTTTGTTGTAGCCAGAATAAAGTAACAGGGACTGTATTTAACCCAGGCTATATGAAAATTAGAACACTGGATAAAATATGTAAAAAATGTTTTTCAATGCAGAACAGTGCTCTCTGAGAGAAACTGGACCAACAAGAAGCCAAGCCATTGACTCAATGACTAAAAATCTTTTGGGGCAGCAGCACAGGGAGGGAGATCACACGTAAAGCTTAATGAGCAGATAAAGTTCATAGTACAGTGAAGCTTAGGCTAGAATTTGCTGGGTGCAGTATTGGAAAGAGGAGTAAGAGGAGAGAGAGGGAAGAAAGGAGGGAGGGATGGGGAGACAGAGATAGAGAGAGAGAGAGAGAGAGAAAGTATGCATTCCAGAGGTCTGTAAAAGTGCCCCCTTGAGTTTTTGGCTGTTATTGATCTTCACATGTAGGAAAGCCACTACCTGAAGCCAAGGAGAGAATTACTAGAAAGGAGTTGTAGCAATATCCCTCGTGCTCACAAAGAGAATAATTTTGTTGCAACAAACCAGAGTGGAAAGACCTCAAAATACATGAGCATCACATAGAGTTCTGAGAAGGATATTGCCTCAACAGTAGAGCTAAATATGCCCTAGTCTAAAGGTTGTTCTAGACAAACCATGTTTAAAAGTAAGCTTCAAAAGATTACAGTGATTATAAATAAAACTAAGTGTGCCTCAGAACAATAATACCCAGAATTATTTAAAGGAAAAAATCTTCTAGCTTCTGATAACACAAAGTTCAGTATGTTGGGCTCTTAATTAAAAATTAGTCAGTGTGCAAAAACAAAACCCACAAAATTCAACCCACAACAAGAGAAAATTTCATCAATAGGAAGAGATTTAAATGACAGGAATCTTAGAATAATCTGACTGCTAAAATAACAATACTCCATAGATTTAAGGTAATAGAAGGCATGATCATGATGAGAAGAGATGTGGAAGACATGAAAAAGACCCAGTGGAACTTCTAGTGATGAAATATATATGTGAGATTAAAAATCAATGGCTAAATTTAACAGCCAATTAAGACATTGCAGAATGAAATATCAGTGAACTTGAAGTCACAGCAATAGAATCTGTCCAAAATAAAAAAGGAAAAGAGAAGAAAGCCTTTGAATATTAAATTTAGGAAGATTGGCATTAGAATAAAATCTATATATTTCTGGCACTTTCAGAGTCTCTAATAATTATCAAATTTTATAAAAAGATATGTAAAACTGAGAATAGGTGATGTAACTTAATAAAATATTTTATTGAGTAATTTATTACCCATTTGGATTAATTTAAAATATGAAAATCTCATGCTCTTGAAATTATTGATGGCTCATGTTTAATGAAATTTATTTTTATCATTGGGAGTATACTAAGCTTCAATATTAAAAACTAAGTTTAAACCTAAGCATTATATATGAATGAAAGCAAAAGTGCATTTCATGACCAAACTTAATTGATTTCAGTTGTATAGCTGATTAAATAGGACTCTAATCCTCATAATTTTCTTACAGAAATTGCCTTTGTTTTTTAATTAGTAATAAACAGGTTTTATTTAATATGTGATATTAATGTAATTATGAATTATGAAATTTTGATAAGGAAAATATCAACACGCTACTTTATTTTTATGATGATTCACAATAAAAGTGGCCATCAACAAAAAATCTATATAAACATTTTTGCTTGACATCCTATGTTTGTCTCTCTATATCTGTTCTTTACCATTCTCTGAACTAGTCTAGCCCTGGGAAACTGATCTCTGTGGATTCAATCAACAGGTTTTATGCTCTGGCTTGCTGATCAGTTTGTCAGTACATAGCCACTTATGACGACTGGATGGAGGTCATTATATTAACCCCCTTATCTTCTCTCTTTAAAGACCTGAGGTTGACTCTCTTGCTCTCCCCCCCTACATCCAGATTCTGGGAAGCTCTCCCTTCCTTTGTACAATCAGACTTAAGAATGGAGACAGCTTACTTGCTACTAGTTTGAGGTTACTTAAATATCCTATGTGCTCCCCTTATCCCATCTTATAAGTTGGATTTTTGTAAGCAAACATTATTTTAATTATTTTACCTTGAAATTGACTTCTGTTTCCTAATTGACATATATTTTTAACTAATTTTGGCAACATTTTGATGAGTAGTGGTAACTCATTCACCTTTTCCTTTATAAATAATTATACACAGTAGAAAGAAATTTGATTAACCTTTCATGAAAGTGAAATATCTTAAAGCTCATTTTTACACACAAGTACTCATGCCATTCATTTTACTTAAGTTCACATATTATATTTGTATATATTGCAATCTATATTAAAGGTTGCATATATTTCACATTTATTTTATACAAAGAATAAAATACATTTGGAATTTTTACTAATAAGCTAAATTTTGCCTTTGTTTTAAAATTCTTTCATGCCATTGTTATTATACTTTGGATTAATTCAGACAGAGATTTTCTAGAAATACTCTGTTAAAAAAATTTAAATCAACAGAAGTATAATTGATTCATTACTTAATTTAGTTATTCTATAAGCACTTATTGAATAGGCTTCTCTATTAATTCACTACTGTTATATAACAAAACACACCCAAACTCAGGAACTTAAAATAAAAAAAAAAAAAACTTTATTGTTGCTCAGGAACCAATGTGAGTCTAAGAAAGGATATGAAAATATAAACTACTCCAGTACTGGAAGAGATAGGAAAGTGTTCCCTATGGAGGTTGAGATGTGAATGGTAAATATTAACCTAAAAAGTGAAATAAAAATATATTCATATTTTAGACCATATAACAGTCATTTTATAAAATGTGGGTCAATAAAATAATATGTCATAGAACACATATTTTGATTTTAGAAAAAAAATATTTATAAAATATATAAGCATACTGAATTAAACCAAAAGACAAAATTTAAAAGTCAAAAATTTGCAATAAATCATCATAGGACATTGGTAATAATCATAAGAGAAATATTTTGTATGCTAAGAAAGGCACTTTAGTTAGCTTTAGAATTTTGCTCAGGTCCAGTCATACCTAAACATCTTTAAGCAACTTATAGTTTTACATGCTTGTCTACATTGGACAATACTTTCAATATTAGACTGAATTTCACAAAGTTGACTAAAGACTAAGTTGACTAAAATGCCTTTTCTCTTAGCTATCAAAAATAGCATGAACAGATCACAGAGGAAAAGCCAGACCTTCAACATCCATGTTGATGGCCAATATTCATCTTAAGCATACATTATTATAAAATTGATTAATACAATATTTCCTGCTGTGAGCACAGATTAGTGAGATACATTAGTTATTCTGAAGATTAAAATAAATACAATGTTATAAATTGAAAATTACTTTCATGTGACCTTGTTCTTTAATCACACTGACTTGATTCACATAGAACAATTAATCACAGATTAATTCTAATATGAGATTTTATACTTTACAGTTAGCACAAGGACTCACAGTATGAAATTCATTCCTTAATTAAATATTAAAGGTCATGGATGATGCTTAAAGATGATGTTTTAAGCACATGAGTTTACTTATTTTTCTCCTTGAAACTCTAATAAAAATAACCATGGAGATGAACAAAATATATATCTATAAGGAAAAAAAAATAATAAGAGATCTTATCATATGAGCTCTATTGACAAACTACTGGATATTACCAACCTGATGATTGTTTTATTTCCAGAGAAGATAAAATAGCTTACAGTATAGCTTATCTTCCAGTGAAAAAATAAAATAATAAAAAAATGAAGCTTCCAGGTGTCTACTCCTCTGGTGAAACAGGGCCAGGAGACACTCTCCACAGCTCCTTGCCTGGGTAGGAAAGTCAGGCTCTAGGGCTGGCAGAAATCCTCATTTGAGGGTCCCACCGAGTTCCCCAGTCAAAGTACTGCAGCTGAGTGGAGAGGCTGCTTAGGACTACTGCTCAGACGCTACAGAAAGCCTTCTCGGAATCTGACATTATCACTTTGGGACCATTGGCCAGCTGCACCTGACTTGGCCACGTGAAGGCACAGACTGTCCCAGTCTCTGAACTGAAGAAAACCAACACTATTAGCATACCTCTCACCATCATGAATGCAAGGTATTTAAATGAAGAGTATCAGGAGGAAATTTACAAATCCCAGACTGGCATGTGCAAGTTCTGAGGAATGGTGGAATAACTCAATGTATCTGGGTGACCTTTGGAGACAGCTGAGCCAGAGCAAAAGCAGGGCAGTGACTGACACTCAACTCATAGACCAGCTTCTCCAGCTGTGTGGCTGACAGGGTCATGGTGCTCTGGGCGGATGTCAGGCCTGAGACTCTGAGGTCGGAGAAATGAGATCAGGAATTTGGTCCACCAGAGACCTCCCGGACACAGGTAATATCAATTGGCAAGAGTTCTCCCAGAGATCTCCGTCTCAACACTAAACCCAGACCCACTCAATGACCAGCAAACTCCAGTGCTGGACACCCCATGCCAAACAACTAGCAAGACAGGAACACAACCCCACCCATTAGCAAAAAGGCTGCCTAAAATCATACTAAGTTCACAAACACCCCAAAACACACTACCGGATGCAGTCCTGCCAACCAAAAAGACAAGATCCAGCCACATCCACCAAAACACAGACACCAGTCCCCTCCACCAGGAAGACTACAAAACTCACTGAACCAACTTTATTCGCTGGGTAGGAGACAAAAAAAAAAAAAAAAATGGGAACCACAAAGCTGCAGCCTGCGAAAAGGAGACCCCAAAAACAGTAAGTTAAGCAAAATGAGAAGACAGAGAAACACACAGCAGATGAAGGGGCAACGTAAAAACCCACCAGACCAAATAAATGGAGAGGAAATAGGTAGTCTACATGAAAAAGAATTCAGAGTAATGATAGTAAAGATATCCATAATATTGGAAATACAATGGAGAAAATACAAGAAACGTTTCATAAGGACCTAGAAGAAATAAAGAGCAAAGAAACAATGATGAACAACACAATAAATGAAGTTAAAAATTCTCTAGAAGGAATCAATAGCAGAATAACTGAGGAAGAAGAATGGATAAGTGACCTGGAAGATTAAATAGTGGAAATAAGTACCACAGAGCAGAAAAAAGAAAAAAAAAAAGAAAAGAATTGAGGAGAGTCTCAGAGACTTCTGGGACAACATTAAACGCACCAACATTAGAATTACAGGGGTCCCAGAAGCAGAGAAAAAAAAGAGACTGAAAAAATATTTGATGAGATTACAATTGAAACCTTCCCTAATATGGGAAAGGAAATAATCAAGTCCAGGAACTGTAGACAGTTCCATAGAGGATAAATTCAAGTAGAAACATGCCAAGACTCATATTAATCAAAGTATCAAAAATTAAATACAAAGAAAAAATATTAAAGGCAGCTAGGGAAAAGCAACATATAACATACAAGGTAATCCCCATAAGATTAACAGATGATCGTTCAGAAGAAACTCTGTAAGCCAGAAGGGTGTGTCAGGACATATTTAAAGTGATGAAAGGGAAAAAGCTACAACCAAGATTACTCTACCCAGCAAGGATCTCATTCAGATTTGCTGGAGAAATTAAAAACTTTACAGACAAGCAAAAGCTAAGAGAATTCAGCACCACCAAACCAGCTTTAAAACAAATGCTAAAGGAACTTCTCTAGGCAGGAAACACAAGAGAAGGAAAAGACCTACAATAACAAACCCAATACAATTAAGAAAATGGTAATAGGAACATACATATTGATAATTACTTTAAATGTAAATGGATTAAATGCTCCAACCAAAAGAAATAGATTGGCTGAATGGATACAAAAACAAGACCCGTTTACATGCTGTCTACAAGAGACCCACTTCAGACCTAGGGACACATGCAGACTGAAAGTGAGGGGATGGAAACAGATATTCCATGCAAATGGAAATCAAAAGAAAGTTGGAGTAGAAATTCTCATATCAGACAAAACAGATTTTAAAATAAAGACTATTACAACAGAAAAAGAAGGACACTACACAATGATCAAGGGATCAATCCAAGAGGATGACATAACAATAGTAAATATTTATGCACCCAACATAGGAGCACCTCAATACATAAGGCAAATAATAACAACCATAAAAGGGGAAATCAACAGTAACACGATAGTAGTAGGGGACATTAAAACCCCAATTTCACCAATGGACAGATCATCCAAAATGAAAATAAATAAGGAAACAAAGCTTTAAATACATTAAACAAGATGGACTTAATGGATATTTATAGGACATTCCATCCAACAAAACAGCATACACTTTCTTCTCAAGTGCTCGTGGAACATTCTCCAGGATAGATCATATCTTGGGTCACAAATCAAGCCTTGGTAAATTTAAGAAAATTGAAATCATATCAAATATCTTTTCTGACCACAATGCTCTAAGACTAGATATCAATTACAGGAAAAAAACAGTAAAAAAATAAAAACACATGGGGCTAAACTGTACACTACTAAATAACCAAGAGATCACTGAATAAATCAAAGAGGAAATTAAAAAAATACCTAGAAACAAATGACATTGAAAACACAAAGACCCAAAACCTATGGGATGCAGCAAAAGCAGTTCTAACAGGGAAGTTTATAGCAATATAATCCTAACTCAAGAAACAAGAAAAATATGAAATAAACCACCTAACCTTACACCTAAAGCAATTAGAGAAAGAAGAAGAAGAACAACAAAAAACCCAGGTAGAAGAAGGAAAGAAGTCATAAAGATCAGATCAGAAATAAATGAAAAATAAATGAAGGAAATGATAGCAAAGATCAATAAAGCTGAAGACAGGAGGACTTCCGGGGAAGATGGCGGAGGAGTAAGACACGGAGATCACCTTCCTCCCCACAGATACACGAGAAATACAGCCAAACATGGAACAACTCCTACAGAACACCTACTGAACACTGGCAGAAGACCTCAGGCCTCCCAAAAGGCAAGAAACTCCCCATGTACCTGGGTAGGGCAAAGCGGAGAGATTCCCGCACAGAGGATCGGTGCCAACAGGCACTCACCAGCCCAAGAGGCTTGTCTGCTCACCCGCCAGGGCGGGCGGCACTGGAAGCTGAGGCTCAGGCTTCGGTCAGAGCGCAGGGAGAGGACTGGGGCTGGCGGCGAGAACTCAGCCTGAAGGGGGCTAATGCACCACAGCTAGCCGGGAGGGAGTCCGGGAAAACTCTGGACCTACTGAAGAGGCAAGAGACTTTTTCTTCCCTCTTGGTTTCCTGGTGCGTGAGGAGAGGGGATTAAGAGCGCTGCTTAAAGGAGCTCCAGAGACAGGTGCGAGCCGCGGCTGAAAGCGCGGAGACCAGAGATGGGCGTGGGACGCTGGGGCTGCTGCTGCTGCCGCCAAAAGGCCTGTGTGCGAGCGCAGGTCACTGTCCACGCCACCCTTCCGGGAGCCTGTGAAGCCCGTCACTGCCGGGGTCCCGGGATCCAGGGAAGGCTTCACTGGGAGAACGCAGGGTGCGCCTCGGGCTGGTACAACATCACGCCGGCCTCTGCCGCTGCAGGCTCACCCTGCACTCCATGCCCCTCCCTCCCCACCAGCCTGAGTGAGCCAGAGTCCCTGAAGCGGCTGCTCCTTTAACCCTGTCCTGTCTGAGTGAAGAACAGACACGCTCCAGTGACCTACATGCAGAGGCGGGGCCAAATCCAAAGCTGAGACCCGGGAGCTGTGAGAACAAAGAAGAGAAAGGGAAATCTCTCCCAGCAGCCTCACAAGCAGCGGATTAAAGCTCCACAATCAACTTGATGTACCCTGCATCTGTGGAATACATGAATAGACAACAAATCATCCCAAACTGAGGAGCCAGGAGTCAGTGCTGTGCCTCTGAGGTGGGAGAGCCAACTTCAGGACACTGGTCCACAAGAGACCTCCCAGCTCCACATAATATCAAACGGCGAAAATCTTCCAGAGATCTCCATCTCAACACCAGCACCCAGCTTTACTCAACGACCAGCAAGCTACAGTGCTGGACACCCTATGCCACACAACTAACAAGACAGGAACACAACGCCACCCATTAGCAGAGAGGCTGCCTAAAATCATAAAAAGTACACAGACACCCCAAAATACACCACCAGATGTGGACCTGCCCACCAGAAAGACAATATCCAGCCTCATCCACCAGAACACAGGCACTACTCCCCTCCACCAGGAAGCCTACACAACCCACTAAACCAACCTTAGCCACTGGGGAAAGACACCAAAAACAACGGGAACTGTGAACCTGCAGCCTGAAAAAAGGAGACCCCAAGCACGGTAACATAAGCAAAATGAGAAGACAGAAAAACACACAGCAGGAGAAGGAGAAAGATAAAAACCCACCAGACCTAACAAATGAAGAGGTAATAGGCAGTCTATCGGAAAAAGAATTCAGAATAATGATAGTAAAGATGATCCAAGATTCTATTTCCAAGATCCAAAATCTTGGAAATAGAATAGACAAAATGCAAGAAACAGTTAACAAGGACCTAGAAGAACTAAAGATGAATCAAGCATTGATTAAAAACACAATAAATGAAATGAAAAATACTCTAGATAGGATCAATAGCAGAATAACTGAGGCAGAAGAACGGATAAGTGAGGTGGAAGATAAAATAGTGGAAATAACTGATACAGAGCAAAATAAAGAAAAAAGAATGAAAAGAACAGAGGACAGTCTCAGAGACCTCTGGGACAACATTAAATGCACCAACATTCGAATTATAGGGGTTCCAGAAGAAGAAGAGAAAAAGAAAGGGACTGAGAAAATATTTGAAGAGATTATAGTTGAAAACTTCCCTAATATGGGAAAGGAAATAGTTAATCAAGTCCAGGAGGCACAGAGAGTCCCATACAGAATAAATCCAAGGAGAAATACGCCAAGACACATATTAATCAAACTATCAAAAATTAAACACAAAGAAATCATATTAAAAGCAGCAAGGCAAAAACAACAAATAACACACAAGGGAATCCCCATCAGGATAACAGCTGATCTCTCAGCAGAAACTCTACAAGCCAGAAGGGAGTGGCAGGACATAATTAAAGTGATGAAGGAGAAAAACCTGCAACCAAGATTACTCTACCCAGCAAGGATCTCATTCAGATTTGATGGAGAAATTAAAACATTTAGAGACAAGCAAAAGCTGAGAGAGTTCAGCACCACCAAACCAGCTTTACAACAAATGCTAAAGGAACTTCTCTAGGCAAGAAACACAACAGAAGGAAAATACCTACAATAACGAACCCAAATCAATTAAGAAAATGGGAATAGGAACATACATATTGATAATTACCTTAAATGTAAATGGACTAAATGCTCCCACCAAAAGACACAGATTGGCTGAATGGATACAAAAACAAGACCCATATATATGCTGTCTACAAGAGACACACTTCACACCTAGAGACACATACAGACTGAAAGTAAGGGGATGGAAAAAGATATTCCATGCAAATGGAAACCAAAAGAAAGCTGGAGTAGCAATTCTCATATCAGACAAAATAGACTTTAAAATAAAGACTACTAGAAGAGACAAAGAAGGACACTTCATAATGATCAAGGGATCGATCCAAGAAGAAGATATAACAATTGTAAATATTTATGCCCCCAACATAGGAGTACCTCAATACATAAGGCAAATACTAACGGCCATAAAAGGAGAAATCGACAGTAACACAATCATAGTAGGGGACTTTAACACCCCACTTTCACCAATGGACAGATCATCCAAAATGAAAATAAATAAGGAAACACAAGCTTTAAATGATACATTAAACAAGATGGACTTAATTGATATTTATAGGACATTCCATCCAAAAACAACAGAATACACATTTTTCTCAAGTGCTCATGGAACATTCTCCAGGATAGATCATATCTTGGGTCACAAATCAAGCCTTGGTAAATTTAAGAAAATTGAAACTGTATCAAGTATCTTTTCTGACCACAATGCTATGAGACTAGATATCAATTACAGGAAAAGAGCTGTAAAAAATACAAACACATGGAGGCTAAACAATACACTACTTAATAACAAAGTGATCACTGATGAAATCAAAAAGGAAATTAAAAAATACCTAGAAACAAATGACAATGGAGACACGACGACCCAAAACCTATGGGATGCAGCAAAAGCAGTTCTAAGGGGGAAGTTTATAGCAATACAATCCTAAGTTAAGAAACAGGAAACATCTCAAATAAACAACCTAACTTTGCACCTAATGCAATTAGAGAAAGAAGAACAAAAACATACCAAAGTTAGCAGAAGGAAAGAAATCATAAAAATCAGCTCAGAAATAAATGAAAAAGAAATGAAGGAAACGATAGCAAAGATCAATAAAACTAAAAGCTGGCTCTTTGAGAAGATAAACAAAATTGATAAACCATTAGCCAGACTCATCAAGAAAAAAAGGGAGAAGACTCAAATCAATAGAATTAGAAATGAAAAAGGAGAAGTAACAACTGACACTGTAAAAATACAAACGATCATGAGAGATTACTACAAGCAACTATATGCCAATAAAATGGACAACCTGGAAGAAATGGACAAATTCTTAGAAATGCACAACCTGCCAAGACTAAATCAGGAAGAAATAGAAAATATGAACAGACCAATCACAAGCACTGAAATTGAAACTGTGATAAAAAATCTTCCAACAAACAAAAGCCCAGGACCAGATGGCTTCACAGGCGAATTCTATCAAGCATTTAGAGAAGAGCTAACACCTATCCTTCTCAAACTCTTCCAAAATATAGCAGAGGAACACTACAAAACTCATTCTACGAGGCCACCATCAGATTGATACCAAAACCAGACAAGGATGTCACAAAGAAAGAAAACTACAGGCCAATATCACTGATGAACATAGATGCAAAAATCCTCAACAAAATACTAGCAAACAGAATCCAACAGCACATTAAAAGGATCATACACCATGATCAAGTGGGGTTTATTCCAGGAATGCAAGGATTCTTCAATATATGCAAATCAATCAATGTGATACACCATATTAACAAACTGAAGAAGAAAAACCATATGATCATCTCAATAGATGCAGAGAAAGCTTTTGACAAAATTCAACACCCATTTATGATAAAAACCCTGCAGAAAGTAGGCATAGAGGGAACTTTCCTCAACATAATTAAGGCCATATATGACACACCCACAGAGAACATCATCCTCAATGGTGAAAAAATGAAACCATTTCCACTAAGATCAGGAACAAGACAAGGTTGCCCACTCTCACCACTCTTATTGAACTTAGTTTTGGAAGTTTTAGCCACAGCAATCAGAGAAGAAAAGGAAATAAAAGGAATCCAAATTGGAAAAGAAGAAGTAAAGCAGGATAGAAAGCCCAGAGATAAACCCACGCACATATGGTCACCTTATCTTTGATAAAGGAAGCAAGAATATACAATGGAGAAAAGACAGCTTCTTCAATAAGTGGTGCTGGGAAAACTGCACAGCTACATGTAAAAGAATGAAATTAGAAGACCGCTTAACACCATATACAAAAATAAACTCAAAATGGATTAAAGACCTAAATGTAATGCCAGACACTCTCAAACTCTTAGAGGAAAACATAGGCAGTACACTCTATGACGTAAATCACAGCAAGATGCTTTTTGACCCACCTACTAGAGAAATGGAAATAAATCCAAAAATAAACAAATGGGACATAATGAAACTTAAAAGCTTATGCACAGCAAAGGAAACCATAAACAAGACAAAAAGACAACCCTCTGAATAGGAGAAAATATTTGCCAATGAAGCAACTGACAAAGGATTAATCTCCAAAATTTATAAGCAGCTCATGTAGCTCAATATCTTTAAAACAAACAACCCAATCCAAAAATAGGCAGAAACCTAAAAAGATATTTCTCCAAAGAAGATAAACAGATTGCCAACAAACACATGAAAGGATGCTTAATATCACTAATTATTAGAGAAATGCAAGTGAAAACTACAATGAGGTATCAGCTCACACTGGTTAGAATGGCCATCATCAAAAAGTCTACAATCAATAAATACTCGAGAGGGTGTTGAGAAAAGGGAACCTTCTTGTACTGTTGGTGGGAATGCAAATTGATACAGCCACTCTGGAGAACATCATGGAGGTTCCCTAAGAAACTATAAATAGAACTACCATAGGACCCAGCGATCCCACTACTGGGCACATACCCTGAGAAAATCATAAATCAAAAAGAGTCATGTACCACAATGTTCATTGCAGCACTATTTACAATAGCCAGGACATGGAACCAACCTAAGTGTACATCGACAGATGAATAGATAAAGAAGATGTGGCACATATATACAATGGAATATTACTCAGCCATAAAAAGAAACAAAATTGAGTTATTTGTAGTGAGGTGGATGGACCTAGAGTGTGTCATAGAGAGTGAAGTAAGTTAGAAAGGGAAAGACAAATACTGTGTTCTAAGACATATATATGGAATCTAAAAAAAATGTTTCTAAAGAACCTAGGGGCAGGACAGGAATAAAGATGCAGACATGGAGAGTGGACTTGAGGACACAGCATTGGGGAGGGGTGGGCTGGGATGAGGTGAGAGAGTGGCATGGACATATATACACTACCAAATGTAGAATGGATGGCTGGTGGGAAGCAGCTGCATAGCACAGGGAGATCAGCTCAGTGCTTTGTGACCACCTAGAGGGGTGGAATACGGAGGGTGTGGGTGAGACACAAGAGGGAGAGGATATGGGGATATGTGTATACATATGGCTGACTCACTTTGTTATACAGCGGAAGCTAACACACCATTGTAGAGTAATTATACTCTAATAAAAATGTTGAAAAAAATAGGAAAGTGAATATAATTTGAAATCATTTGAGCAAAAGGCCACAGGGAAGTACTGAAGAAACATAAACTAAAGGGGCTGATATTACTTATGACAGAATAATTTTGAAGTGGTAAATATACCTTTGCCAATTTCTAAAGGCGTATGGGGCAGGAGGCTGGAAACCTCAGTCAAAAACCTCTTAGAAACAATGTAAATTTTTTCTTATTTCCCTACTACTGAAGAAGGAAAGACTTGAGTTCAGTCTGCCAGGGAGACATCAGTGTTTGCCAGTGAACACATTAGGTTTTCAATAAAATTGCTATAATAATGTGATCTGAATAGACATTTTTCCCTCCGAAAAAATACAAGATGGCCAATTGCCACATGAAAAGATGTTCAACATCCCTAATTATTAGGGAAATGCAAATCAAAACTGCAATATAACCTCACACCTGTCAGAACAGCTATTATTAAAAAGACAACAAATAACAAGTGTTAAAGAGGATATGGAGAAAAAAGGAACCCTCAAATACTGTTGGTGGCAATGTAAATTGGTGCAGCCACTTTGGAAAAGAGTTTGGAGACTCCTTAAAAAATTAAGAATAAAACTACCATATGATCCAATGATTCCACTTCTGGGTAATTATCTGAAAAATGCAAAAAGACTAATTCAGAAAGATATATGCACCCCTATGTTTATCGCAGCATTATTTCCAATAGCCAACACATGGAAACAACCTAAGTTCCCCTGGAAAAATGAATGGATAAAGAAGATTATATATATATATATATATATATATATATATATATATATATATATATATATATATATATACACATACACACACACAAACACACACACATATATACACACACACATACATTGGAATACTGCTCAGCCATAAAAAAGATAAAGTCTTGCCATTTGCAACAACATGGATAGACCTTGAGAGTATTATGCTAAATGAAATGTCAGACAGAAAAAAAGAAACTATATGATTTCACTCATGCACAAAATATTAAAATAATTAAATGAATAAATGAACAAGCCAAACCAAACAAAAACAAACACATAGATACAGAGGACAGAGTAGTGGTTACCAGAGTGAAGGGAGAAGTCAACGGTACAGTCACAAACAGAAACTATTGTGGTGGTGAGCTTAGTGTAGTGTAAACAGAAATCAAAATATAATGTACAAGTGAAACTTATATGATGCTATAAACCAATGCTACCTCATGTAAAAGAAAAGAAAAAACAAATATTCCACTTTAAAGGATTGGGATTGTTACCTCCAAAACACTCATTCGTTGTTGGAGAAATGCAAAATATTAGTGACACAGTGGAAAATAATTCAGCAAATTTTCACATAGTTAAACATGCAACTAATGATCCAGCAATTCTACTTTGATGTATCCACACAAGATAACTGAAAACATACAAAAGCCAGTAGGCCAAGAATGGTTCCAAACCAGAATAGCCCAGTGTTCATCAACTGATGAATAGATGAACAAAAAGTAATATATCCATACAATTAGAAACTCCTCAGGAGTGACAGTGAATGAAGTGTATTAAACACAAAAATATAAATTAACCTCAAAAATAGTGTGCTAGGAAATAGAATGAAGGAAAAAAATATTAATACAGTGTGATGCCATGTATATGAAATTCCATCTTTGTAGATCATTAGTTGCCTGGGCTGAGAATGAGTGATTCAAAGAAATATAAGGAAACTTTCAGCAGTGATGAGATGTTGTAAAACTTGATTATAATGGTTTTTAAGGCTTTATAGATTTTTCATTTACCAAAATTCATTTATGGTATGTGAAAATTACCTCACAAAAGCTTTATGAAAATAGTACAATTTCTGTTACATACATGTACTCTAATGATGGTGCCATTTTGAAAAGAGATCTCAGTGTGTGTGATTGTCGTCAGGTATTATTTCACTATTGCAGAAGGCATAAAATCAGCATCAAAATGATAATGATGATGATGATGATGATTGCAAACATAAAATATAGTTACTTACATATTTACTTACTATGTGATGGGCACATTTAATTTTTATGGGAGTCATGAAAAATGTACTATCATTATATTCATTTTACAGATGAAACTGAGGCACCAAACTATTAATTTATTCATTCAAAGTTGCACAGCAACAAGTTGTAGACCTGCCATGTGGACCCAGTGCCCCTGTCTCTAGGGTCTATGCTCTAGTATACTCTACTAAGCTATTTGTCCATTATGTAACAATGGTCCACCAGTCATAATGTAAAAGAGAAGTACAATAGCACTGTATTTAGAGAGATTACAAAATTACCAATAAAGGAAGGTTTATTAATTCAGAATCAAAGAAATTAAGAAAGGTCAGTTATATAATTACAGCAGAAATCTCTATTATGCATTCCTTTGAGGCATTATTTTTCTTATCACCTAGAAACTGAGAGTAGACAAAATATTGGGTTGGCCAAAAAGTTCATTCAAGTTTTTCATAGGATCATATGGAAAAACCCAAATGAACTTTTTGGCCAAACCAATACTTCAGGGAAGAAGTAGACAGCCTCGTGAGGAAACTTCACCCTATTATCAAGACTGAGACCAATATATTGTTCATAAAATAATCCAATATCACTTTTTTCATTCATATTTAGTGAAATGTAAGTATATCTGTAAGTAAAGTTTAACTTTGTAATGCACTTCTATGCCAGTTGAGAACCCATTTCCTAAATATATCCACATAAATGTTATTTTCAAAGAAATATATAGCAAGGAGAATTCAAAATATACTGTTGAGCACCGGTCTGCTATTCAAGATGATAGTATAGTCAAATATAAGAAATAATTCCATAGATTCAGGTAATATCACAGCTCTTGCATGCCTGCATACATTATGAATAATAGCTGTAGGTCATAGAGCTTTTAAAATGTGCATTGGTTTTGGAAAGTTAACTCCTGTTCTTAGAACTACCGACAAAAATCTTCACAAATTTTTTTCATGAAAAGTTTCATATGGGATGAGATAAAGTTTATATCATTAAAAAAACTATTTCAATATTGCTTTCTGTTTTACTAAATTGCATTTACATCACAATATTCCAAGGCAAGTAGATCTGATGATGAGAAACCAAGAACATATGAATTCAACAAATTAACATTTCTCTCTTTAGTTCACAAATATTCAATAAAAGCTTAATTTATTTTCAAATGTCTCTACTCCTTTATTCACTCATGAGAAAATACATTGAATTAAACATCTGTTTGATAACAAGTAATAAACTAGCTTTTTAAAGAATACTTTTCAGAAGCAAACACGAATAAAACTAAAATTATTTGAAAGCAATAGATACTCTAGAGAATTAAGATGATTTACACACTTAAGCAAAATAAAAATATGAGTTTTGAAAAGTAAATGACTACATCCAGAATATAAATTTTCTTTTTCAAAATGTTTGTTCAGAAAACCATTTGACATTTTTATCAATTTATGGACCTTCAGTTAAGAGTTTTCAAAATAACAGTGCATCCAAGGAAACATTAAATAGGAAGATATATCAGAAATGCTGCACAATCATAAATTTATTTCAGAATTGGTATTTTTTTTATCATACTCACCAGGCAGAAAGAATGCTTTAAAGTTTTATTTTGACACTATCACTATAAAAGGCCAGACTATAAATTCTAAATAATTGCCTTCAAAGTTCCAAGCTCACAACCATTTTCCAAGCTTCATACAGCAATATGTTTTGCAGTCAGTTTTGTACTGTGCGATATTTGCATTATCTTTTTCCCTTTTGCATTCTCTGTAGCTTTTATTTATCTCTCTGCTTCTCTTTGTATTAGAGCATTTTGTTCAGTATATTGAAAAACTTTAATTTCCAATCCTTTTTAAAATGTTATATCAAATATGTTTGTCCACGTACTCCAGTATCTATTATATTGAAAACGTAATCTCTCAATTCTTTAGCAAGGCATTTAAGATTTAATTTTTGTAAAACACTGATGTGTTATATTCAGGGCCCTGTGTTATACAACTATAGCAGGCTTCTCATACAGGAGTTTACACAACTAGTAGCCTCTGAGCTCTGTAGTCCAGAGATTTCTTGGCCCTTAGTTCATTACATAATTTTCTTCTGCCTTCCTCAACTCTTTCTAGAAAATAAACAATCAAAGTATTATGTAAACATATTTTCACCTAAACATACTAATCTCCCAAGTAAAGAAAACAGTTAGCACTCTAGGGGAAAAACAAAACAAAATATATTGCCTCAAGTACATAAAAATATGCTCAATACATAATAAAATATTATTATTTACTCTCTGATATACCACTTATTTTCCTCATAGGGCTTACAGTGTTCTTCACACAGTTGATTATGTAACCTTTTGGTGATGCAGAGAAGCATCCCTGAATTTTTACATGGAGGCTACAAAGAGAGTGGTGTACCTTCAAACAAGATTCTAAAGGGCCAAGCCTGGATAGAGTCAATAAGATAACAGGTCATTAAATCTTTGACCCAGAGCTGAGTTCTTAAACAAACTTAGCTGATAAACATGTACATTTTACCCATACTTTGGCTGCTCATATTATACATATATATGTGGGGGGGTTATATGGACACATACATACTCTTTCTTTCCTTCTTTGGACTTTGTTAATGTGGGTCTATTTTGTGTTGTAATGAAATCAAATATCTGTGTTTAAAAGCTCAGGCCAAACCTTAGATTATAACAATTACATTCAAATAAATAAAATATGAAAAGATTTTTATAACCTTCCAGTCATTTCTGGTACTACTCAACATAGAATTTTTTCCTTTAAATTCTTTGCTTTTTTTCTAAATTCATTAATTCTTGACTAAACTTTATAGGCCTGATTAAGTCTTTTACCTCTTTATACAGGAGGTAAAATAAATCTAATATTTTTGACAAAAGTACAGTGAGATGGCAAACAATATATTATTTATCCATTCAACAACTGTTTATTAGGAACATAGTCTGTGACAGACACTTTGAGTGCTATTATCAAAGAAGTTTATTTTACTAATTCCATGATTTCAAACTATAATATATATGTAGTACATATATATGTATAGTATATATGTGTTTGTGTACATATTTATTTTGTTTTTCTAAGTACAGAAAAAATTTTAAAAAGTAAAGTTAATAATGACTTTAAATGCAAGAAAATTAAAAAAATATATAAATGGATAGAGTTAAAGGTAAAAATCCCTGCTTAGTATAAATAGTATAAATGAAATCAAGTGAAATAAAGTCGAGAGGTTTTGACCCAGCCCCCAATTTTCATCTCATTCATAAATGAGCAGTGGTCCTCTGAACAATAATAGTAGCTTAAGAGGAAAACAAACCTCAAAACTTTGATGCTTACATTCCTAATAATTCTCACACTATTTGAGAGTAAACTTTAAAATTATTACTCATAAACATTTGATTCATTGTTAATCTTTGGTAACCATAAATATTATTATGAAATATTTTGTTTATGTTTCATAAATATGTTTGTGAAATTTTCAGTAGTTCTACCCCCAAATATAATTTAAGCTCTAGGAACCCAAAGTAAAATAATTATTCCTGCTAGTCAGGAAATTCCTTAGGATTCAGGTTTTCACCTGATAGAAGATAATATCCTGTATCTTCCATGGCTAGATCATCCTGGGGTAATTAAGCTCCAAACTGAAGTCACTGAATATTGGAATCTACTTAAGTGAACGAAGTGATAGAAAAAGAGTAGATTGGTTCTTCTTTTTATAATGCCAATTACTGTGCCCTTGAACTCCTTCAGCAACAGGCAATTCACTCTCTTGTTGATGGTAACTTCTCTATTTAGATATCAACGAGAATTTGAAACTTTTGCTTATTTTGAATTGAAGTCACCCTGAAGTTTTCATCCATTAGTAATAGTTCTTTGTTTTAAGTTGCCAGAGAAGAAGTTGAATATCTTAGCCAAGCTATAGATATTTGTATATTTGAAAACAACTCCAATACCCCTTCTTTACTGAAGCATAATGAGGTCTTTGACTTTATTATATGAGCATATTCTGAATTTTCATCAGGATTGGTCAATTCTAAATTTTATGTCCCTATTAAAGTATGATTCCCAGAACTCTTCATATCAGATAAAATTATATTGAAAAACCAAATTGAAGTTAGCAGTTCCAAAATTTTGACTAATTAAATTGGATATTTTTCAACACTCTGATTATATTTTGCTTATTTAAGCAGCATAGAGTTTCCAAAAGCCTATGCAAATTGGTATGTGGATCAGAACAGTAATTTACAAGCTTAAGTGTGAACTTTCATTGAATCATATTTACTTCAATATGAAGATGCTGTAGTTGCAGTCCTTCCTTAAAGAAGGAAAATATTACAAATGTGCATATGAATCTGCTTATCTTGAATGCTGCCTTCCATTAAATGTGACAGGCACATTACTTCACTGAATTTTTAATCATCACGTGGAGAACTGCTCAGTGCATTCTGCATCTGTTAGGTTCAGGCACTCCAAGTCACTAACTCTGCTAATATGATTTGCCTTTATAAGTGTCTGCATCAGTAAAAGGGCAAGTACAGTTTAAACCTGTTCTGAGGGAAAATAAGTAAATTTTATCTCTTTCTCTTATTTCCTGTCAGATATTACATTTTAATGTTAATTCACTAAGTTATACAATTTAAAAATATATTTCACACATGTCCAAAGCATAAGTTTGTAACCTACTTGTTAAATGAAAATTTTTTTTTCTAGTGTAATCACATACCAATCTTAAAATCTGGGTTTTAAAGTGTTATGAACTTGAAATATTACAGATTTCTTTGATGTATTATGAATTTATAATCTTACAAATATAAACATTTTGTACTACTGTAACTAAAACTTGTTCTTTAGTGAACTGATGGAGGAAATGCACTATTGTTCCCCTTAGTTGCAAGTAGTCAGACATAGAAGCCAAATGATCATTATCTTAGCCTCTTATCTCTCACTGAGACCAAGCCAGTGGCTTTCTAACTGGTTTCCCTGCTCCAGGTGTTGCTTTAAATCCATTCACCTTTTTAAAGCATAAAACCTAGTATGTCATGTCCTCACTTAAAATAAATCAATAAATTCCTATCTCCTAGAATACAATGTCCTGGCATTCTTGCAGGCATCTAAAGTGTGGCATGACCTCTTTCTTGTTCACATTCCCAGTTCATCTATCAAGATGGAACAGGCTGCCTTTGATTGACCCACTCCTTGTATTCCATGCTGTTAACCTGGAATACGAAGGCCATTTCCATCAGTATAATGCATCCTTTGGCCTACCTGCCTTTTAATATTTAGTTTCAATATTCTCATCTATTTATCTATCTATGCATATATGTGTACTGTAGTACTATTTAGTGAAAAAAATCCTAGTGTAAATGGATCTGTGCAGTTCAAGCCCATGTTTTTCAAAGTTCAACAGGTATTCATATATACATATACATGTATAAATACACACACACACACACACACACACACACACACACACACACACCAAAGAAGAGAGAGAATTTTCCAACAGGTACTTGACTGTTCCATAGCATCTACTCTGATCTTGTTCCAATCACTTCCTTTGTTAGAAACCAAAGTCTATATTTTAAAAAATAAATCTATTCATGTCACTAGAATCCTTCAATGGTTTCCCAATAATTTCACGAAAATGACAAATGCACTGCAAGTTGTTCACACAGTGTGTTCATTACCTAGTATTCTTCTAGTTCTCTTACCTTTTACTCTCCATAACTCCTCTTATAGCCACATATGCTTTCTTTTACTTCCAAATGCCTCGGTGACCATTTGTTCCTTTTTCCAACTAAATTCTCACATTACACCTGTTTTGTAATGTTGTGTGGTAGAGCATTTGACTTGAAGGTATTATTTTAATATTTTGTAATATTTAATTACAATGTTAAATTTTAGCTAAATCATGCCAAAGAATTAAATAAGAAGAATAAGCTATGGATAAATTCTAAATTTTCTTAGAAACATACTAAAGAGAGAAAGTTCAGAACTAATAGTTAAGTAATTTAACTCTCCACTAAAAGCAGTTCATAATTTCAGAAAAAGTCACAGTGCCTGCATCATTATCATTTGGCACTTAAATAACACCCAGCAATATTTTGCCCTTTGGCAGATGTCATAAAATGTAGGTACCCTCTTGATTTAATTTCACAGAGTCAATTTAACGTGCCAAAAAAACAGTGAGAAAAATGAGGGAAATATACAGTCTTAATTTAAACACAACAGTAAATGACAGACAAACACAATGTTCTTTAATTACATAATTTAGGTATGTATTGCAAAAAAAAAATCCTAAGATTCAACTAAGAGAAACGATGCTTCTTTGGGCAGCTCATATCACAATCAAATATATAAAAACATCAACCAGTACAGAATTGCAAAAGAATACACTCTAAAACAAAGATCATCTTTCTGTGACTAAGATCCAGAGACTTATATGACAGCATCAGCATTCTGTCGTATCCTGACAAGGACGAAAAAAGCCTAATCAAAATGTTCTTGGATAATTTTACAAGTAGACCATCCAATTGCCTGAGGCTATATGTCCATTCACTGTCAAAGCAAATGAACAAAAAAATTCACTGCTTACTAATATAAAACATTTTATTCGATGTTCTTTATTATCTTCATTATAAAGGAAACTACTGTGAATAAATACAGATTTGCAAAAAGACTTTATTGTCTTTAAATCAAGTAACCTCAATATTCTTGTTTTGCTACTCTCTGGTTTTTCAGCCTTAGCAGGTCAAATTGACTTCCATTTATGAACTAGCAACTAATTGGTTCATATATAATTGACTACATCCTTAGACAAATTTTAAACCTCAGTTTACCCATAATCGTTATATAAATTTCAAGTAATGGTAATATTCTAACCACTAATGAATCCTCTCATTCATATATAAAATGATGAGTCATAACTGACATTCAATATAATATCATTTAAAGACTTGAGTGTTTCTGATGAAGTCTCTAGTTTATGTTATAGAGATGTGCACAGCTGCAGAACTCCAATTTTAGGAAAGACCCTGTCTTATGAGAGATCTGCTAACACACTGCCCAGCCTCTGTCCTTCAGGGAGACATTGTTTTCATTATCCTTGTTAGGAAGTTAACTAATCTGCCCACTGGCCTAGAATGAGACACTTGTGTTTATTTTCTAAGGCTGTTTTCCATGTAAATATCTTTAAATTTGAAAAGATAATCCCAGACAAAAACTGTCACAAAATGATTAGAAGCGCCATTGAGAATCCCTTCATGTAGCATGCTGAAATTTAAAAATTAAGAGCTGGTTTAAGGTCTATAAATAAATTATTTGTTTTCTTTTATAGCATTCTACAATAAAATCAAGGATTATTTAAGTGCCAGATGTGGCAGAAATTGTCAAGGTAATATTTACAAAAAAAAAAAAAAGAAGAAGAAGAAGATGAAGCTACTGTGATTTTAGTCATTAAGATATAATGAAAACAAGTTTTGAAAATAGTTCCAGAACATACAGCATTTGTAAAAGACTATTCATGAAGAGTATTTTTGAAAATTGATAATGGGTATATTATAACTATAATTTCAAGGACTAGTTTTTCTTTAGAACATTTAATTTATCCTATATATTTAACTTGGTCTAACAAAGCACAATAACTAATTTTAAGAGAGATCTGGATAAAATATCGGTGTTTTGATTGTAAAATAGTTCTATATTCTAAATATTTTGGGGAGCATAAAAGATATACAGCTATTAAAGGAAATTACTTAACATCTCAATACCTTAGTTACTATCTCATCATAACATTCTTAAATGTCAAACCAAATTCAAGGGAATCAAATGTCTTAAACAACACCAAATTTTACAAACTATTTTAAGAACAAAACAAGCTAAAAACACAAATATGGCATTTCTTTCTAAGGGAGCCTAATTCTTCAGATGAAACATCTTAACTGTTCCATTCTCCTCACTGGGAATTGCTTTATTTTCAAAGTGATATGATAACATTTACATATGTATATGTATTATCAGAAATTTCCAAAAGCTGTTCTCCTCTAAAGCGTACCAGGGCTCCTTGGAGAAATGAGTGATTTTAGGGCTGGGGCAGAAATTTTCCAAAATGAGTCTGGGACATACCGTACCTGAATATAAAGAAATTCTCAAAGACCATGTCAAATAGACACAGATATTAACTTGAAGAGGTTTTCACTGGACAAATCTAGGACAATTTGACCACAAAAATAATAGTTGCAGAGTGAAATTCATTGAATAAAATAGGACACCATGAGTCCACAGTGATAGAAATCAACAAATAAATTAAGAGATAAATGAGAGAGAAAGTCCCTTGTTTCCAGAAATGTAAATAAATGTAGAAAAGATGATTGAAATAGAAATCCACCTTATGACAACTGTCACAGGGATGGCTGATTTCTGAAATCATTAATAGTTATACTGAACTTGCTGTGTGGAGGCTTGATGAGCAAAAATATACATATAATTTCAAAATATCTTTCAAACACTTATTATATACAAGACGAAAATGGGACTCTATGAAAGAGACATCTAATTGAAACCACATCATCAGTGTAAGGATATGTCAACATGTTTTGTACTTAATGTGATGGGCTCAGAAGAACACATTATCAATGATGTTGCATTTCTGCCAAAAATGCATGTGCTGAGTGTGGACAAGAGTAAATGTCATCTTATGAAATTATTTCAAAATAAATTATGAATGAAGGGCAATCAAAATTTTATTATTAAGAATTTTGTTGAATAGCCATGTTGGGACATATTTTGCAGTATATGTATTTGTAATTTTAAGATATTTGAGCCATTAAAGGAAAAACAATAAAATTCTAACTTAAAATGTATAACTGAGTAATTAGTTCAGACTTACTTTTTAACAGATTTTAATTTTTAGAGCAGTGTTAGGTTCACAGCAAAATTGAGCAGAAAGTACACAAAGTCCCCATATACCCCTGTCCCGACACATGCAAAACCGCCACTATCAACATCCGGCACAAGGCTGAGACTGGTTATAACTGATTAACCTACACTGACACATCAGTATTATCCAAATTCCATAATTAACATTAGAGTTCATTCTTGGTATTTCAAATTCTATGCATTTGAACAAATTTATAGTAACATATCCACTATTATAGTATCATACAGAATAGTTTCATTGCCCTAAAAATCTCTGTGCTCTACCTATTCATTCCTCCCTACCTACAGTCAGTAATCTTTTTACTGTTTTTATAGTTTTGCCTTTCCAGAATGTTATATAATGAGAACCATACAGTAAGTAGACATTTCAGATTGGCTTTTTTTTTTAAACCTAGGAAACATCTTTCTCTCTCCTATACTCACAACGACCACATAACAAATTATCCAGACCAGTGCACTGTTTTTTGTTTTTATTTTTCCCTAGTTTTATTGAGATAAAATTGACTTACAGCACTCTATAAGCTTAACATGTACAACATAATGATTTGTCTTACATACATCATAAAATGATGACTGAAATAAATTTAGCGAACATTCATCATCTCATATAGATACAACATTAAAGGGCTTCCCTGGTGGTGCAGTGGTTAAGAATCCACCTGCCAACTCAGGGGACACGGGTTCAAGCCCTGGTCTGGGAAGATACCATATGCTGTGGAGCAACTAAGCCTGTGCCCACAACTACTGAGCCTGTTCTCTAGAGCCTGCGAGCCACAACTACTGAAGCCCATGCGCCTAGAGCCCATGCTCCACAACAAGAGAAGCCATCACAATGAGAGGCCTGCGCACCACAATGAAGAGTAGCCCCCACTCGCCACAACTAGAGAAAGCCCGCACAGAGCCCGCATGCAGCAACGAAGACCCAATGCAGCCAAAAGTAAATAAATAAAATAGATACAATGTTAAAGGAATAAAAAATGTTTTCCTTGGGATGAGAACTCCTAGGATTTACTCTCTTAAAAGTTTTCATACATAACATACAGCAGTGTTAATTATCTTTATTATTTTGTATGTTATATCCCTAGTACTTACTTATCTTATACCCAGAAGTTTGTACATATTGACTACCTTCATCTAATCCACCCTTCCCCAAACCCCTGCCTCTGATAGCCACAAATCTGATCTCTTTTTCTAAAAGTCTGTTTGTTTGTGTATTTGTTTTTGAAGTATAATTGATCTACAATACAAGTTACTGGTACACAACATAGTAATTTGATATTTCTACATATTTCAAAATGATCACTGCAAGTCTAGTTGTCATCTGTCACCATAAAAAGATATTACATAATTATGGACTATATTTCCCACACTGTATATTTCATTCCTGTGACTCATATATTTTGTAACTGAAAGTTTGTACTTTCAGATTGGCTTGTTTTACTTAGCAATATGTATATAAGTTTCTCCATGACTTCTCATGGCTTGATAATACATTTCTCTTTAGTGCTGAATAATATTCTATTGTTTGGACATACAGTTTATTTGTCCATTCACCTACTAAATAACATCTTTGGTTGCTTCCAAGTTTTGCTAATTATGAACAAAGCTGCTAAAAACATCCATGTGGGCATAAGTGTTCAGCCCCTTTGGGTAAATACCAAAAAATGCAATCACTACATGACATGGTAAAAGTATGTTTAGTTTTTATATATAAAGATAATACCTAGTTTTAGTTTATAAAAAATATTGCCGGGCTCCCCTGGTGGCGCAGTTGTTGAGAGTCTGCCTGCCAATGCAGGGGACACGGGGTTCGTGCCCCGGTCCAGGAAGATCCCACATGCCGTGGAGCAGCTAGGCCCATGAGCCATGGCTGCTGAGCCTGCACGTCTGGAGCCTGTGCTCCGCAACGGGAGAAGCCACAACAGTGAGAGGCCTGCGTACCACAAACAAACAAACAAACATATATATATTGCCAAACTGTCTTCTATAGTGGCTGTACCATCTTTCATTCCCAATAGCAATGAATGGGAGCTCCTGTTGCTCCACTTTCTGTCAGCATTTGGTGTCATCAGTGTTCTGGATTTTGGCCATTCTAACAGATAGTAGTATATCATTGTTCTAGTTTCCATTTCCATGATAGCATATTATGTGGAACACCTTTTCATATGCTTATCTGTCTTCATATATCTTACTTGATGAGTGTCTCTTACGGTCTTTGGTCCATTTTATAGTTGGGTTGTTTCTTTTCTTTTTTTCTTCCCACAAACTTTTATTAAGAGTCAAATAAGTGGTAGGAATTGTGCTAGGTCCCCTAGGATCCAAGGAAGCAGATTCAATCTCCAACCTCCAGATGCTCACAGGTTAGTGGGTCAGACACAGGAGAAACAAATACTGCAGATATGAATGCTAGCCGGTCCAGATGAGGTGCCATTTAACCAAACAAAGGTAAGGGCTATTATGTGGCCACCCTAGAAATGCTTCACCAACAACAAGTAAAAAAGTAGGGAAAACCCTGCCAGGCAATCCCAACCAGCAACTGGCTCATTATTTTTGCCCAGATATGCATGGGTGTTACAGCCTCTGGGTTATTTAATTTTCTTATCATTGAATTATGAGTTGTTTGTATATTTTGGATATCAGACCTTTATCAGATATGGTTTTTGCAAATATTTTCTCCTAGCTTGTGGCTTGTCTTTTTATTTTCTTGACAATGTTCTGCAGCGTTTTTAATTTTAATGAAGTCAAACCCATCAATTATTTCTTTTCTCATTCATGCTTAGGTGTGATACCTTAAAAAGTCATCACCATATAGTCATCACCTATGTTTTCCTTTATCTTCTAAGAGTTTTATAATTCTTTGTTTTACATCTAGGTCTATAAATGTACATTTAACTCATTTTGAGTTAATTTTTGTGAAAAGTGTAAGGTCTGTGTCTAGATTCATTTTTTTGTTTGTTTTTTGCATGTGGATGTCCAGTTCTTTCAGTACAATTTGTTAAAAATACTACCTTTTGTCCATTGTGTTGCCTTTGTTCCTTTGTCAAAGAATAGTTGCCTATATTTATGTGAGTATGTTTCTGGACCGTGAATTCAGTTCCATTTGTCTATTTATATATTTTTTCACCAATACTATACTTTGTAGTTGGAAGACTGACATTACCCAACTTCAAGACTTAATTATTCAGGTGGAAAAATTAATAATTTCTAAAAGACTCACATTTAGAAAAAAATCAGCCATCTTCATCTCTTGAGTGAGAAATTATCTCTGGAGGTCACTCTTTTCTAACAATATTGTCTTTCACAAGCTATTCTCTTAAATTATGTAAAAGAAACTTTGGAATGTACTCTTTCAACAGGTTTCCATTAGTCATAACCTAGGTGAAGATGAGAATATGTTCTAATTTACTAGCTAAAAGAAATTAGCTTAATTTTCACATGCAGTGAATAAGTAACAGTCCATAAAATAGCAAATTCTTCAGAATAAGAAAAATGTTTGATGTTAAGCCTTTAATTGACTCTTCATGACAAGACATTTTAGACTGTTAATGGTTTTCACTGATGGAATACATTGAGAACTATAAAATAATAGTTATTATAAATTTAATTATAAATTTGTTACATAGAGTTGTTATAAAATTTTAAAGGAGCAAAAACACCCTCAACAGCCATCAACATATTAAATTCCACTTGAGGAGAGGAAATAAATTACAATTGTTCTACTCTTCACTGTATCATAAACTTATTTGTCTTCAAAAATTTTTAAATCAAATAATTTACCAACCAGATCTTTACCCCCTTAAAATCAGGTTTAGATCTTGGTGATAAATTAAAATATGTAGAGATGCACAATAGTTGTCCTAAAATGGTACCATATATGTAAAAGTGACACAGACTTTTCTCAGCTAATTTTAGCCCATAAAATTAGGATGAGACAAAAGAAAAAGCAAAGAAGAAAGACGTGGTGGAAGAAAATGAGAAAGATAAAATGGGACAGAAAGAAGAAGAGATAAAAGGTTTGTTTGGTTTTAAGTAAAAATAAAAGACATGTTTTTCATTTTCACCAAGAACTTTATTGAACAGCGTGTTCACTAATCAAACAAACTTTAGGCCAACCCAATAGAAGAGAATCAAAAGGAGAAAGTGAAAATTGAAAAGCAGTAGAAAGTAGAAGAGTATATGGTATAAAAAGGAATAGGAGAAAGTGAAGTGGGAGAAAGACACGAGAGAAAGAAGCATAAGGAGTGGAGGAAAGGAAAAGGAAGGAGGAGAAAGATGAAAAAGAAGGCAAATAAGAAACAAAAAAATGGGTGTGGGAGGAAGGTAAAAGAGGAGTAGAAAAGAAGGAAGAAGAGTAGAAAATAATAAAGAAAAAGGAATTAGTGAAAGAAGTTCCACAAAATAAAATAAACAAAAAGTGTGCTGTAATATATGCTAATATTTCCATAAGGATGAGGAAGCTAAAAGAAGTCTTTTTTGAATAGAGTAGAATCACAACTCTGAAAAATTATTTACACCTTGTCTTGTTACCTAATCTTTTTCTTTTTATTCTTAATTCATTGACATTAATTCATTGATAAATAAATCAAAGTCAATTTGTACATAGAAGTGTTGCATGGTTTAAAATTACCGTGTACCTTTGTATTTATGCATTTTCTCTTGGCCTAATATAGTGTCCTTTAATTTTATTTGTTGAATGTGCCAAAGTATGTTTATGTTTTGCCCTTTTGAAAGAACCAGATTTTGCTTCAGTAACTTATTCTATTTTTTTTTACAACTTTTATATATTGAAATAATTTTAGACTTAAAGAGAGTTGTAAAGATAGTACATGCTTGGGTGTGCATGCCTCACCCAGCTTCCCCTAAGGGGTTACCATCTTACATATGCATCGTATAATTACCAAATGTAATTACAATTAAATAAATTAAAGATTTTATTCTTATTTCCCGGGTGTTTTTTTTTTTTTTTTTTTTTTTTACAAATATCCTTTTTCTGCTTCAGAATCCAATCCAGGATATTACATTGCATTAAGTTGTTGAGTCTTGTTCATCTCCTTCAAACTCTAACAGTTCTATCCTTTTCTGTATTCATGACTTGACACTTCTTAAAAGTACCAGATAAGTAAACATAAACAAATCCATCTTAGGGTAGAGGATCACTGAGATAGATTTGTCTTATGTTTATGTATGATTAAGTTGTAGTTATGTAATTTGGGAAGAACATCACAGAAGTGATGTGCCCTCATAATATCACAGCAGGGGGTGTATATTATCAATATGTTTATTACTACTGGTGGTATTAACATTGACCACTCGGTTAAGATGGTGTTAACCACGTTTTTCATTTTGTTCCCTGTCTATGTTCTAGTCATTAGAAGTGAGTCACTAAGTCCAGCCTGAAATAAAAAGAGCCTTTAAGCTCTACCTGCCAGAGGGAAGAGTATCAAATAATTTGTTGACATTGTGTTAAATCTACCACCAGAATTTATATATTTGGGGGGAAGAAAGGATATGTTGAGGTTCTAAAAATACCTATTTTTCTTCAAGGGTTTGCTCACTAATTTTAGCATTCATTGTCGCATCATGATAGCAGCATTAATGAGGCTTTCTAGTGGTGATTTCTTTTTTATTTCCTTTATTCTTTCTACATTTATTAATTGGAATTCTTCTGTAAGGAAGAGTTATTTATTAATTCCCATTCATTTATTTATTTAATCACTTACGAATATCCATATGGAGTCATGAATGGTTTTTAGTTTTTTTGTTTATAATGTAATAGTACTGTATCACTCAAATTGTTCCAGCTTTGTCCATTGGGAGCTGAGATCTCTTTTCATTTAGCTCCTGGGTCTTTTGGGAACTCCAATCTCCATTATCTTCCTTCTCCTTTTTCTCCTTTCTCCTCTTTCTTCTTTTAACACCTTCTTACTTTCTGACACTATGAAATGCTCTAGACTCACCTTGTATTTTCCATGTTCCAGCCCTAGAATAAATCAGTTATCCAGAGAGCCTGGTTCTTTTTATTGGAGAATGGTATTTTGAAATCTAGGTCTGGGCATTATGTTTGCTAAATACTACTGAGTTTCTGTATTTTTAGGTCTTCTCAGATGACAGAACTAGTCAGTGCATGCATGGACACTAAACAATGTGTATACACATATCTATCTGTACACATATCTCTGTATTTATATACATACATTTATCCATGAGTTCATTTAAACACATATGAATTCATATAAAATTCTCTGACTTCAAGCCAGTACCACAGAATTTGCCACAGAGGTCATTCTAGCATTCCCCCCTCCACTTGCTTGTTTGTTATTTTTACCCCTGACAGTGATAAACCTAGTTATGATTATCTATACTGTATTTACTTATTCATTCAAATGTAGTATAAGAAAATAGTTACAGGATTGTTAAGCTATACTCCTGTTAGAAAAACATTTATCACCTAAGAGCAGAGGGTGCCTTCTTCTCCATCCTGGTAAATATGAAAAAGAATGTAAATAAATATTAAGCACCTATTTAAAAATTCTTATAAAGTCTAAACATGACAATACAGAACTAATATGTATGGAAACATTTTGTATGTAAGTAGAAAAGTAAGAAATTAAGTTAAAGTGCTCTAGGGTTATTTTCCTTTTCAGAGGGAAGATACAGATAATAATGTCAAACCTAGGTAAGTATATTTGTTATATTTTTCAGACTAATTAATAAAAGAATAACAACAGAGTATATAACTTCCAAACTGATAGCAAAAAAATAGTGAAAAATGACCCACCAACCCTCCAAAAGAGCAAAAACAACAACAAAACTAAAAATGAGGTAAGACAGTAGATAAAAATATGACTATGTGAGTAATGACATATTGTAAATAGCTTAAAAGATTCTTTGGAAGAAATAAAGATTGTCAGACAAAATTAAAAGAACCCAAATTTATGTCATTTACAAAATACATATCTAGTATATAAGAATAGAGAGTTTTTTACATTGTATAAATTAAATACAGAAAAATAATTTTATCTTCATATGAGTTTTTACAGCACCTAAGTTTTTTTAAGAGTTGTTCAAATTTGAGAAGTTGTGTTCAAACTAAACGACTTTAAAGGTCTCTGAAGACTAATTTGTTTAAATATTCTGCTTTCCTTGCTGCTTATGTAGAGTGCTAAATGCAAATAAAGCATTAGCACATATTTATATAAAACATTAAGGGAATTAGTGATTTGTTTTACATTCTGTGTGGCTCTCTTCTTTTTTAAATATTAGACATATTTAAACTCCGTAATCAGATTGCCTTACTATACTGAAACTGAGAATGCATACTGCATAGATTTGTGTCAACCTAATCTAAATTTGGGGGAACATAAGCACTTTAATTAATGTCTCTATTTATCTATCTTAAAGTAGAGTTCACTACCTCAGTAACTTCAAAAACACGGTGATTTCTACTAGCATATAAACAAGTTTGAGGCATATAAAGACAACTGATGATTGCTATTGTAACCATAGACTCAAGTGTCAATAAATAATGCTATTATTATCAACTATCATTAAGAACATTTTTAAAATAAGGGAAATAACTTAACTCAATATTTTAGTATATAACAGATAAAAATAATTGTTTTCCTTTTGATTTCCTGCTCAGAACTTTTCTTAAAGTCCAATAGTGAGTTAAAACTTTTCTAAAATCCAGAGAAAATAGGTGCTAAAATTTTGTAAGCACCTGAATTATTTATTAGTGACTATAACTGCAGGATGCCTATCTGAATTTTCTTAAATGTTCATGCTATATGAATTATATTTAGAGGAAAGATAGATCCATTGCATTGTTCCAATTTATTATGCTTATGCAAGAATGTACATGATATTTTGTTGAAAAAAATATCTCAGAATATAATTCAACAAATTCCTTTATATAACATATTAAAATGTGTTATGCATAAGCAGAAAAATAAATATTGCCGTATAGGTTACTCAGTTTAACTCTTAATCATCTCACTGATTTTGAAGTTTAATCTAATTAGCATAAGAGAATTATGTACCTAAGATAATAACTTAAAGAAAGCAATATAAATGGTCAAAATTTTGATGATTAGTAGTATTATAGAAGTGTTTTGCTACATGGTAAAATAAATATGGCAGTGATTCTACCTAGGTTTGAATAATTATAATAGGTAATTTTGTACCTTGTTTCCTCGGTCTCTTAATAGAAATATCATTAGCTGAATTCTTAAAAATGTGTGGTATTTCACTGTGGCTGAATATAAAAATATTAACTATATTCCTTAGATGACTGAAAACATAAATGATTTTCTTAAATTATTAAAATTCTTAAACTTCAAACAGAGTCCTTACATTTTGTGAAAAATAAAATACCATGAGATTTCTTTTGTTGGCATATGAAGATGGAACATTAAGCCTGGAAGATATATATATATATATATATATATATATATATATATATATATATATACTGGATTAATGACCTACTCTTTCTGGCAGGAAAAATATGAGAGAAACACAATTTTACATTAAATACATGTTTTAGTTCTTAAGAAACAGGTAAATTCATATTATATTAATTTATTCACATATGTATTATCACCCTATAAACATTTATTTTTTAAAATATGTACACCATTTTCCATCAAATTAGCATTTTGAATTGCACTGCCCTGTCAATCAAGAGCATAGCTCTATAATTTTTTCTAGCTTTCAATTCTATTGAGCTTTGGTGAACAACTGGAAGCTATATTATGCTAACACTAGAAGCTGTCCTATAAAGCTTGCTCATATTTGATTTTATTCTTTCTAAAAGATAAAAACATCTAAGCCAAATTCCATATTTAAGAACATATCAGAAGAATTAAAGTAAATCTAAAGTAATCAAATTCAGCAGTTACAATTTATCATTTTTTCTGTGCCAAAGTTTATAACACATATGTTTATACATCATTAAATAATGTCATACCTAAACATATCATTAATTTGAAAAACCAAAAATTGGCATTCAGTTATTTCAGAGCTATATTGCATTCTATTCAGTAAGTTCAGCTTCACAAACTTAAGTATCCTTTGTCACAGGCACTGTGTCTATCAGTGGTTTTGTTAACCTAATGGGTGTCCTGATAATGGTCTTTAGAAGTAAAACCAAAGATTTGGGGAAGGAAGGAAACCTATCTCCTTTATCTCAAAGCAATGAAAATACCACAACCTATATTTTCAAATATCCTTGCATGAACACTTACAGCTATTAAAATTCCTGCCCTGAAATTTATATACAAATATTCTTGCTAAATTAAAAAAAATATATATATAGAGAGAGAGAGAGATAAACTTGTATCCCAAATGAAATGTTCCAATAATTTATGAATTTAGTCTTAATTTAACCTTTTGTTTTTAGCAATAAGGAGAAAAATATGTCACACAGGTGTTTAGTTACAAGAGTTGTCAGCAGTGTCATGAATCAACCATTCCATCTTTAAAGTGGAATCTCAATGCAAGATATCCTGGTAAACAATTTTCTGTCATGTGAAAAGAGAAATTAAGTGAGTCATTTATGTTTAGAAATTTGGCTGGTTTTACCCAGATTGAGCAACTGAGCAAAGAAACATGCCATAGGCAGAAATGGGAACCTGTAATTCTATGCACTTATTTTCCCCAGAGACCATGATCATGAATAAGCGAGCCAGGCATTTCCCTTTGTCTTGCATTCTGCCAGCCCATCCTCTGAACACATCATCTCACTGTGCAGCCAAGTTATAAGACCATCTGGTGCACGTAGCATTCCAGAAAATCTGTGAGATTCTGGGAAACAGTGGTCTCTAAGTGCCTGAATAAAACACTCTCACCTAAGCTAATAACTTGACAATTGTATGTTCATCCAAATGTAGATCATTATATTTAATTTTTGACCTTAATATCTGCATATGTATGTATGTATACGTGTGTGTGCCTTTATGGGAGTTGAGGCTCTCATAGACCAACTTTCTGTAACTTGTTAAAAGATCTGAATCTTAAATATCTAGTCCACAAACATATATGATAATAGTATTTTCAGGAAACTCATTTCACCTCATAAAACTGCTCATAATTAAGAAAGTGATAAATGGAACTCTTAATTTCCCACCTCCAAATATCTCCTTCATGATGTCTTCTCAATTTCAGTACACGGCAATGTATTTTGGTCTAGTTGTTCAGCCAAAACTTTGGAGTTTTACTTATTTCTTCTCTTTCTCACATACCCTACTTTCAATTATCAGCAAAAACTTTCATTTCAATTTTGAAACATAACTACTTACTGACTTGCTATTTCTCTGACCCTACTCCACATGATCTCTTGTTTGGAAATATTGCAGTTGTCTCCCAGCTCATCTTCATGACTTTACACCTACTCCTCTAAAGCCTATTCTTTTATTTATTTATTTTTTAATTTTTAAGTGTTTTTATTGCTGTTTACTTTTATTTTATTTATTTATTTTTTAAATTTTTAGCCACATTGTGCAGCATGTGGGATCTTAGTTCCCCAACCAGAGATCGAACCCTCGCCTCCTGCATTGGAAGGCTGACTCTTAACCACTGAACCACCAGGGAAATCCCAAGGCCTATCCTTGACACAGTAGCCAGACGGCTCCATTTAAATGTGAGTCAGATCAAGCCACTCTTTAATTCAAGTGCTCCAAATACTTGCCATATTAACCAACTAAAAGGTTAATAATTGCCCATAAGTTAGTAAATAACTCTATCTCTACTAACTCTCTGACCTCAACTCCTATAACATTCCCTGCAATTATTCTCTTCGAAGCTTCATTTCTCTGCAACCAGCAAGCCATTCACAATCCTGCCCCAAAAGTTGTTGATCAACCTGCCTGAAATAATTCTTTCTTACACCCCTTAAGTCACTGCTCAAAAACCATAATATCACAGAAGTCTTTTCATATCACTCTCTGTAAAGAAGTAATTCTTATTCACTGTCCTTCTAACTGCCTTGCCTAACTGAATTTTTCTTCATAACACTAATTTTCTGGCATATCATTTACATAATTTATTAAATTTGAGACATTATTAATTATAAGAAATTCTATTAGTTTATGTAGTACTAAGACAAAAAAGAGCTCACAGTTAAACTATGACAAATGGCTTTCTCATCACATAAACATTTCATTTTATACTTTAAAAAGAGGTCTTATATACATACTCATATATATGTTTAATCATTTATTTACTCTTGTGCATATATTAATAGGAAAATAAACTGGTAAACAGATTCCTAAAACTTTTTCTTATTCAGAGTCATATATTCCAGAAACATTTTCTGATTCAGTATTTTTCTTTCTTTTTCTTTTTTTTTTCTTTTTTTTTTTTGCGGTACGCAGGCCTCTCACTGTTGAGGCCTCTCCCGTTGCGGAACACAGGCTCTGGATGCGCAGGCTCAGCATCCATGGCTCACGGGCCCAGCCGCTCCGCGGCATGTGGGATCTTCCTGGACCGGGGCACGAACCCGCGTCCTTTGCATTGGCAGGTGGACTCTCAACCACTGCACCACCAGGGAAGCCCCTGATTCAGTATTTTTAATGTCCCAATCTTTCCATTCAATGACATATTTTGTGACATCAAGAAATATGAAGATGTGTCATTTCCTGAGAGTGCCCTTCTCAGTCCCTGTGACTTTCTTCAAAACAGCTGACCCAGTGTTTATACTGCTACTCTTTTAATCTTATTCTAGGATGATGTTTCTGGGCCCAATCCTCACAGAACACTTAGTGTAAGTCAGTTATTGCTACATGGCAAACAACCAAAATACCCAAGTGACAAACAACACTGAAGTCCCTTGGCAAATTCAGCATCGGTAGGATGAAGACATGTGTTCTTCTCATAGAGACCAGGAACTGTGATGGTAGTATAGGGTGATAGTGACAAGGAGATTATTATTTGTTGAACAATAATTATAGCTACATAACATAATGGTAGTATTTTTAGGATCTTTCCTTTGAGTTGGTCACGTTCTCCAGTGAATGTTCTTCTGATCTTCTCAATAATGGGTAGAGGCCTGGTTGCTAGAGTTTGAGAGAGAAATGCATAAAACTCCTCCAAGTCTTTATATTCAATATATTGCCTTACTCTTAATAATCGTATTTTAGTGTAGTTCCTATATTTTTGATTGTGTCTGGTGTCCCCAGATCCAAAGACTCTCTGTTTCACTCACCCTAGAAAATAAAACCTCAGGCTTCTGTCCCACTATGTGAAGTGGATTGATCTGTGCATATACTGTTTAGGACATAAACTTTCAAACAATCCTGTTTTTACCTTTTGCTTCATCTCTACTTACAGTGAAAGCTGGTTGAATCACTTAGCTTTTTGCTCTGTCACAAATCACTTAAAATATCACACATTTCTTTGCCCACGATTCTGAGCTCAATAGTTTAGGTGGAGCTCCATTACAATGGTTTATTTCTGATGCATGTGTTATTGGTTGGCCTTATTTTGTTTATAGCTCAGCTGGACCAGCTTTCCATGTGATATCTCGTTCTTTAGCACAGGCCTGTTCACTCGTCAGCACCATTTCAAGAGGACACTAGTGGTAGCTGCGTGGTCTCTTGCGCCTATGCTCAGGCCTCAAACAATGTCACTCCTGCCACATTTGGGGTCAAAGTAAATCACAAGTCTCATCCACATTCAAGGAGTGGGAAAATAATTACCACTACATACATGGTCATTAGCAATCTACCATACTGGTACATCAGATTCTGGACATTAGGATGCTTGTGTGAAAGAAATCAGGTGTTTCTCAGATTTCCCCACCAAAAATTTTAGTTTTTTAGGTCTCTTAACACAGTTTCCACTTATCCAATAGAGTTTTCACACTTCTATCAGTTTGTTTCTGCTGTCTTCTCTGCTATTGTTAGTCCTTCTGGGTTTAAGCCACCTTCCATACTCAAAATTAACAAAGAACAAAAACCTCTGAGTATCTCATTTATTTTAGTAGACTCCAGGGAGGAAGCAGATTGAAAGTTTGTGTTAAATTCAACATCCTTAATCTGAAGACACTATGTGACTCCTTTATCTGGAAAATTCCTGTTGAGCCTTCAAAATTCTACCTTGTGGTTCCCACCTCAGTGAAATTTTTCTTAACCAACTCACAGATGGATGTGATCACTTTCCCTTTTTTAATTTGTAGGTTTATTTACAACTTTATTATTTATTTACTACTCTACATTAGAACTGCATTAACAAAAAGGCATGGTGGTTAAAAGTGCAGGCTTTGGAGCCAGACTGCCTGGGTTCAAATCTCAACTCTACCACTTACTAGGTATATGACCCAGGCACATTTCCTAAGCTCTTAGTACCTGCCTTCATTTCTCATAGGGTTGTTTTCAGTGTTAAAGAATTAATCCATGTAATTACTTAGAACAATGCCTGAAACATATTGGGAGGTCAATAAGTGCTATTTATTATTACTATATATTTGTCTCTGAGACCAGAATATGAACTAATTAGGTGTAAGAATCACATATTACTCAACTTTGCATCCCTAGTGGGGTGCTGTGTCATCACTCTGTATTTGCTGCACAAATAGGGAAATATCTCAGTACTCATGCATCTCACAAAGCCTCCTGTATAACCCTAGCATAGCCTATTCTCTCATCTTGTAATTGCTCTGGAATTCTTTGTCAGAGAGAACAAATATGCCACCCATTCGTCCTATCAATATCCTAAATGCTTCATTTCCAAACATTTTGTATTCTTGATTTCTGGTAGGCCTGATCTAGGCACAGGGAGTAAATGTGGGCATGAATGAGAGACCAACCCCTCTCTTACATTTATAAGTAATTTTGTGTGTAGTAATTGAAATTTATGCTGTCGCTATGCCAGGCTCTGAGGATACAAAATCGTTCTTTCCTAATACCTAATTATCAACCCCTCAAACTCAAAGATGCGGAGGTTCCTTCTGGTTTCCCTTATTAAACGTTTTATTCAAGAGCACAGACATAATTCTCCCTCAAACTGATTGGCAATTTACTCATGCCTTTTAGATGGTCAATAAAATCAAATGTCCATAAGGATGTTCATCATCAAGAGTAACATCTTTAAATGTTTGAGCATAACTTGGGTATATAATATTTTATTTAACCCTATCATCATGCGAGGTGGATGTATCTCCCCAACATACAGAGTAAGGAACAAAGACTCACAGATATAAGTGACCTGCCAAAACTGACAAGTAAAGAAAAGGATATTTTACCCCTTAGTTTTCTGTGATCATTTGGGAAGTATTTTAATTGGAGTACTAAGGGAATTGCAGGTCCTTCAGGAGAGGCAAATTGTATGCCCATGGACTGTTTCATTAAAATGTTTAATTAGGGCTTCCCTGGTGGCACAGTGGTTGAGAGTCTACCTGCCGATGCAGGGGAAACGGGTCTGTGCCCCGGTCCGGGAAGTGCCCCGGTCCGGGAAGATCCCATGTGCCGCAGAGCGGCTGAGCGCGTGAGCCATGGCCGCTGAGCCTGCACATCCGGAGCCTGTGCTCCGCAACGGGAGAGGCCACAACAGTGAGAGGCCCGCGTACCACCAAAATAAATAAATAAATAAATTAATTAATTAATTAAAATGTTGAATTAATGTGGGCTTAGTGTTTGGGTATCTTTTTCACTGTGCTTAGAACAGTGTTCACACAGCAAACCACTTGGTAAGTATTTGTTGAATACTGAATGAATGGATAATTTGAAGAATATTTAAGATAACCACTAATTCTGCTCCTCTGGTTGCTTCATCAAAAGCGTTTCTTAATGGACCCTGTTATAGGCTGAATTGTCTTCCCCCAAAATTCATATATTAAAATCCTGACCATCAGTATATCAGAATGTGATCTTATCTGGAGTCTTTATACAGGTAATCAAGTTAATAAGAGGTCTTTAGGGTGCCCTTAATCCAATACTACTCTTATTCTAATAGAAAGAGAAAATTTGGAGACAGACACACAAAAATAATATGAGGACAATGTGAACAGACATAGGGAGAGGATGGCCAGGAAAGAGGCCTGGAACAGATTCTTCTTTCACTGCCCTTAGAAGGAACCAACTCTGCTAACATCTTGATTTTGGACTTTAGTCTCTAGAAGTGTTAGAAGATAAAATCACCAGTCTGTGATACTTCGTTACTACAACAAATCTAGCCATTTCTCACTACTCTGCCTCTCCTCCTCTGTTGCCAGCTGCCATCAACTCTTGCCAAGATTATTCAATTGTCTCTTAACTGATCTCCAAGTTTCTATCCTTTTTCTTCTAAATCTATTTTTCACAGAATAGCCATATTATTCCTTTGAATGTATGTCACACTCATGTTACTCCTCAAAACTTTTAATATGATAAAAAACAAAGTCCTTATTATGGAGGATAAGACCATACATTATTAAGGCCTCTGCTTTCTCTCTGATCTCACCTATCCTTCTTTGTTCCTTCACCCATTTCTAGGCTCTGCCCCACCAGTACTGGCATCCTTTCTCTTCCTTTTACGTGCTAATCATGTGTTTGGCTCTGGGCTTTGTACTTATTGTTCTCTCTCCCTGTATGCTCACCCTTGAGATATCTGAAATGCCTCTTCCTTTCACTCCCTTCAAATTTCTGTTCAAACATCACTTTGTCAATCAAGTCTCTATTGACCATACTCTATAAAATAGCACCTCAGTCTCTCATAATTCTCCATTTCACTCACCTAAATTTATTTCTCTCCAAAGTACTTATCTCTTTCTGACATAGTATATGAAGATTTAAACAATTCATAAAGAAATAAAACAATAATTTAAGATTATCTACAGTATTTTATCACATATGAATTGAAAATATTATTAAATTTAAAAGGAAAAATGAATATTTATGTACCATTTTTTGGAATAAGCACTGTGGGTTCTTAACTTCTAGAAAGATGAAATAAAACTCAGTTACTGCCATTTGGTTGTTTTTGTTGCAGGAAGGGGGACCACTTCCAGGACCCGAGAGTGGGCTCATGTATAACACTCGGAAATGAATTGTCCAAGGAGACACATGTTGACACAGCAAGAGACTTTATTGGGAAGGGGTGCCCGGGCAGAAAGCAGCAGGGTAAGGGAACCCAGGAGAACTGCTCTGCCACATGGCTCACAGTCATGCTGTAGCAGCCATGCTTTAGTTGAATTTTATTCTCCAAATGATATCATTTTTTAATGAATTTATGTGAATTAATTTAAAAAATAAAAATCTCATTACTGTGTGGAAATTAAACTCTTTGTTTTACTACTTTGCTTCATTTTTGCTAAGTGCATATGAATAAGCAAGTCCAAATAAACTTTTGCTTTTTTTGTGTGTGCTAAAAATCCCTATTTTGACTCCTCTGTGTGAATCCTGAGGTCTCCTATTATCTATGTTAAAATAATTGCATTTTTATTATGTAATTCCACTATATTCATACTTGTATCTGGCAATGCTGGATACAAAATTAAGAATGTAATGCATTTATGTTGATTAATTAAATAACCTAGAAAATATCAGCATTTTATTGAAAGAAAGCTTGGAAAAACTAATTTTTCCAAAACACTACAGTAAAAATTACTTAATTGCAATGACTTGTTAAATATAAAACTGTCCAGTGAAAGTTAAATTTTTCCTTTCTTTCTGCATTTTAACATAAAAATAAATGACTAAAATGATACAAAATGGATCTTTCACCAAAGCATGCCAACCAAGTGCAAATTAAATTTTGTTTTTGTTTGGTTTAGAGGATTGACTTCTACTTACAATCCATAATATTTGTATCTCAACATATATCTAATTTTGTCTAACTATTGTGGTTTTTGCACATTCGACTCTGAAAAACTTACAGAGAATTTTAATTGGCCTGATATAGTATGAGAAAAGTAAATTTATAAAACTTCAATTTTTACTGATACAGAATTGAAACAACTGCACTTGTTAAAATGACATGCTATTTTACCTATTGTGTGACACACTGTAAGAAACTGTGCTTCTACTATCCTACTCCTTCACATGGAGCTTTAAAAAGAATTAATATAATCCACATTGTTATCACATAACAGTGTTATTTTGCAGCTGGTTGAGGCTCCTCACTGTTTTGAAAATGGTTTCAAGGGGATATAAAAATGTCCAACTGTAAGAGCAATGGCAGTCATAGTTGAATAGCTATCAATGCTTTAGGAAGTAAATGAAAACATCCAACAGACAGTACTTCTAAAAGTCAAAGGATATTCAACCTCTTTTTTAGCGTATTTATCCAAACACTGCTATGACGATGTCTTTAAAAATTCCTATTTTTACATCACTTCATTTAGGCTGTTTGGCCATTTTATGTTTCTTTTTCACACTGAAGACAAGACTTTTTACATATATTTGAAAGAAACATTATTTTAATTATACACAAAAGTTCTTTAAAAACACCTTCCAGCATCACAGGAAATAAAATTCAGTCATTTTTCCAATGAAAAAACATTATTCAAGGTGGCCATTATGCAACTTTAAATGTAAGATTGTAGTAGTTTTCTAGGCAATTCAGTTTTTTTTAAAAAAAACATCAAATTTCCTGCTTGGTGTTGAAACGAATTTCTAGGTCCAAGAAAAAGCTGCTTCTACCCAGGGTGCCACACATGCAAACTGAAACTTAGATAACTTTCGTGTCCCTGTAAACCCTGTGTTTGACCAGGAACACCAGTAAGTCCCCTACATATGAACCCTCAAGTTGTGAACTTTCAATGATGCAAACATGCATCTGATTCCAGCAAGGAACCAGAACCTGTGCCATCAACGCCAGCCATGAGTGAAACTGCAGCTTGGCTTCCATCTCCTATTGCTGACCATCCTTCAGCTCTACCATCTCCCACCTCCACTCCCTCCTCCAGTCAGTAACTCTTCTTGCCTGTTCACTTGATGCCAGCACCTGTATACCAGCTGTTGTACTGTACTACTGTACTTTTCAAGGTACTATACTGTGAGATTAAAAATGTTTTCTTTATTTTTTGTGTTTGTTTTTTATATATTATTTGTGTGAAAAGTATTATAAACCTATTAGAATACAGTACTATATAGTCAATCGTGTTAGTTGGGTACCTAGGCTAACTTTGTTGAACTTACAAACAAATTGGACTTACAAATGTGCTCTTGGAATGGAACTTGTTCGTATGTAGGGAACTTACTGTATCCAGTCCACCAATCCCCAAAGGCCAAGTCAGCTCTGAGCCTTCTCACCCCAAATATGGTTGACTATGTGACCCCAACCAATCAGATATTTTCAATTTTTTCTTCCTTATTCTGTATTCTTTATCCTATAAGAGCTTCCTTTTTGCATTTCTCTAAATGGAGACTGCCCACTTCATGAAGTGTTAAGTAGTTTGTTTGTATCATTTAACTTGTTTTCTTTAATCAATTTTTAACAGTTTTGGTGAAGAGGAATAAAATCCAAAGCTGACTGCTAATGGCCTGTGGGAAAATATGAAGTGAAGATACATGAAAGGTATAGAGAGATGGACTAACATAAGTATAATGAAACTTCCAGGAGGAAGATAGAGAGAGAATGCTGATATAATAACTTTTTTAAAGAATAAATACATATATACTTAAAGCACAGTAAATCCTAAGAAGCATAGATAAATGTAAACCTATGCCTATTTTACTTGTAAAATTGCATATCAAAGTTATAGAGATTATTTTCAAAGTAACAAGTGCAAAAGTTTGGTTGTCTTCAAAGATGACTTTTAACAGCAATAATAGAAGCCAAAGCCAGTGGGAAATATTTTCAGAGGGAAACTAATGGTGTAGCTAGAATTCCATAAACAATGAGTGAAATTATATTTCAAAAATATGAAATTATTACATTTTCAGATTTTTTTTAAAACTGAGTTATTTAATGAACAAATATTAAGATAAAGAAAATCATCCCAAGATAAAGGTTATGAAAGCATAAAAAATAGAGAATAAAGAAATATAGTACACATGTACAAGTTCATCCAGGCAAAAAGGTGGGTCAAAAATATATGGCTCAAACATTAGCCAATAAGAGCGTGTAAACTGAAGGGTAGAGATTGGAGTGAAAATATTTATCTTTTATTTTATTTTTTTTAAGATCAAAGTAGAGTTTATAATACAAAGGTGTGAATGCTGCTTACATGAAGCTTATAATTTTCCTTACCTATCTGAAATTAGTTTTATCTTTTTTTTTTTTTTTTGCGGTACATGGGCCTCTCACTGTTGTGGCCTCTCCCATTGCGGAGCGCAGGCTCCGGGCGCACAGGCTCAGCGGCCATGGCTCACGGGCCCAGCCGCTCCACGGCATGTGGGATCTTCCTGGACCGGGGCTCGAACCCGTGTCTCTTGCATCGGCAGGCAGACTCTCAACCACTGCGCTACCAGGGAAGCCCAGTTTTATCTACTTTTTAAAGAATATAATTAGCATTCTGTGTACTTATAGTACAGTTTCAGCTTGTGATTCACTGCTAAGTTCTCTTGATACATTCAAATGCATCAGAAATTTGGATAGTGTCATCCTTAATAGAAAGAAATTTCTACTTGGAGCCTTTTTGATTGGTTTCAATCTGATCTCTGCCTCTTTTGCCTATCTCTTTTCCCCAAATCTCCATTGATTCTTCTCATACTGGAGAGTCTTTTTACCTCTTTTAGGCTTAATCCTCTGAACACACATTGTTCAATTTCCTCTTTGTTTACTTTTTTGAAATGTACATTCTCCAGTCACTTTTGGAGAATAGGAATGTCTGAATTTGAAAAAGTTTAAGAGGCACAAATTAAGATATTAGCTGTTATTTTTCCTAAATTTTACACCCCATTCTCTTCAATCCCAAATCAGGAGAGATCCCTCCCTCTCTTTCTCCAGTGCAAGTGTCACCTCAGGGAGCAATCCATAGGAGTAAAACTACTTAACATGTGTGTGGCTATTATAGCCTAGATATTTGCACACTCCACAAAATCCACATGTTGAAATCTTAATCCTCATGTAATAGAATTAAGGAGATGGGGCCCTTAGGAGGTGATTAGGTCCCCTAATGAATGACTAGGTGCCCTCATGGGTGAGATTAGTGCCCTTATAAGAAGAGAAATGAGAGCTTGCTCTCTCTGCTCTCCATCATATGAGGATACAAGGAGAAGGCAGCCATCTGTCAGACAGGAAAGAGTTCTCACTAGACACTGAATCTGAGTGTATCTAGATCTTGGACTCCCAAGCCTCCAGTGCTGCAAGAAATAAATCTATTGTTTCAGTCACCCAGTCTATGGTAATTTGTTATTGCAGCCTAAACCGACTAAGACAGTGGCCTGGGGTGGCCCTAAAGAAAAATCAGTGGTAAAAAAAAATAGGTTTTTGCTGTTTTTGGAATTTCTCTTCTGTTACTTAATTCTTTGATATATAATGGAAATTCTTTTGCTCAGCACTTTACTCCTCTGGCACAAATCTTTGACAAACCCCATCACATATTTTCTCTAAAGATGGATCAAATTAGACTAGGTGAGGCTAATTACTATTTACTCTAATTACTGTTTACCACACCTGCATGTGTATTTTTCTCATTATAATGTCATTACCATAAGATAGATGTCCCCTTCTTAGGGACAACAACTGATGCATGCACATTTTCTGAAACATTAGCCTCACTTGGTTAAATTCAACTGTACTCTTACAATTTCTCTTTTTTTTTGTATGTGGTTACAAGAATGGGAAATTTCTAGAATTTTCCTTATTTTCCCTTGATTTACCTCTTCATCTTTCCTTCCTCTTTCTTGCTCTCTTTTTCTTTCTCTCTCTCTCTCCACCTCTAGCTCTTGCTCTCTCTCACTCTCTCCTCACACCTCTCCATCCTTGACAAATTCTTTTTGGTTTCTCATGAATGTAGTTACTTAATACCTGTATTTCTATAAACAAATCTTGATACTTCTCTCTGCTATAGAAAAGGAAGGAAACTGTTGACTTACACACTTAGGATGCTAAGGTTTAACAATGGGAAGGGGCAGTGTAGAATTTTTGTCTTATATTTGCATCTTTGAATTCTAGTATAATTTCTAAATTTTTTTGTAAATACTCCTACTCATAAATTATACTACATGATATTTCAGGGCTTGGAAAATGAAATTTAATTTTAGACATGATGAAACAGAATGCTATAGAGATAGAGCAATGGAACTAGAAAACTTTTATAAAGAGTATTAAAATATTTATACAGGTATCAATTCTATGTTCAAATAATATTCACACTTCATTTTATCTCTCCAGTTTCTAATGATAATTCTGATCTTGTAAAATACTTTGCAGAGCTGTTCTTCCCAATTCAGTGATTTTTAATCAGTCAATCAGCTCTTACAGTTTTCAAAACTTTGGGTATTAAACTTTATCTACTTAAATCCAGTGAGATTTGTAGCTAGTAAAACAGGTATAAAACTATATTTTTACTAGAAGAAATAGTGGGCATGTCTGTGTTGATATTCTTTAAAGGATGATCAAAAAGATAGTTGAAATACAATGTGAAATAATTATAGAAATAGCAGCAATTTAAGGGAAAATAAGCACAAAAAATGTCCTCTGACTCGTAGGCTCTTCTATGTGTTCCTCTGAAGAAATATATTGGTTTCTTCTAGAAACATTCTAAAAAAATTCTCAAGGTCTTTTTTTTATTCCATATTATAGTGTTTATGGCTGCTTACTTTTTAAGTTATTCTGAATTTTTGAGAATTGCTTTTTTTTAGAAGATTATTTTAATTCTGGAGGAGCACTGACCTTTTAAAGATTTTAAAATTCATGAAACTATAATATAGAAAAGTGATTGTAATAATGTCAGTACTCAACATAACATATGAAGTGCATCTGAAATACATTATTCTTAGAGCCCACTTTGGAAAACTTAATATCTTATATTGATATGTATATTGAATTTGGTATATTTCAGGAAGCACTTCCAAATTTGTTGGAATTCCTAGGCTTGAATTTTTCACGGTAAAAAAAAAAAAAACACTTTCCTGTAGGTTTTTGGTACTTAGAACATATAGCATAAACTTTGTTCAGTCTCTTCAACTAACATATCTGCTAGTGTTATTGGGAAGAATATAAAACATTACAAAATCTAATGTATAAAAATGTTATTTTACCTGATAAGATTTTGGATTGCAGAAAGACAATACTTGTGAATTTGAAGTAAATTGTCAAGATTCTTTATTTCATATTTATGGACAGGCACATATAGTTATTAAAGATGTTATGATAGAAGATGGCGGAAAAGTAAGACACGGAGATCACCTTTCTCCCCACAAATAAATCAGAAATACATCTACTTGTGGAACAACTCCTATAGAACACCTACTGAATGCTGGCAGAAGACCTCAGACTTCATAAAAGGCAAGAAACTCCTCACTTACCTGGGTAGGGCAAAAGAAAAAAGAAAAACCAGAGACAAAAGAATAGGGACGGGACCTGCACCAGTGGGAGGGAGCTGTGAAGGACGAAAGGTTTCCACACACTAGGAAGGCCCTTCGTGGGTGGAGACTGCCGGTGGCAGAGGGGGGAAGCTTCAGAGCCACGGAGGAGAGCTCAGCAACAGGGGTACTGAGGGCAATGTGGAGAGATTCCTGCACAAAGGATCAGTGCCAACCAGCACTCACCAGCCCAAGAGGCTTGTCTGCTCACCTGCCGGGGCAGGTGGGGACTGGGAGCTGAGGCTCGGGCTTGGAGGTCGATCCCAGGGAGAGGACTGGGGTTGGCTGAGTGAACACAGCCTGAAGGGGTCTTGTGCACCACGGCTAGATGTGAGGGAGTCTGGTAAAAAGTCTGTAGCTGCTGAAGAGACAAGAGACTTTTTCTTGCCTCTTTGTTTCCTGGTGCGGGAGGAGAGGTGATTAAGAGCGCCGCATAAACGAGCTCCAGAGATGGGCACAAGCCACGGCTATCAGCACAGACCCCAGAGATGGGGATGAGATGCTAAGGCTGCTGCTGCCACCACCAAGAAGCCTCTGAGCAAACACAGGACACTATTCACACCTCTCCTCCTGGGAGCGTGTGCAGCCTGCCACTGCCATAGTCCTGTGATCCAGGGAAAACTTCCCAGGGAGCACACATGGACGCCTCAGGCTAGTGCAACGTCATGATGGGCTCTGCCGCTGCAGGCTCGGCCCGTGCTCCGTACCCCTCCCTACCCCCGGCCTGAGTGAGCCAGAGCCCCTGAATCAGCTGCTCCTTTAACCCTGTCCTGTCTGAGCAAGGAATAGATGCCCTCAGGTGACGTAGACACAGAGGCGGGGCCAAGTCCAAAGCTGAACCCTGGGAGGTGTGCGAACAAAGAAGAGAGAGGGAAATTTCTCCCAGCAGCCTCAGGAGCAGCGGATTAAATCTCCACAATCAGGCTTCGCTGGTGGTGCAGTGGTTGAGAGTCCACATGCCGATGCAGGGGACATGGGTTTGTGCCCCGGTCTGGGAAGATCCCACATGCCGTGGAGCAGCTGGGCCCGTGAGCCATGGCCGCTGAGCCTGCGCGCCTGGAGCCTGTGCTCTGCAACGGGAAAGGCCAAAAGAGTGAGAGGCCACTGTACTGCAAAAAAAAAAAAAAAAAATCTCCACAATCAACTTGATGTACCCTGCATCTGTGGAATACTTGAATAGATAATGAATCATCCCAAATTGAGGAGGTGGACTTTGGGAGCAACTATATATATGTATATTTTTTTCGCTTTTTCTTTTTTTGTGAGTGTGTATGTGTATGCTTCTGTGTGTGATTTTGTCTGCATAGCTTTGCATTTACCATTTGTCCTAGGGTTCAGTCTGTGCATTTTGTTATTTTTTTATTACAATAAAAATATGTTTCATAATAAATATTTTTATTTTTTATTTCATTAACTTTATTTTACTTTATTTTATTTTATCTTCTTCTTTCTTTCTTTTTTTCTCCCTTTTATTCTGAGCCGAGTGGAGGACAGGTTCTTGGTGCCCTTGCCAAGCATCAGGGCTGTGCCTCTGAGGTGGGAGAGCCAAGTTCAGGACACTGGTCCACAAGCCACCTCTCAGCTCCACATAATATCAAATGGCAAAAATCTCCCAGAGATCTCCATCTCAATGCCAAGATACAGCTCCACTCAATGATGAGCAAGCTACAGTGCTGGACACCCTATGCCAAACAAATACCACGACAGGAACACAACTCCATCCATTAGCAGAGAGACTGCATAAAACCATAATAAGGCCACAGACACCCCCAAACCCACCACAAGATGTGGACGTGCCTACCAGAAAGACAAGATCCAGCCTCATCCACCAGAACAGAGGCCCTAGTCCCCTCCACAAGGAAGCCTACACAACCCACTGAACAAACCTTATCCACTGGGGACAGACACCAAAAACATAGGGAACAACAAACTTGCAGCCTGCAATAAGGAGACCCTAAACACGGAAGGTTAAGCAAAATGAGCAGACAGAGAAACACACAGCAGAAGAAGGAGCAAGGCAAAAACACAACAGACCTAAAAAATGAAGAGGAAATAGGCAGTGCACCTGAAAAAGAATTCAGAATAATGATAGTAAAGATGATATAAAATCTTGAAAATAGAATGGAGAAAATACAAGAAACGTTTAACAAGGACCTAGAAGAAGTAAAGAGCAAACAAACAGTGATGAACAATACAAAAAATAAAATTAAAAATTCTCCAGAAGGGATCAATAGCAGAACAACTGAGGCAGAAGAACGGATAAGTGACCTGGAAGATAAAATAGTAGAAATAACTACTGCAGAGCAGAATAAAGAAAAAGGAATGAAAAGAATTGAGGACAGTCTCAGAGACCTCTGGGACAACATTAAATGCACCAACATTCAAATTATAGGGGTCCCAGAAGAAGAAGAGAAAAAGAAAGGGATTGAGAAAATATTTGAAGAGATTATAGTTGAAAACTTCCCTAATATGGAAAAGGAAATAGTTAATCAAGTCCAGGAGGCACAGAGAGTCCCATACAGGATAAATCCAAGGAGAAACCCAACAAGACACATATTAATCAAACTATCAAAAATTGAATACAAAGAAAAAATATTAAAAGCGGCAAGGGAAAAGCAACAAATAACATACAAGGGAATCCCCATAAGGTTAAGAGCTAATCTTTCAGCAGACACTCTGCAAGCCAGAAGGGAGTGTCAGGACATATTTAAAATGATGAAGGAAAAAAAGCTACAACCAAGATTACTCGACCGAGCAAGGATCTCATTTGGATTTGATGGAGAAATTAAAACCTCTATAGACAAGGAAAAGCTAAGAGAAGTCAGCACCACCAAACCAGCTTTAAAACAAATGCTAAAGGAACTTCTCTAGGCAGGAAACACAAGAGAAGGAAAAGACCTACAATAACAAACCCAAAACAATGAAGAAAATGGGAATAGGAACATACATATCGATAATTACCTTAAATGTAAATGGACTAAATGCTCCCACCAAAAGACACAGATTGGCTGAATGGATACAAAAACAAGACCCATATATATGCTGTCTACAAGAGACCCACTTCAGACCTAGAGACACATACAGACTGAAAGTAAGGGGATGGAAAAAGATATTCCATGTAAATGGAAACCAAAAGAAAGCTGCAGTAGCAATTCTCATATCAGACAAAATAGACTTTAAAACAAAGACAATTACAAGAGAAAAAGAAGGACACTACATAATGATCAAGGGATCAATCCAAGAATAAGATATGACAATTGTAAATATTTATGCACCCAACATAGGCGTACCTCAATGCATAAGGCAAATACTAACAGCCATAAGAGGGAAAATCCACAGGAACACAATCAGAGTAGGGGACTTTAACACCCCACTTTCACCAATGGACAGATCATCCAAAATGAAAATAAATAAGGAAGCACAAGGTTTAAATGATACATTAAACAAGATGGACTTAATTGATTTTATAGGACATTCCATCCAAAAACAACAGAATACACATTTTTCTCAAGTGCTCATGGAACATTCTCCAGGATAGATCATATCTTGGTTCACAAATCAAGCCTTGGTAAATTTAAGAAAATTGAAATCATAACAAGTATCTTTTCCAACCACAATGCTATGAGACTAGATATCAAGTACAGGAAAAGATCTGTAAAAAATACAAACACATAGAGGCTAAACAACACACTACTTAATAACCAAGAGATCACTGAAGAAATCAAAGAGGAAATAAAAAAATACGTAGAAACAAATGACAATGAAAACATGACGACCCAAAAACTATGGCATACAACAAAAGCAGTTCTAAGAGGGAAGTTTATAGCAATACAATCCTACCTTAAGAAAGAAGAAACATCTCAAGTAAACAACCTGACCTTACACCTAAAGCAAGTAGAGAAAGAAGGAAAAAAACCCCACAAAGTTAGCAGAAAGAAAGAAACCATAAATCTCAGATCAGAAATAAATGAAAAAGAAATGAAGGAGATGATAGCAAAGATCAATAAAACTAAAAGCTGGTTCTTTGAGCAGATAAAGATTGATAAACCATTAGCCAGACTCATCAAGAAAAAAGGGAGAAGACTCAAATCAATAGAATTAGAAATGAACAAGGAGAAGTAACAAGTGACACTGCAGAAATACAAAGGACATGACAGATTACTACAACCAACTGTATGCCAATAAAATGGACAACCTGGAAGAAATGGACAAATTCTTAGAAATGCACAACCTTTCGAGGCTGAAGAAATAGAAAATATGAACAGACCAATCACAAGCACTGAAATTGAAACTGTGATTAAAAACATCTTCCAACAAACAAAAGCCCAGGACCAGATTGCTTCGCAGGCGAATTCCATCAAACATTTACAGAAGAGCTAACACCTATCATTCTCAAACTCTTCCAAAATAGAGCAGAGGGGGGAACACTCCCAAACTCATTCTATGAGGCCCAGATACCAAAAGCAGACAAAGATATCACAAAGAAAGAAAACTACAGGCCAATATCACTGATGAACATAGATGCAAAAATCCTTAACAAAATACTAGCAAACAGAATCCAATAGCACATTAAAAGGATCATACACCATAATCAAGTGGGGTTTATTTATCCCAGGAATGCAGGGATTCTTCAATATATGCAAATCAATCAATGTGATACACCATCATAACAAATTGAAGGAGAAAAACCATATGATCATCTCAACAGATGCAGAGAAAGCTTTTGACAAAATTCAAAATCCATTTTTGATAAAAACCCTCCAGAAAGTAGGCATAGAGGGAACTTTCCTCAATATAATAAAGGCCATATATGAAAAACCCACAGCCAACATTGTCCTCAGGGGTGAAAAACTGAAACCATTTCCACTAAAATCAGGAACAAGAAAAGGTTGCCCACTCTCACCACTAGTGTTCAACATAGTTTTGGAAGTTTTAGCCAAAGCAATCAGAGAAGAAAAAGAAATAAAAGGCATCCAAATCGGAAAAGAAGAAGTAAAGTTGTCACTGCTTGCTGATGACATGATTTACTTACAGAAGCAAAGCTGACACTGTTTGTAGAGAATCCTCAAGGTGCTACCAGAAAACTACTCAGAGATAATCAATGAATTTGGTAAAGTAGCAGGATACAAAATTAAAGCACAGAAATCTCTTGCATTCCTATACACTAATGATGAGAAATCTGAAAGTGAAATTAAGAAAACACCCCCATTTAGCATTGCAACAAAAAGAATAAAATATTTAGGAATAAATGTACTTAAGGAGACAAAAGACCTGTATACAGAAAATTATAAGACACTGATGAAAGAAATTAAAGATGATACAAATAGATGGAGAGATATACCATGTTTTTGGATTGGAAGAATCAATAGTGAAAATGATTCTACTACCCACAGCAATCAACAGATTCAATGCAATCCCTATCAAACTACGACTGGTATTTTTCACAAACTAGAACAAAAATTTCACAATTTGTTTGGAAACAGAAAAGACCACTAATAGCCAAAGCAAACTTGAGAAAGAAAAACAGAGCTGGAGGAATCAGGTTCCCTGACTTCAGACTATATTACAAGTTACAGTAATCAACACAGTATGGTACTGGCACAAAAAAAGAAATATAGATCAATTGAACAGGATAGAAAGCCCAGAGATAAACCCAGCCACATATGGTCACCTTATCTTTGATAAAGGAGGCAAGAATATACAGTGGAGAAAAGACAGCCTGTTAAATAAGTGATGCTGGAAAAACTGGACAGCTGCATCTAAATGAATGAAATTTGAACACTCCCTAATGCCATACACAAAAATAAACTCAAAATGGATTAAAGACCTAAATGTAAGGCCAGAAACTATCAAACTCTTAGAGGAAAACAGGCAGAACACTCTATGACATAAATCACAGCAAGATACTTTTTCACCCAACTCCTAGAGAAATGGAAATAAAAACAAAAATAAACAAATGGTACCTAATGAAACTTAAAAGCTTTTGCACAGCAAAGGAAACCATAAACAAGACCAAAAGACAACCCTCAGAATAGGAGAAAATATTTGCCAATGATGCAAGTGACAAAGGATTAATCTCCAAAATTTCCTAGCAGCTCATGCAGCTCAATATCAAAGAAACAAACAACCCAATCCATAAATGGGCAGAAGACCTAAATAGACATTTCTCCAAAGAAGATATACAGGGGCTTCCCTGTTGGCACAGTGGTTGAGAGTCCGCCTGCTGATGCAGGGGACATGGGTTCGTGCTCCAGTCCGGGAAGATCCTACATGCCACAGAGCAGCTGGGCCCGTGAGCTATGGCCACTGAGGCTGCATGTCCGGAGCCTGTGCTCCGCAATGGGAGAGGCCACAACAGTGAGAGGCCCACGTACCGCAAAAGAAGAAGATATACAGATTGCCAACAAATGCATGAAAGAATGCTCAACATCATTAATCATTAGAGAATGCAGATCAAAACTACAATGAGATATCATCTCACACCTGTCAGAATGGCCATCATCAAAATATCTACAAACAATAAATGCTGGAGAGGGTGTGGAGAAAAGGGAACCCTCTTGTCCTGTTGTTGGGAATTTAAAGTGATACAGACACTATGGAGAAGAGTATGGAGGTTCCTTATAAAACTAAAATTAGAACTACCATACGACCTACCAATCCCACTACTGTGCATATATCCTGAGAAAACCATTACTCAAAAGGAGTCATGTACCAAAATATTCATTGCAGCTCTATTTACAATAACCAGGACATGAAAGCAACCTAAGTGTCCATGAACAGATGAATGGATAAAGAAGATGGGGCACATATATACAATGGAATATTACTGAGCCGTAAAAAGAAATGAAACTGAGTTATTTGTAGTGAGGTGGATGGACCTTGAGCCTGTCATACAGAGTGAAGTAAGTCAGAAAGAGAAAAACAAATACTGTATGCTAACACATATATATGGATTCTAAGAAAAAAAGGCCATGACGAACCTAGGGGCAAGATGGGAATAAGGATGCAGACCTACTAGAGAATGGAGTTGAGGATATGGGGAGGGGGGAAGGGTAACCTGGGATGAAGTGAGAGAGTGGCATTGACATATATACACTACCAAATATAAAATAGATAGGTGGTGGGAAGCAGCCACATAGCACAGGAAGATCAGCTCGGTGCTTTGTGACCACCTAGAGGGGTGGGATAGGGAGTGTGGGAGACACAAGAGGGAAGAGATATGGGGACATATGTATATGTATAACAGATTCACCTTGTTATAAAGCAGAAACTAACACACCATTGTTAAGGAATTATACTCCAATAAAGATGTTAAAAAAAAAAGATTTTATGATAGGGTAGAGCTAAATCAGTGTTAGTACACACATTGTGTTTAGTACAAAAATAATCCATTCAACCATGCCATTTAAAATATAAATTATATTTAAATGTTTCAGAATACCTAAAAGACAGATCCGTCCTAGAAAGCAGTTGATGAGAATCAGTTCTCTTTATAAGAACTGTAAAGGAATAAACTACTTTTATTTTATTCCTCATTGGACTGCTTCTTATAAACAGCTCCTAATCTGACATCTAACACTCCATTTTCTAATATAAAGATAGAAAACAAGGAAAAATCCAACATTCTCCAAATGCATCCCAAGAGAGTACTAACAGTATTGCTTTTATTTTCCCTTCAATATTATTTTTCCTTCAATATTCTGTATTGATAAAGAGCCTCATCAGAAGAATAAGGGAAGAGGGTAAAAACTATTTCACTGAATATTCCTTGAATTTAGTTTGTTTCAATCATGAAAAGCAAAGAAAAATATTTAGTACAAATATTTATGCAAAACAAAGACAATTAGTTTGAATGCATCCATGATAAGAGTTCTGACTTTGAACTGAAATACACATTAAATGGGGGACCATGGTTTCTAGTTAGCTGCTCAGGTGTTAGTTAGAAATACTGTACAGTAATCCCAAATGGTGTAGCTGAGTTCACGGTACAGAAAAAGGTAGCAGATAGTAAGATGCTAGGGCAAATGTTAATGTATAGTACTTGATCACATAAAAGCAGGTTCAAATAGGCAGCAGTTAAAAAATTACCAATATTCATTTTAAGACAGTCTTTCACCTCCTTGTTTTCCTTGCCCTTTTTAATTGTTAGTCAAAAGGAAATAGCATGAGCTCTCAATTTGAATGTCACAAAGTTTAGTATTTACTTTAATTGTTGATAATTCTGAAACTGACCCAATTAAATGCTGATTTTAAAAGTGAGTGCATCCAACTTTTCCTGATTTGAGAAAACGTTTATTGTATAGTACTATTGTTTACTTTTTGTTTGTTGGTTTTAAGTAGATATTATTTAAAAGAGTGTTAAATACTTTAACTTTATTCAATGAGGTTTGTTTTCTTCCCAACATTTATATTAAATGTTTTTTATTTCTGATTCTGTTAAGAAGATATCATATTTCTTTTCCATTAATCTGTTAGAGTTAATTAATAAAAATTATTTTCAAAATGTTAAACTCTTATTGCATTCTTCTTTTTATCTAATTGGATTCAGTTTCTTAAATTTTGGTTTGTTTGGGGTTTTGCATTCATAACTATGAATATAATAGTCATGTAATTTTCCTTTCTCTTCCTCTCCTTGTCTGATTTTTGTACCAATGTTTACAAACTTTAAGAATGATTACAAAAAAAGAGAATGATTACAGAATATATATATATATATATATAGTTCTATTGCCTAGACAAAGAATTTGGATAAGATGAAAATATGTCCCTTAAAATTTTAGTGAAACTGACCTATAAAACCCTCTAAATTTAATGTTTTATTAATGAAAAATATTAAAATAAGTACTTTTATTTAATAAATAATAAATTAAATAAAGCTATAACGAGATTCCATTTTATTCAATTCAGTTTTGCTTGGTATTTTTGTTTAGTGACAATTTATATAAGATTTCACATCTTGCCTCAACTATATGTACTATATTTTAAAGTTTCTCTATATCCTGCTGTTTATCCCTTTTTACTAATAATATTTTTTCCTTATTTTTTTTCTCTGGATTAATCACACCAAAGGTTTGTCTAGTTTATTACTCTTTTCAAATAACAATTTTGATTTTGTAGATTCTCTTTATTTAGTTTTATTTTAGCTTTAATCAAAATATATTCTTATTTTAAAAATTACATGTTTTTATTGTTTAGTGTTTATTCTCTTTAGCATTTTCCTGACTACTCATTGGATACTTATTTATTTTTTTTTATTTATAAGTTTTCAGTTCAATACATTTCCCTCAATGCACTATTTTGCTACATTCCTCAGGCTTGAGATATAGTCTTTCTATATGTGTTGCAAATAGATAGATAGATGATTGATAGATGGATAAATATGCATGTACATACATAAGCTATATAGGCATATATATTATTTTCCAATAAGATTAGTCTTTTGACTCATGAATTTGTAAGTCCCTAATAAATAGTATTTTAAATTTTATCATTTTGTATAACTTTTTTTTTTTTTTTTTGCAGTACACAGGCCTCTCACTGTTGTGGCCTCTCCCATTGCAGAGCACAGACTCCGGATGCGCAGGCTCAGTGGCCATGGCTCATGGGCCCAGCTGCTCCGCGGCATGTGGTATCTTCCTGGACCAGGGCACAAACCCTCATCCCCTGCATCGGCAGGTGGACTCTCAATCACTGCGCCACCAGGGAAGCCCCTATAACTTTTGATTTAATTCCATGAGAACATAGTAATGTTCTCAGTGATACTTAATATTGAGGCTGTGTTGACAAAATCTTTTGACCTGAGTGACATTTTTAAGAGTTTCATAAGTCTTTGCAATGAATGTTTACCCTGTAAGTGTTAGATACACAATTTAATACAGAAATTTATTAGATAAAGCTTGATAGTTGTGATTTGCCATAACATTACTGATTTTAGATTGTTTGGCTTAATTACAATGAATGATATGTATAAATAGTACACCATTAGGTATGTACACAAACATTTTTATATGATCTTCTGAAGTAGGCATTTTGTTATCAAGTATGATCCCCTCTACTACAGATGATGTTTTTGTCTTAGAATATTTTTATGCTATAAACATAGCTATAATTGCTTTCTTTTGGTTAGTGTTTGCCTGATGTAATATTTTCCATCATTTTATTCTCAATATTTTTATGATTTTATGATTTAGATGTGTCTTTTTTAAACAGCATATAGATTTGTATGCTTTAAAACAACTCATTATTAATCTTTATTGTTTAACAGGAATGTTACTCTATGTATTTTCCTTAATGACATAGGCAATATCTATTCATATCATATTTATGTTTGAGCTTATTTTTATATATTTCTTTTGTCTCTTTTAAACTTCATTTTATGAATCAATAAAATATGTTCTACTTATTTTACCATTTCCTTTCTATTGGTTTAGAAATTATACTTTCCATTTATGCTTTTAGTGGCTAACTTTAAATGTTAAAATATACATATATGTAATTTCACATATCTTAATTTGAATGATATCTTGCCTATGTCTCTTGAAGTTTAAAAAGATTTTTAATGCATTAACTCTGGTCATCCCCCTTGAAAATTATGTTATGTATTATTGTTGTCAAATCTTTCAGCATTGCCTATTTCTAATCATATATTAGCTATTAATTTATTATTATTTTATTCAAGAATGTTGAGATGTTCCTATGGGTTTTCAATATAATGTGTACTCCCTTTTTCTCATATCTCAGAAATACTTTCTAGAGAATTTATCTTAAAGTCCACCTCATGAAATTGTGTGTTTCAAGATAGAGTCATGTGGTTCAATGTTATTCTATAAACTCATAGAGTTCACTATTTATTAATGTGATAGATATCTTTAATTTTTACATCTTTATCATTCTTCTTTTCTCAGACTATTAAACTAAAGTATTTCAACTTTTTATAGGTTTATTTCAGAATAATAGTAACTAAGTAATATTTACTCTAAATTTGAAAAATATCTTTAGAGTTACATTATAAACTTCTACTACGCATACACAATACATCATGACTTTCCCATACTTTTTAGCCTGTCCTCTATACCAGGCTCTCAAATAGTTAAGAATCCATAAGCTAAACAAAATTTTCCCAAAAGCTTTCACTTTGTTCACCCATGCTATTATGATCCTTAAAATATTTGCATTGCAACATTATAACAGAAATGATAGGAAATATTAAGTCTCACTTTAATAAGGAAGATGAGCTCTTTTTATTGACATTCTTATTTGTTTAATTACATATCTCTTATTTTTAACCTCACTTAAGTATTGCAGAACAGGTACTGGGATTAGAAATATTAAAGATTTCTGGACATAAGAGTTGTTTAAAGTGGATTTTTAAAAACTCATTTGAATGTACATTTATAAGACAATTTTAGAATGATTTTAACTATTTTTTTAAAATTACACAAAATACTATTTAATTATTCCAAATGTCATCTGTTAGACATACAAAGAAATTTGCCAAGGTTAATTGGTTGAATTTTCTAACTCCATTAATGCTGCACCAACACATGTAGTTATTTCTTAAGCATGATGGCTAGCTGTTGTGATCCTCATTAAATAATGACACTATTTTGTATAATGTTTCAAAGTAGTAAGTTTGGGCTTGAAAAAATGAAGCCATGTACAGCCTCTATGACTTAAGCAGATAGGCCTTATTCAACTCTTGGTGAAGTACGTTTACATCATGTGACTTTAGAGGTACTGAATTGAACTCTGCCTAAAAACTAAAGTCAGATGTTATACAATTTATTATTGCTTTAAAGTTTCAAACTTTTGTTAGGTTGCAAGTGCCTCTGATAATACAATATTTTGGGTTTCAAGTTGCTTCATTTATCCTTCAATTTGAATTTGATTCTTTGCTTCAGATTTTTCAGGAAATGAGAAAGCTAATGTTTGATGTTTGAGACAGAGAAAGGCGTGGAACCACCATTAGACTTGAAGAACTTAGAAAGTGAAAGATGGAGACAAAAGAACTAAAGTTGACTTCTTCAACGTCTTGTGTTTGGGAGAAACAGTGTTATTATATGGTGCATCAGAATTAGAGGCAATATGAGCTCCTCAGATAAAAATTCTTCTGTTAGACACAATAAAAATGTTTCTCCAAAAGCCAAAATATAAAAATAAGAGTAATATGTATTATTGATAGTCCAGTCCCCTAAGATATTGAATATAGAGTTGATCAGGTTGTAAAGTTCTTACAACTGAAATATCAACAGGAAATAGTGGTTTTTACTAAGGTTTCATATTTAATATCTACATTAGCCTGGTCGTTAATGTATAGCAAAGATGGTTTAGTGGGGTCTGTGGTGAAGATGAACGGGAAAGTACATATCTCTTCTGTTTGTTCCCCAACAGATTTATGAATATTACCTTCATTTATGTAAATGTACAAAAAGTTAAATACTGAAACATTATTTACTTATTTAAAAATAATAAAAGCTACATAAAATTTAAAAAAATAAATACTATACTCATTCATATTTAACATATATTTGGTAAATCACTATCATCAGCTATACACCATTTCATTTATCAAAAAACATTCCCAACAACCATATCTCCTATGAAATAATGAAGATAATATGGTCACACTTGATTAAATGACTTCTTTCCCCAAAAAATATTGCTATATTTTCAGTGTTTTCTAAAGTTTGATACTCATATGCACAACAGGTAACATATGAGATACTGTAATTTCGAGTACACTAAAGAGGCAAATATGCCAGGCAATATGTAACCCCTTCTTAGGGCATGGGGGCATAAAGGAAAGGGAATCTAATGAAAGACAAAAGGTTAAGAAGAGGGTGATAAGCAAATCCCAGGCTATGTTTTTCAGGTTCTGTGACATTGCTATAATCATATATTGCACATCCACACACACATACATGCATACACAAACATACAGCCCCCAAAATACCCAGCATGAAATATCAAATTATGAAACACTGCTATACTAACAAGAGTGATGATTCCAAGGGTAAACTATGTGCTATCAGAGCATGCTTATGCCCAGATAACTGTGGAGAGCATGGCCTACTGAGGGAGTTTAGTTCATGGAGTCAAGGACCAACTGATTTGAGAAGATTAAGGTGTAGTTTAGATTTTGACTGAGAATCAGTTCCATTTGATGGGCTGGAAAATTTAAAACTACATTTACAGAGCACACTTGCAGCTAGTATTCTTTTTTCTTTTTTTAATAGATCTTTATTGGAGTATAATTGCTTCACAATACTGTGTTAGTTTCTGGTGCACAACAAAGTGAATCAGCCATATGCATACACATGTCCCTACATCCCTGCTCTCTTGAGCCTCCCTCCCATCCTCCCTATCCCACCCCTCTATGTCATCACAAAGCACCGAGTCAATATCCCTGTGCTATGCTGCTGCTTCCCACAAGCCAACTACTTTACATTTGGTAGTGTATATATATCGATGCTACTCTCATTTTGCCGTGGCTTTGCCCTCCCATGCCATGTCCTCAGGTCCATATTCTATGCCTACCTCTTTACTCCTGCCCTGCAACTAGGTTCATCAATACCATTTTTAACTTTTTTTTTTAGATTCCATATATATGCGTTGGTATACGTATTTGTTTTCTCTTTCTGACTTACTTCACTCTGTATGACAGACTCTAGGTCCATCCACCTCACTACAGATAACTCAGTTTCGTTTCTTTTTATGGCTGAGTAATATTCCATTGTATATATTTGCCACATCTTCTTTATCCATTCATCTGTCGATGGACATTTAGGTTGGTTCCATGTCCTGGCTATTGTAAATAGTGCTGCAATAAACATTGTGGTAAATATCTCTTTTTGAATTACGGTTTTCTCAGGGTATATGCCCAGTAGTGGGATTGCTGGGTCATATGGTAGTTCTACTTTTAGTTTTTAAAGGAACATCCATACTGTTTTCCATAGTGGTTGTATCAATTTATATTTCCAACAACAGTGCAGGAGGGTTCCCTTTTCACCACACAGTTTCCAGCATCTATTGTTTCTAGATTTTTTGATGATGCCCATTCTGACCAGCTTGAGGTGTTACCTCATTGTAGTTTTGATTTGCATTTCTCTAATAATTAGTGATGTTGAGCATCTTTTCATGTGCCTCTTGGCCATCTGTATGTCTTCCTTGGTGAAATGTCTATTTAGGTCTTCTGCCTATTCTTGATGCATATAAGATTCTACTAATGAGACACAATCAGATAATACTGAGTTGATGGTAGTGCAACACAGACTTTCTTTTCCCCAGTAAATGCTGGCAAAAAAACTGAGAAAAGACCTGAGTATCTATTGGTGCCAGGCTCTGTGTTATAGTGTTTGGTCACCAGAAATTTTGTTGGGAGAGCCCGTTTTCGAGGCAGCAATAATGGTAGCAACAGTCCAAGTTTCCCTGTCTGGTTTGCAGCTACATTAGTGTAATTTCCACTATGCTTCAGGAAATACAAAGACTAGGATTTGGGTGGGATACATCTCTGATTCCTGACCCCACTCCTCCAGTTCTGATTTTTCATTTTTGGTCTCCCTCAGCATGTTTCTTTCTTTTTTTTTTTTAATTAACTCTTCCTTCCCCAATCTGTTTATCTAATTCCTTGGAAAGATCAATTTTTTTCATCTACTCTTCATAATCTGTTGTTAAAGGCACAGACTTTAAGCTTTGATAACCAAAAGCAGATAACTCAGAATTGTTATTTTGGAATTTCAGGCTCTAGTGGGTAATGAGTAATTCCTGACCAAAGTTCAAGGACAAATGAATGAGCATCACAGACCTCTTGACTCAAGATTGCTTTAACAAATTTGAGAGAGTGCAGCATTTTGCAAGATAAATTATCTGAACCTTTTATAAGATGCTAAAAAGAGTCACTAATGGGAAAACAGCAACAACATTATTTAGAGTCAAACACTTGGTTAGGACTACTGTGATGTTCTCATTGGCTATCATATTTCCATTACAGTTTAAATTTTTAAAAAAAAGCAAAAAACTTTTGACTAGCCTGACAGTTACAAAATTAACATTGGAATTGATAGTTTAAATTTATTTTTATTGCTTGAGTTTCCATCATTCTCCCTGTCGCATGATTCTGCAGAATTTGGTCCCAGCCTAGACACTTTCCTCTTTCTAATTTTCTATAATGAAGGAAGATGAAAAGATAAAAATTAAAATTTTCTATATTTATATGTCCAATTTGATCAAGCACTGATTTGGGGGTTACTTTATTTTAGTTTGAGACTTTTTAAGCTTTACTTGGCTGATAGGCACATTGATTGAATAGACCCATCTGTTGTCCCAGCAATTAGTTGGCTTCCATCTAGATGAACCAGGCATGTATCCAATGTGAAAAGAGTCTTCTGTGGGAGGCCTTGATTATGAAAATAAGATTTAGCTTCCAAGAGAAATGCCAAATGAATCTAGGTCAAAAGCCTATGAATTCATTCATGGCATTTTGGAGACCTTTCTAAGACAGACAACGTTTATTCAAAATATTAATTGAAAAAAGTTCATTTGTCAGAATGATATTGGCTTCAGTTTTACTTTGGGTAATTCCAAGGTGTTTTAAAACATCCAAATCACAATTGATAAACTGGGCATCATTTATTGTTATAATTCCTTGAGTTTTACTAAAGCTGAACATATTAATGTTTGTACAGTTGTATAAGTATTTTAGCAGAATATTTTCATACAATTCAGCTTATAAAATATTTTTGTTGAAACATAAGTTCAAATCAAAAAGCAGTGTAGTTCAAGTAGTCATCATCTATCTACTTTCATGTGAAAAGCAGATGAAAAAGTCACTTTTTCCCACAAAATGTCTCCCCTGTTAAATAATTAGTGTATTGATTTTTTACTTTATGCTCAGGATATAAGTATAAATGTCACTGTTCCTTATTAGAAAGTATCTTAACTTATATACACTTGATATAGCACAATAAATCCACCCACTCATTCATATAATAAGTACATATTGGAAACTAACTTTACCCTAACATCCTAGATCCAGATGATACAGTAATGTAAAGGAAACATTAAAATTTAATGAATAAGCAAACACTGCCCTTATTGAATTTAGATTCTAGTGTAGATAAAGAGATAGTAAACATAATTAATAAATTACATAAATTATTACATACAAGTGTTCTGGAGAAAATAAAACAGAGAATAAAAATAGGAGTTTTAGAGAATAAAAATAAGTGTGTGTTCCAATTTAAATAGAGTGGATAGAGTTGTAACTGAGAAGGTGATAACTGAGTGAATACTAGAATGGCATAAGAGAATGAACCCTGCCAACCTGGGGAGTAGAGAGAACTAGGCAGATATTAGCAAATGCACAGTTCAATGAATTATTTTTGTTGAATGTGAGCCTTACTGACAATTCTCACAAATACATAGGATTTGTGGCACTTATCTGAAACTTCCTATTTATTGCTAGATTTACTTGTCCACTCTGGGAGACTGTTTACTAAATTACTAAAAGCACCTCTCATAATTCCTGAAGGCTTATAATGATTTATTTGCTTCATATATAGAGTCAGAAGAGTAAGTAATTTTCCTAAATACCTGCCAATTTAACTTTTAATGACTTTCAAAACATTAATATAGTGGTTTCTACACTATTATTCCATAGTTCTACTTTGTTTTCAATGATGTTTTATCATTAAATACCGTAAATTTTGAGAGTAGATAAAAAGTGATAAATTCATCACTGCATTTCAAATAGAACAACATACAATCAATGATTTTTTGTTTTGTTTTTGGCATGGGGGTGAGTGGCTTAAGATACTGCATTCACTTAGCGTTTACTGATTACTAAAACGAAGTTTGAATTTCACAGATAACAGATGGTTTTGACTATAAGTATAAGAAATTCTCAAGACAGTAAATGAAATCATAGCAAAATAACTATGTAAAACAAGGAAAAATCACTTCCTCTAATAATAGTATATCTTGTCAAATTCATGAGTGTGTGCATATCTGTATGTGTGCATACATGTTATATATATACATTTTTTTCAGGAGAACATAAGATTAAGAATCTAAAACTTCAATGTAGCATTCAAAGCCTTGAGGAAATTTACTGCAGATAACAAAAGAAATGCTTATGATAATTGGTAGGCCTTTAGTTGACTCTTCGTTACCTTGAGGGGTTCCCAAGCTATAAACATAATTTAAAAATTCTTTAAAATACCACATTTTTAATTAATAGCATTAACGGTTGAATGATTGAGTCCATGTTCTATTTAATTTTATTTTCTGTAGAAAGATGTTACAGAACATGCACATAAGAAGTGCACATTACTTGGCCTCTTTAAAACTTGTTATAACTTTGTCTATGCAGTGTTACTTAATTGAATTAGACATTATTTAATTCTGACCTGATTTGAAATTCTAATAGGCAACATGTTAGTTCATTTGTTTTATATATTTTATAAGATGTATATATTTATAAAATATGTATATATTTCTACTGGTGCTTTCTGCTTTATAATAGAAAGATATATAGAACAGAGATTTAATTTATTAAACTTGATGCACAATGTGTGTTTAAGAAATTGAATTTGAGAATGCCAGTAGTTGTTTATACAAGTGTTGGAATTACTAGGTTTTAGAAAAAATGGAATGTTCACTTAATTTGTCAGTAAACAAATGAGAGCAGAGACTTTACATATTTATTCATTTGCTTATATTTTTATTCAATAATATTTATTTATTATAAATGTTACCTATAAATTATACTGTATTAGCATGATAAGTATATGTATAACTTCATAAGAAACTGAATTTTTCTTTTTCAAAATGGTGGTGATAATTTAAGTTCTCAACTGCACTGTATGAGATTTCCAGATGTACTGTATCTTTTCCACACTTAAAACTTTGTTTTCCTGTGTGTAATTGTACTCATCATAGTTTTATTTTGAAGTTCCTTAAGGAATAATTATGTAGAAAAAAATTTTATGTGCTTATTGGACATGTATATTTTTATGAGTGTTCAAAATTCTTCCCATTTCTTTTTTTCTTCTTCTTAAGAGTTATGCATTTCTTTTTTTTTTTTTTTTTCTTTTTGCGGTATGCGGGCCTCTCACTGTTGTGGCCTCTCCCGTTGCGGAGCACAGGCTCCGGATGCGCAGGCCCAGCGGCCATGGCTCACGGGCCCAGCCGCTCCGCGGCATATGGGATCCTCCCAGACCGGGGCACGAACCCGTATCCCCTGCATCGGCAGGCGGACTCTTAACCACTGCGCCACCAGGGAGGCCCGAGTTATGCATTTCTTATGTCATCTAGATACAAGTCATTTTTGTAGATACACATCGGGAACATGTTTGCCTAAGCTCTGGCTTGTCTTTTCATTTCTTAATAGGGTTTTCAAAGAACAGGAATTTTTTATTTTGATGAAGTCCAATTAATCATTATTTTCTTTTGTGATTTGTGCTTATTTTGAAGCATAAAATAAATATTTCTCCACCCATGTTCACAAAGACATTCTTCTCTGTTTTATTTTAGAAAATTAATAGTTTAGCTTTTTCCATGTCTAAGTTCCATGTTGAATTAATTTTTATGTATGGTGTGAGGAAAGGGTTTTTTGTTTGTTTGTTTGTTTTCTAAATAGATATCCAGACTTTCCAGAACTACTTGCTTAAAAAAGGGCTTCACACATTTAACTACATTGGGCCATTTATCAAAAATCATTTTCTATATAAATGAGGGTATATTTCTACATTCTCCTTTTTGTTATTTAGGCCAATAACACATTAACATGATTATACCATTCATAGTCTTGAAATCATAAGTATAAATGCTCCAATTTTGTTCATTTTCAATATTATTTTGAATATTTTGGAGTCATAATAGAATCATCTTTTCAATATCTATAAAAATCATGGTGGGATTATTTTAAACCTACTTGATGATTTGGGGGAAATTGAAATCTTAACAATATTAAATCTTCTAATCCAAAAACATAATATACTTTCCCTTTTACTTCCCCTTTAGGACTTGATTATTTCTCTCCATGTGCTTTATAGATTAGCCCATTTTTGTTAACTTAATTCCTATTTCATGTTTTTGTGTTATCTTAAATGGTATTTTTAAATGTATATTTTCTAATTATTTGTTTCTGTTATACAGAAATACAATTTATCTTGAACCTTTCAAAGTTTCTAAATTCACTTATTAGTTGTAGTAGCGCTTCCTTAGAAATTTCTAAGGAAAGATGTCATCTACGAATATGGAGAATTTTGCTTTCCTCTTCCAAAAAGCATGCTTTTAATTTCTTATCCTTGTTTCACCCTTCCCCCAACCCAATGGCTGACATTTCCAGTATAAGTTAAATCGAAGTGGTGAAAGCAGTCAACTTTGCCATTTTTCAGACTGAAGGCTTATAAAATTCAATTTTTAACCCTTAAGTATTATGTTAACTGTATGTTTTTGTAAAGGAGCCTAATAAGATTGAAGAAGATATCTACTATTTCTGGTGTGTGGAAAACTTTTTATCTGTATGGATTTTGGTTCTTTATGAATGCTTTTTATGCATCCATTGTGTTGATGATATGGTTTTCTCATTCATCCTGCTGTTATCATAAATTATGTGAATTATTTATTTTTTAAGAGGACTTTATTTATTAGGGAAATTTTACTTTCACAGAAAAATGAGCAGAAGGTACAGATATTTTCCATATAACTCCTGGTCACACACATATACAGACATCTTCACTATCAACATCCCACTCAAGAATGGTGTTACAATTCTGTTACAATTGATGAACCTACAATGAATAACCTAAATTTGATGAATCTACATTGACATATCATTGTCATAATAAATTCCACAGTTTGTATTAGGATTCACACTTGGTACTGTACATTCTATGGGTTTTTACAAACGTATAATGTCATGTATTCACCATTACAAATTCATATAAAATAGTTTCAATATCCTAAAAATCCTCTCTCCCCACAACCACTGATTTTTCTACTGTATCCATGGTTTTGCCTATTCCAGAATATAATATAGTTGGAATAATGCAAAGTGTAACCTTTTCAGTTCAGTTTATTTTTCTTAGTAGTATGTATTTAAGGTTTCCCCATATCTTTTAATGGCTTAATTGCACATTTGTTTTTAGCACTGAATAATATTCCACTGTCTGGATGTACTCTAGTTTATCTATCTATTCATCTACCAAAAGACATCATGGTTGCTTCAAAGTCATTTAGTTTTTTTTTTTCTTACATTACCTTCTAGGAGTTTTATAGCTCTGCATTTACATTTAGGTCTATTTTCCATTTTGAGTTAACTTTTGTGAAAGTTGTAAATTCTCTGTCTAGATTCATTTTTTTGCATGAAAATATCCAGTTGGTCCAGCACTACTTATTTACTATCCAAGTACTTTGAGATGTTCTAGCTATCTCTATGGTATTGATTTCTAGTTTAATTCTATTGTGGTCTGAGAGCAAACATTGTATGATTTTTATTCTTTTAAATTTATTAAGGTATGTTTTATCACCCAGAATATGGTTTATCTTGGTAAATGTTCTATGTGAACTTGAGAAGAATTTGTATTCTCCCATTGTTGGATGAAGTAGTCTATAGATGTCCATTATATCCAGTTGATTGATAGCATTATTAAGTTTAACTAAGTCTTCCCCTTGCCATGGTGATCACTGAGACAAATGCTAGAATGATTTCCTAATGGATTACTTAAAGGATTAGGATTAGTAGTGCTTTTTTGAAGATTCAGGTTGAATAAGTAGTTTTATGGAAAAAAAACATTCTGACACTGGTTAATAATGGGAAGAAAGACCTTATTCAAGGGACTACTATTATAGGCTATTGTAGTAGTGGAGAGAGATTGGGGCCACCTCCAAATATAACAAGGAAAACTGGGACTATATAAGGAGCAGGGTGGGAGTCAGCAGAGAGAAAAATAACAAAAGGAAATCTCAAGGAAAAGGGGGATTCTGGCTAAACCAACTTGACAGGACTATTGAAGGCAGGCCAAAGTGATCAGATATCACATCAGGGTGGTAGGAGAAAATGAGAAATTTGATCAGATATCTATTGAGGGTGATCAGATATCTATAGCTGGGTTCTCTGTAAACTGATGTAGCAAGATTCTTGCTACAACTGGGCACTTCAGGCCCAACAAGGACAAATAAGGCTGTGGCCCAGAGAGCTTTGAGGAGCCTGATTAAAACTTAGACAAGGGCTTCCCTGGTGGCGCAGTGGTTGAGAGTCTGCCTGCCGATGCAGGGGACACAGGTTCGTGCCCCAGTCCGGGAAGATCCCACATGCCACGGAGCAGTTGGGCCCATGAGCCATGGCCACTGAGTCTGTGCGGCCAGAGCCTGTGCTCCGCAATGGGAGAGGCCACAACAGTGAGAGGCCCGTGTACCGCCAAAAAAAAAAAAAAAAAAACTTAGACAAGAATCAAGTCTTGTTAGTAGCTACAGTTAGAAATAAACTTTTGTTGCCTTAAGCCACTGGCATTTTACATTTTGTTGTTAGTGTTAAAATAGCTTGTTTTATTCTGACTGATAAACTAATATATTATAATGTTTATTGATTTACTTTATTTGTTAATTCTACAATATATGCTTCATGAAATCATTGATTTTTTTTCTGTAGGTTTACCTTATGTTCAATATACTAAAAAAATCTAAAATAGTATGCACTTCATAAATATTTGTTGAATGAATGAATAAATTAAGACATGATCAGGGGTTTCCTTTATTACAATAAGACCAAAGCCAAACTAGATGACAGTAATTTCAGGGAAGTTATAGATTTGGGAAGAAGTACGTTAAATTGTTTCTGTTCCCTCAATGAAATAAAGAGAAAAATATTTACTAAATAAGGAGTTCAATAAATGCTTGTTAATTATATGAATACATTAATAAAGCAGAGAAATATTTACTCATATCCTTAATATTGAAAAAATATCTAGGATTTAGTAATGTGCAGGTAAGCACCTAAAACTACTTGATAATGATAAAAATATATAATGAAAAGAAATGGAAATACACAATTTATACCTTAAGGTACCTACCTTCATTTTAAATGTGATGAAAACATAGGCTATAAAAGTTTGTGTTTCCTGGAGTTATCACTCCAAATATATATATTAAACAATGATTTAGTAACATAGATGTATTCACCTAATCCATTTCTTAAGGCTTATAAACATCATACATTCTCTCTGAAGAGACAGAGTAGTTTTCATTAATGGAGCAACATCTGTTCTTTCAGAAGTAAATGAGTTCCCTGAAGGACAATTAATAAAAAATATTGCCACTAAACACAGCTGGTAAATTGTTAATAAAAATGTGACAAATTAAAGGGAAAATAACTGTGGATTCAATAACTATGAACATAATAAAGTAAATAATTTTTTTCTTACAAAGTTAATTGAACTAGAGTTTTTAATTCATAACAGACGTACCATATCTTTCAATGATAGTATTCTGATTATTGAAACCAGAAATATTCAGTACCATTTTATAATTATGAAATGTAAATTGTTGGATTTAATAAACCAGATATTGATGTAGTAAACCCTTATTTAATTGAAAGAACATTTTACGTGTAAGAAAAAAATATCAATTGAGATACTCAGGTAAACTGTGGTAAGTGGTAGCATAAAATATGATTAACTGAACAAATAAAAGCCACTTATCTCTCTGTTTACTCCTTTAATATCCATCGATTAATGTAAACATTGGAATAGAAAGTGAATTTGACTCAATCATGTGTGTAATGCTTTGAATATTAGGCTAAAATGTTAAAATTAATTTGTTAGACTACTTTGGTCACTGAAATTTTGAACAAGAATTTAAAGCAATTAACAGTGCTGGAGGAAAGTGATTTGTAACACTACATCGTAAGAACTGGACAGAGTAGAAAAGTGGAAAGAACTGAGACCAGCTATTCTTATTAAACTTAACATTTCACTTTCCACCTCATTAAGTAATATTAAAGCAGTGTTTTAATCTCAGTACCCTTAACATTTATACCAGAGAATTCTTTATCAGGGAAGAAGGTGATCTCCTGTTAACTGCCAAAATTTCCCTTGGGTACCCTGTCCAAGTGGGGTAGGGAAGTGAGAAATTGTTTGATATTTGTACTTTCACAATTTCAAAATTCCAATTTTCAAAAATATATAAGAAGGAAATGCCATTTTTCAAGTCATCTTTTTTCATTTACATCATATATGCTACTGCTTCTTTGGAAGCCTTCTGAAAATTTTTACATTGGAGTAATTTGTTTCTCATGTGTTCCCATGATAAACTGCCTTTTGTAAACTATTCAAACTCTTACTTTCAGTTGTTAGAGCTGCAATTCATGGTAGCTTTTAAAGGATAAAGATCATATCGTATTCGTCTGCTGTGCAATTTTATTTATCACAGTATCTGAATACAGCGGTTGATAAGCCCACACATTTATTGAATTGAACAATAATGAAAATTTTGAAAAGCAGAAAATGGTATTTATCACTTTGTTGCATCACCTAGTGTTTGGATAAGTTCACTAATGGCCAGAGATGTTAACTATTTTTTTCTGGTTGCAGGAATCTGGTAGCTGAGACAACAATATATAAGGCAATGTTCATACTGCTTCTCTTGTGTTCTCAAGACAGAAAGAAATTTCTTGCTTTATTCCTTTATCACTTTTCATCTTCCACATTCAAATAGGAATCTTATGTCTGTTTTCTAAGTATATATGAAATTCATTCATCTATTTCTTTTAATTTTCAAGGACAGTTCTCTAATCCTGGGCACTGCCATCTCCCACCCAGATTACTGCAGGCACATCCTGATGGGCATCCTTGCCTCCAGGTTTTCCACGCTCCTTGTTGCATCCAAGTGGCATTATGTGCTTAAAACCAGACTCTAGCTTTACAAAGACTTTAGAATAAAATACAAATATTTTTGTATGACTTACTTTTATATTTCTACAATTCACATTTGCCCTTCCCCATCAGATATTCTATGTTCCATTTTTTTGTACAATTACATATTTTAATATAATTGTTATTAATGTGATATTTAGTTCCTTTATCATGTCACATAATTATCATTTCTTTTTACGGTGGTAATAGTTAAGATCTAGTCTTTTAGCAAGTTTGATGATTCTAATATAACATCATTGTCTTATATTCACTATACAATGTGTTAGATCTCCAGGACTTACTTGTCTACTAGTTGCAAGTTTGTACCCTTAAATAACATCTCTTCTATTCCCCCACCCCAGCTCCTAGTAACCACCATTTTACCCTGTTTTTATGAGTTTGGCCTTTTCAGATTCCACATGTAAGTGATATCATACAGTATTTGTCTTTCTCTGCCTGACTTATCTCACTTAGCATAATGTTCTTAAGGTCCATCCATGTTGTTACAAATGCCAGGATTTCCTCTTCCTCATAGCTGAATAACATTCCATTGTATGTATACACCACATTTTCTTCATCTATTCATTCACTGACAGGCACTTAGGTTGTTTCCATATCTTGGCTATTTTGCATGATGCTGCAATAAACATGGGCTTGCATATATATCTTCACATATATTGTTTTTATTCCCTTTGGATACACAAGTAGAATTGCTAGATCATATGGTATTTCTATTTTTAATTTTTTGGGGAAGCTCCATACGGTTTTCCATAGTGGCTAAACCAGATTACAGGCCCACCAACAGTATACAGGAGTTCCATTTTTCTACACATCCTTGCCAACACTTGTTATCTCTTGTGTTCTTAATGATAGTCATTCTGACAGGTGTGAGATGATATTTCACTGTGGTTTTAATTTGCATTTCCCTGATGATTAGTGATGTTGAGCATCTTTCCATGTGCCTATTGGCTACCTGTATGCCTTCTTTGGAGAAATGTGTGCTTTGTTCTTCTGCCCATTTTTTCTTCCAGTTTTATTGAGATATAATTGACATACAGCACTGTATAAATTTAAGGTGTACAGCACAATGATTTGATTTATATACTTCATGAAAGGATTATCACAATAAGTTTAGTGCACATCCATCATCTCATACAGATTAAAAAAATTAAAGAAATAGAAAAAGTATTTTCCTAGTGATGAGAGCTCTTGAGATTTACTCTCTTAACCACTTTCACATGTAACATAGAGTAGTGCTAATTATATTTATCATGCTGTACATTATATCTCTAGTATTTACTTATTAGTGGAAGTTTGTATATTTTGATTTCTTTCATCCAACTCCCCCCTCCCACCTTTCACCTCAGGTAAACACAAATCTGATCTCTTCTATGAGTGAGTTTGTTTGTTTGTTTGTTTGTTTTTAAAGAATTAACTTACAATACTATGTTAGTTCCTGTTACACAACATAGTGATTCAATACTTCTATACATTTCAACATGATGACCATAAGTCTAGTTATGTCACCAAAGATATTACACATATTTATTGACTATATTACACATATTTATTAATTATATATTGACTATTACTCATCAATATAGTCAATAATATGTGTAATATATTTATTTTTTAGATTCCACATATAAGTGAAACCATACAGTATTTTTCCTTCTCTGACTTGTTTCTCTATCTGTAGCTTTGTAGCATAGTTTGAAATCAGGGAACGTGATACCTTCAACTTTGTTCTTCTTTCTTGAGATTGTTTTGGCAATTTGGGGTCTTTTGTGTTTCCATACAAATTTTAAAATTATTTTTTCTAGTTATGTGAAAAACACCCTTGTTATTTTGATAAGGATTGCAATAAATCTGTAGATTGCCTACAGATTTAGAGTATGGTCATTTTGACAGTATTAATTCTTCCAATGCATGAACATGGTATATTGTGCCATCTGTTAGTGGCATCTTCAATTTCTTTCATCAGTGTCTTATAGTTTCCCTAACATAGGTCTTTTACTTCTGTAGTTAGATTTATTCCTAGGTATTTTATTCTTTCTGTTGCAGTGGTAGGTGGGATTGTTTCTTTAATCTCTCTTCCTGATTTTTCGTTGTCAGTGTATAGGAATACAAGAGATTTCTGTACATTAATTTTGTAACCTGCAACTTTACCAAATTCATTGGTTAGCTCTAGTTAGTTTTTTGGTGGCATCTTTAGGATTTTCTATGTATAGTATCATGTGGTCTGCAAACAGTGACAGTTCTACTTCTTCTTTTCCAATTTGGATTCCTTTTATTTCTTTTTCTTCTCTGATTGCCATGGCTAGGACTTCCAAAACTATGTTGAATAATAGTGGGGAGAATGGAAATTCTTGTCTTTTTCCTGATCTTAGATGAAATGGTTTCAGTTTTTCACCATTGAGAATGATGTTTGCCGTGGGTTTGTCATATATGGCCTTTATTATGTTGAGGTATGTTCCCTCTATGCCCACTTTCTGGAGAGATTTTATCATAAATGGGTGTTGAATTTTGTCAAAAGCTTTTTCTGCCTTTATGAGATGACAAGATTTTTATGGCTCAATTTGTTAATGTGGTGTATCAAGTTGAATGACTTGTGGATATTGACCATTCCTTGTATCTCTGGGATAAAACCCACTTGATCATGGTGTATGGTCCTTTTAACATATTGTTGAATTTGGTTTGCTAATATTTTGTTGAGGATTTTTGCATCTATGTCCATCAGTGATATTGGTCTGTAATTTTCTTTTTTTTGTGCTATCTTTGTCTGGTTTTGGTATCAAGATGATTCTGACCTCATAGAATGAGATCAGAAGCGTTCCTTCCTCTGAGAGTTTTTGGAATATTTTGAGAAGGATAGGTGCTAACTCTCCTGTAAATGTTTGGCAGAATTCACCTGTGAAGCTGTTTGATCCTGCTGGGAGTTTTTTTTTATTATTATTACTCATTCAGTTTCACTTCTGGTGATTAGTCTGTTCATATTTTCTATTTATTCCGGGTTCAGTCTTGGGAGATTGTAAATGTCTAGGAATTTGTCCATTTCTTCTAGGTTGTCCATTTTATTGGTGTATAATTATTTGTAGTAATCTCTTGTGATCCTCTGCATATTTTTAATACAATTGTTTGGCTTTTTTCTTCTTTTTGATTCGTTTGGTTCTTTATATATTTTCCCTTTATCCAATATATAGTTTACAAATATTTTCTCCATTTCTGTATGTTGCCTCTTCATTTTGTTGATTGTTTCTTCTGATGTGCAGAAAACTTCTCAGTTTCATGTAGTCTCAGTTGTTAACTTTTGCTTTTATTGTTTAATATCATTTCTTTGGATCTTCAGGTTATATGTAACATATACATTCTGCCTGAACCACCACCCTCTCTCTGACAACTGTTTCTTCTAGATAATTCCTATCCATGTCATCAATTTAGACATTATTTTTTTAAAATTTATAACATGAAATTAATTGACAATGATGAAAAGAAAAGTTACTAAAATTATAAACCAAGCAATATGAATAAAAATATGACCTAAGACAGTTTGATCCAAGATTGTATAAAAGCATTTCCTTACTGAGTGACAAGATCAGGCTCCCATATAGGCCTAGCAACTGCAAAATTATTATAGGCATATACATTATTTTTTGAAGTAAGCTTTCCCTGACTCATTTTTACCAGACCAGCTGCCAGTGTTCATTATTTCACATGTCATAGAATTTGACACACTGGTAAAATTTATTGTTTAATTGTCAACCTCTTTGCACTACAAACTCAGAGGGCAGTTTCTCTGTCTTCTTTCTTTTTTTGTAATCCAGTCTCCTGACACTTGCTCAATGCTCTTCAACTTATAAATAATAACATTTACTGATAACAATAAATAATCATTTGTCATCTGCCACACTAGATTGTGCATTCACTTTCCCAAGCAGAAATTGTTCAAAGAGAGTAAGTAAATTTTCCAAGTTCCAGATTCATTGAGTGGGGAAGGATAAACATAAAAACAAAATCACTTGTCCATTGTTGATACTCCTTACCATTGTAACAGTCCTGAAATGATTCTAAGTAAGCCCTAGGAAGTGATTAATTTTTGAGTTGATTTAAATGCTTTCAAATTTGCTTTTTCCTAAGAGTAACATTAATTACTTCTAAATGGCATTTTTATAAACCTTCCATTCCTTCACTGTAAATTTTTGTTTAAAAGACACAATCAAATCATACTGATGTTTCTGTCTTTCATATTTTGCCATGCTGTTTTTAGCAGATAGTGAGCTCTATCTCCCTCTTTACCCTGACCACAGTATTAAGGACAATATTTCATTCCACTTATTATGTTCCATGAATTAATACATGTTTGAATTGTCTTTCAAGCAACACTCTTTCTGGTTCAAACCACAGATTCAATTATTTTTTAATGCAAATCAAGTTATCTTACTTCCTAGTATTCTCTTTGTCTACTCTAAGTGACATCATTAAACTCTCTAAATGCTGACAAAATTTAAACTCATATATATTATTGTTTTATGTTATTGCAGTATTATGTTTAGACTCTACCATTTTTATTTATATATATATATATATATATTACTAATTACTTTATTTTATTTACTACTTTTCTATTATTTGTGTTCTTGAGGTTATGACCACTGTATCTATCTAGTGGAAATACAGTATGTTAGGGTGCTACTGCATTTCTCTTCACAAATCCATTTTGGCAACATTATGTTGATTACTTGAGATCAGCTATAATGGGAGTGTTGGCACCAAGGAAACCATAAAAAAAACACAGTTAGGGCTTGATTCACTGTTTGTTAATTGTATGGACTTAAGAAAGTGATGAAGAAAATGTTAGTAATGCATATTAACTTCAAAGTGTATCTTGTCTGCAGCAATTAAGTTATAAATACCACAGATTGGCTGGCAAGATGACAAAGTAGGAGCAAATGAACTCACCCCTTCTTACAAAAACACTGAAATCACAATGGACTGCTGAACATCCATAGATTAAAAAAAATGCAAGAGCCTACCATAAAAGATGCCCTACATTCAAAGACAAAGAAGCCAAAACGAGATGGTAGAAGGGGTGCAATCACTGTAAAATCAAATCCCATACACTCTGGGTAGGCAACATACAAATTGGAAAATAATTATAATAGAAGTTCTCCACAGGAGTGAAAGTCCTAAGCCCCATGTCAGACTTCCCAGCCTGGGGGTCTGAAAATAGGAGTAGGAGCCCCCAGAGAATCTGGCTTTGAAGGCCAATGGGGTTTGATCACAGGGATTCCACAGGACTGGGGAAAACAGAAACTCCACGCTTGGAGGGTGCACATAAGGTACCATGCACAACAGGACCCAGGGAACAAAGCAGTGACCTCATAAGAGACTGACTGGAACAGACATACCTGCTAGTATTGGGAGGTCTCCTGCAGAGTCAGGGGCTGGCTGTGGCTCACTGAGGGGACAAAGACACTGGCAGCAGCAGCTCTGTTGAGTACTCATTGGAATGAGCCCTCCTGGAGGCCGCCACTTCTTCCCCAAGACCTACTCACCCAACAGCCTGTAGGCTCCAATGCTGGGACACCTCAGGCCAAACAACCAACAGAGCAAGAAGACAGCCCCATCCATCAGCAGACAGGCTGCTTAACATCTTGCTGAGCACAGCCTTGCCAACCAGAAGGACAAGACCCAGCTCCACCCACCAGTGGGCCAGTCCCTCCCACCAGGAAGCCTGCACTAGCCTCTTAGACAGCCTCATCCACCAGAGGGCAGACAGTGGAAGCAAGAAGAACTACAATCCTGCAGCCTATGGAATGAAAACCACAACCACAGAAAGTTAGACAAAATGAGATAGCAGAGGAATATATCCCAGATGAAGGAACAGGATAAAACCCGGAAGAACAGCTAAGAGAAGTGGAGATAGGCAACCTACAGAAGAAATAATACAGAGTAATGATAGTGAAGATGAGCGAAGATCTCGGAAAAAGAATGGAGGCAGAGATCAAGAAGATGAAGAAATATTTAAAGAAGACCTCAAAGAACTACAGAACAAAGAGAGATGAACAATACAGTAACTGAAATGAAAAATGCACTAGATGGAATCAATAGCAGAACAACTGAGGCAGAAGAACGGATAAGTGAGATGGAAGATAGAATGGTGGAAATCACTGATTTGGAACAGAATAAAGAAAAAAGAATGAAAAGAAATGAAGACAGTCTGAGACCTCTGGGACAACATGAAAAGCACCAACATTCACATTATAGGGGTCCCAGAAGGAAAGAGAGAGAAAAAGGATTTGAGAAAATATAAGAAGAAATAATAGCTGAAAAGTTCCCTAACGTGGGAAGGAAACAGTTACCCAAGTTCAGGAAGCACAGAGAGTTCCAGGCAGGATAAACCCAAGGAGGAACACATTGAGACACATAGTAATCAAACTGACAAAAATTAAAGAAAAAGAAAAAAATATTAAAAGCAATGAGGGAAAAAGAACAAATAACATACAAGGGAACCCCCATAAGGTTATCAGCTAATTTCTCAGCAGAAACTCCACAGGCTCGAAGGGAGTGGCAGGATATATTTAAAGTGATGAAAGGGAAGAAACTACAACCAAGAATACTCTACACAGCAAGGCTCTCATTCAGATTTGACAGAGAAATCAAAAGCTTTTCAGGTAAGCAAAAGCTAAGAGAATTCAGCACCAACAGACCAGCTTTGCAACAAGTGCTAAAGGAACTTCTCTAGGTGGGATAGAAAAGGCCACTACTAGAAACAAGAAAATTATGAGTGGAAAAGCTCACTGGTAAAGGCAAACATAAAGTAAAGATATGAAATCACCTGCATAAAATATGATATCAAAACCAGCAATTCTGAAAAGAGGAGAGCACAAATGCAGGATATTGGAAAGGTATTTGAAATCAAAAGACCAGCAACTTAAAAGAATCTTGTTTACATATAGACTGTTATATGAAAACCTCATGGTAACCGCAAACCAAAAATCTACAATAGATACATACAAAAAAAAAAGAAAAAGAAATCTAAACACAAAACTAAAGTTAATCATCAAATCACAAGAGAATGGAAAGGAAGAAAAAAAGACCTGCAAAAACAAATCTAAAACAATTAAGAAAATGGCAATAAGAATACATATATCAATAATTACCTTAAATGTAAAAGGATTAACTGCTCCAACCAAAATTCACAGAGTGGTTGAATGGATACAAAAACAAGACCCATATATATGGTGTCTACAAGAGACCCAGTTCAGACCTAGGATACATTCAGATGGAAGATGAGGGGATGGAAAAAGGTATTCCATGCAAATAGAAATCAAAAGAAAGCTGGAGTAGTAATACTCATATCAGACAAAACAGACTTTAAAATATTACAAGAGACAAAGAAGAACACTATATAATGATCAAGGGATCAATCCAAGAAGAAGATAAAACAATTATAAATATATATGTACCCAACATAGAAGCACCCCAATATATAAGGCAAATACCAATAGCCATAAGGGGAGAAATTGATGGTAACATAATAATAGTGGGTGACTTAACAACATATTTTCATCAATGGACAGATCATCCAGACAGAAAATCAATAAGGAATCACAGGCCTAAAATGACACACTAGACCAGATGAACTTAATTGATATTTATAGAACATTCCATCCAAAAGCAGTAGAATACACATTCTTAAGTGCACAAGGAACATTCTCCAGGGTTGATCACATGCTGAGTCACAAAGCAAGCCTAAGTAAATTTAAGAATACTGAAATCATATCAAGCATCATTTCTGATCACAACACTATGAGATTAGAAATCAACTACAAGAAAAAAACTAAAAAACAAAAACATATGGAGCCTAAACAATATGCTACTAAACAACCAATGGATCACTGAAGAAATCAAAGAGAAACATTTTTTAAATACCTAGAGAAAAAAGAAAATGAAAGCATGATGATCCAAAAACCTCTGGGATGCAGCAAAAGCAGTTCTAAGAGGGAAGTTTATAGCAATACAATCTTACCTCAGAAAACAAGAAAAATCACAAATAAACAACCTAGACTTACACCTACAACAACTAGAGAAAGAAGAACAAACAAAACCCAAGATAGTAGAAGGAAGGAATTCATAAAGACCAGAGCAGAAATAAATGAAATAGAAATAAAGAAAACAATAGCAAAGATCCATGAAACTAAAAGCTGATTCTTTGAAAAGATAAACAAAATTGATAAATCTTTATTTAGCCAGACTCATCAGAAAAAAAGGGAGAGTGCTTAAATCAATAAAATTAGAAATGAAAAAGGAGACGTTACAGTGGACAGCACAGAAATACAAAGGATTGTAAGAGATTACTACAAGCAAATATATGCCAATACAATGGACAACTTGGAAGAAATGGACAAATTCTCCCAAGACTGAACTAAAAAGAAATAGAAACTATGAACACACCAATCACAAGAACTGAAATTGAAACTGTGATTTAAAACTCCCAACAAACAAAGGCCAGGACCAGATGGCTTCACAGGCTAATTCTATCAAACATTTAGAGGAGAGTTAATACCTATACTGAAACTGTTCCAAAAGTTTGCAGAGGAAAGAATACTCCCAAATTCATTCTATGAGTCCACCATCACCCTGACACCAAAACCAGACAAAGGTACCACAAAGAAGAAAATTACAGGCCAATATCACTGATGAACATAGATGCAAAAGTCCTCAACAAAATACTAGGAAACCAAATACAACAATAAATTAAAAGGGTCATACACCACAATCAAGTGGGATGTATCCAGAAATGCATTTTTCAATATCCCTAAATCAATCAGTGTGATATACCACACCAACAACTAGAAGAATAAAAACCATATGATCATCTCAATAGATGCAGAAAAAGTTTCTGACAGAATTCAACACCCATTTATGACAAAAACTCTCTAGAGAGTGGGCATAGAAGAAACATACCTCAACATAATAAAGGCCATATTTGACAAACCTACAGCTAACATCATACTCAACAGTGAAAAGCTGAAACCACTTCCTTTAAGATCAGGAACAAGACAAGGATGTCCACTCTCGCCATTTTGATTCAACATAGTTTTGGAAGTCCTAGCCATGAGAATCAGAGAAGAAAAATAAGCAAAAATAAATTCAAACAGGAAAAGAAGAAGTAAAACTGTCACTGCAGATGACATGATACTATACATAGAAAATCCTAAACATGTGGCTCAATATCAAAAACAAACAACCCAACCAAAAAATGGGCAGAAGACCTAAATAGACATTTTTTGAAAGAAGACATACAGATGGCCTAGAGGCATATGAAAAGATCCTCAACATTGTTAATTATTAGAGAAATGCATATCAAAACTACAATGAGATATCACCTCACACCAATCAGAATGGCCATCATCAAACAGTATTCAAATAATAAATGCTGGAGAGGGTGTGGAGAAAAGGGAACTCTTTTGCACTGTTAGTGGGAATGTAAATTGATACAGCCACTATGGAGAACAGTATGGAGGTTGTTTAAAAAACTAAAATTAGAGCTATCATATGATACAGTAATCCCACTCCTGTGCATAAACCAGAGAAAAACATGGTTCGAAAAGATACATGCACCCCTATGTTCATTGCAGCACTGTTTACAATAGCCAAGACATGGAAGCAACCTAAATGTCCATCGACTGATGAATGGATAAAGATGTGGTACATATCTACAGTAGAATATTACTTAGCCATTAAAAAGAATGAAATAATGCCATTTGCAGCAACATGGATGGACGTGGAGGTTATCGTACTGAGTGAAGTAAATCAGAGAAAAACAAATATTATATGATATTGCTTATATGCAGAATCTAAAAAGTGATACAATGAACTTATTTACAAAACAGAATCAGACTCACAGACTTAGAGAACTAATTTGAGGTTACCAGAGAGAAGGGTAGGGGGGAGGGATAGATTGGGATTTGGGATTGACATGTACACACAGCTATATTTAAAATAGATAACCAACAAGGACCTACTATACAGCACAGGGAATGCTGCTCAATATTCTATAATAACCTAAATGGGAAAATAATTTGAAAAAGAATAGATACATATATAGGTAAGACTGAATCACTTTGTGGTACAACTGAAACTAACACAATAATGTTAATCCACTACACTCCAACATAAAATAAAATTTTTTTAAAAGACAGTTCCATAGCCCACCAAAAAAAGTTATAAATACCACAAAAATGAGGAAATATTATTCTAGTATTGAAAACTATCTAATTTAGCAAAAATGTTGCTCATGTCATTGATTAGTGAGATTAGTTCCAACATATTGTTTATCTTTCATCTTGTTCATTAAACTAAATGAAAATAACAGCCAACACTACAATGAAACTATACTTTTTGCTTTTTGGCCTTGCCCAGAGGTTTGTGGGATATTAATTCCCTGACCAGGGATTGAACCCAGGCCCTGGCAGTAAAAGTGCAGAGTCCAAACCACTGTACCTCCAGTGAATTTCTGGAACTACACTTATCTGTGAGGTGATAATATACTGTATTGTCTTATTTATAGAATTAAGTACCTGAAGGAAATAATGTACCTATAAATATAAACAGAAAATATTAACACTGAGATAATAGACACTGTTATTGAAATACATCTGTGCTATCCCTGGACACCAATTTAATACTAATCTTCCATAGAAGCAACAATATATTCTGTATTATTTCAGAATGCAATAGGTCGTATCATTCCACTGACTATGTTTTATATTCAGTAAAGTCAGAATATTGGCATTCATCTTAAACTATATTTCTGGCTGCCTTTTTATAATAACTTTATACTGTATCTGTGACAGATTCTTCTACTGGTACTATGAATCACTTCTCACTGCCTTGTATGCTCCAACTCTCCTGCCCCATATCTCATGGGCTTGAAAATTAAAGAGTTCATTTTCCAGACAACCTTGGTACTAAAAAGTAAATGTTACCTAGGTTCCTCTAATGAAATGTACTTGTGTTAGTGTTGGAATGTAGAAATGAGGTCAATAGTGCCAAGTTAAAGTACCGATGAGTATTTGAAGCAAGCTGACCTCACATTACACTGTCCAGCTACCAGCTTCAAGAGCAAAGGAAGGAGTTATAACAGAAACATTGGGATAGAGGGAGGCAGCAGCAGTTTTCTTATTTCTATATCACAAGACCAATGATGTTATTTTGAAGTAAAAAATCCAGTAAGTCTTCTCACAGCCCTGATTTCCCCTCATCTAAACATTTTGATGATTTGGTGTTTATTTTATATATTAAATCCCTTCTCTTTGAACATCTAGAAATTTTTCTATTTCCTGCTCTGGTCCCTAACTACTCTACTAAGAATCCATCATTCTTAATAACAAATAATACAGTTTTAGAAAATATGCTGTGAAGAACTAACAAATTAATTCTTAATGTATTCATATATATATTAAATAAATTTGATGTTTAACATTTTTATTACAAATAATTTTACTATCTCCTCTAGCAAATATAAGCTTACATCAGGGGTCAGTAAAAAAATATGATGAAAAGTGATTTCCAAGAAAATGTTGATAATAAAGGAACACCACACCTGTATACAATACAATGAGAATTCCCTTAGGGAAAGATCAACAAGGTATTTGGAAGAGGACAAGGATAAGCTAAAGGGAAGTAAGTCTTAACTGAAATGTGAGGGAGCTATAGAAAATCTAGACTGGAAGAAGGCAGAATTTATCAGAAAAGGATTAAAAGGGAAGAGAAATGAAAATGTTCGGATATTTAGAACTGAAAATATTCAATATCCAGCTATCTGGACTATAGTCAAAACGTGTTAAGATCAATAGGATTGAAACAAAAAGACTTTAAATTCTCAGAAAATCCTTAAAATATTACTGAATTTCAATCTTACTAATGAAGATGATTATAAATTCAGTAAAGATATCTGTTATAGCTGTTGTAAGCATTCATTGCTCCTTCTCTGTTAATTGCATCCATGTGTCTATTGTGGAAACCACCCCACTTCCCTCCTCAGTCCATGTGAATGGAACAGGGCTGAATTCACACACTGAGTACAGGATCAAACATATGATCTGGCCTTTTTAGAGAAATTACTGAAATCTCTTGGCCATACACAAGCAGCTGGGGATTGTCCTGTGACACAGAGTAATGAAATCCCAAGTGTCTTTCTATTGCCTTTGTTAACTCTACCTGTGACATAAGGTTGGGATTGTAGGTTTTATCATATGGAGAACTCCTGACTGGAATAAACAATGATTCAGAATGAAATAAAACAAATGTTTGGCTCCGTCATGGTATGAAGTTATTTAAGGTGCTATATACCCTTTGAGGTACGGAATTTTTTTTTCTTAAATCCATTTGAGCAGACTGTTTATTGCTTATAACCAAAAAGTCCTGACTAATCCATTTACTATTAAATTATTATAGACAACAGAGAAAACAATAGACCCTGAGTATAATTGAACAGAAGAATAGATGTTGCAAACACACTGAGACAAGGGAAAAGAAAGGGAAAAATATTTCTGAACAACAAATTCATGGCAGGCACTAAAATCAGAAAATGCAGTTTTCACAACATTCCCATGAGAAAGATGACATTAGCAATTTTTTTTCTCAATGTAATTATTAGGACTCAGAAAGTACTTGGGTCTTTCAGATTTCAAATGCCTCATGGTTCAACACTCACATTTATTGTGACTGAATTTCTAGCAATTCTATACAAAGTCTGAGATTATTTGACTGCTTCAAAGTTGGTTGGCATGAAGTTTCTTTTGCTTCATGACTTCCATTGAAAACAAACATCAACCTTCGTTAGTATTCAGTATCAATTCCTATCAAAAATAACAGGTTCCCAATAATAGAGCACAAGAAATTCATTAGCATTCTATGAGATATTTTAAATAATGATCATACTAATTAAAATTTGTGTCATGATTAAATACTACAGTATAGACCCTCAAATAGTATTTCCTTTGAACTAAATACAAGGAAGAGAGTTATTATTCACACTCAAAAATTATATAAAAGGAAGCTACAGCTCCATTTTCTCTATTATTTTCTCTATAGTGAGCCAATTTCCTTCCTCACTTTTCTTGTTACAATGGGTGGAAAATGATTCAGCTACTGACCAAGAAAAATTTAAGCTTGTACAGATATACTCTAAATAAGCCAACAGGAGAGGATGATACCTATAAGCCAAAGGTAGAGAAACATTTCTATGGTACTTCAAGAAAAGATTCTTGATCTGGAATATTACTCATTGTACATGTAAAATGTACTATAAAAATGCTTTGGAAAAAATGAAATATTACTCACCAAAATAAAGCACCCTCTATAAAATGAAGCACATAAGCCTAAATAAATGCATTTAAGTAATGCTTTTAAGATGTTCTAAAGAAAGAGAAAAAATTAGTTCTTACTGTAAATGGAAATTGAAGAGATCACAGTATGTCCCATTCCTAAATCATCTAACTCAAACTATAGATTAAGTGACTGTATAGAATTATTTGAGGTATTTTAAAATATGGGCCAAAAAGAAATGCCAGATTTGGCTAAAAGTCTGTTGACAGGTAATGCCTTGGAGATATTGAAGAAAAGAACTATTGGAAGTATATTTTAAACCTAATACTCTCCTTTGACAGAAGCAAATAAATAAATCATTTCTGATTTAATTAAAATAACTGTGGTATATAATACAAAAATGACACACTAAGCTAAATAGTAATTCTCATCTTATTTATAGCCAAAATACTTCACAGCTCTCTCCAGGTTGTATGATAATTCATAAGACTGGAATAACCAAAACAATCTGAAAAAAAGTACGAAGTTCAAAGAATTACACTATCTGACCTCAATTCTTAATATAAAACTAGACATCAATACCCTGTGGTATTTGGGAAAAAGTGGAAAATAGATCAATATAACATAATAGAGAGTCAAGGAATCAACCTGTACTGGTATGATTAATTGATTAATTGATCTTCAAAAAACTTGCCCAAGTAATTCAACATGGAGAGGGAAAACTATTTAAGTAAGGGTTATGAACAAACTGAAAAAAAAAATGTGGCAATAATGAACCTCAAACTTGATCTCATAATTCTCAGATAAAACTTTTCAAGGTATCAAATACAGAAATGTAGAACTTAAATGTATGGGTTTCTAAAAGAAAGTCTAGAAGAACATTTTTGCAACCTAGGGGTAGGGAACCCCCTACCCCTATAGGGTTAAGATGTATGAAGCAAATGACAACAACAACAAAACATATGTTTGCATTCATTAAAAAGTAAAGGCTTTTCTCTAACTGTTAAGAAAATAGACAAGGGCCTCCCTGGTGGCGCAGTGGTTAAGAGTCCGCCTGCCGATGCAGGGGATACGGGTTCGTGCCCCGGTCTGGGAGGATCCCATATGCCGCGGAGCGGCTGGGCCTGTGAGCCATGGCCGCTGGGCCTGCGCATCCAGAGCCTGTGCTCCGCAACGGGAAAGGCCACAACAGTGAGAGGCCCACATACCGCAAAAAGAAAAAAAAAAAAAAAAAAGGAAAATAGACAATCCACACACTGAGAGAATATTTTCATCAAATATATATCTGACAGAAGATCTGTTTGAAAAACACATAAAGGACTCCTATACGTAATTCAAAGACAAAGGGTCTCCTTGAAAGTAAGCCAACAACAGCAACAAAATAGGTGAATGGATACTTTCCAAAGGAATATGAACATACAAATTGTTAGTAAGGACATTTAAAAATGTTCAACATTAGTCACTAAGGGAATGCAAATTAAAAAGATGATGATATACCACTATATATATAACTGCTAGAATAGCTAAAATGTTTTAAACAGTCAACAATAAAATATTGGTGAGAATATGAATCAGTTGGAACTCTCAGACCCTGCTGGTAGGTAAACACATGGTAGTTTGCCCCTGAATTGTTACGAAGAATTGAAAACAGATTGTCATTTATACCCCAACACCTAAAGATTTATTTTTCTATGGGAAGACTATATTTCAAAACACCACCAATATCCAGAAAGTTTATGTATATAATTAATTATTTGATATTAATTTGATGTTTTCTTAATCAGCTTTTTATATTTTTAATTTTTTTAGTGATTAAACTAAAATGGCTGGAAATTATGCATTAAAAAGTTAGAATTAAAGATTACTTCATTTTTAACAAATTGCGATGATATAATTTATGCATTTGTTTTGCAATTTAAAATTTGCTCTTATAAATACATGACTATGTTTACTGAATACACAGATTTTGATTTATATATATAAATAAACATCAATTTGTGCAGTGTCTTTCTGATCTTTTTCCCATACATTTTTCTTGTTTATCCCATAATTTAACATTTTTATTTCCACAATACTAACTGCCATAACATATCATGCATATTTTAGCGTGAGAACCCATTTATTCAACTGTATTTTCCAAGTGCTTATTTTAACCATGTGTCTTTTTTCCCCTATTTTTTGCTTTGACTTGATTAAGTTATATACTGATATTTATACATTAAATGGCTTAAATATGCTTAAGAAAATTATTATATATTGCTAATTATCATTAGTTTTTCATGATATATTTAGAATTTTAGGTGCTCATCTCATCAGAATGCAATTATATGATTTTTGCATATTACCATTATAATTCCCAGAGAAAGGGTAGTATTTTAAAATGAGTTCAGCTGCTACATTGGAAGCTACATGAAAAGACTTGTAATAATTTGCTATTTTATTAAAAAAGAATGTTACTGCTAATCGTTATTTATTCATGTCCTTATAGATGTCATTAATTTTCAAAAATTATTTCTATAATAAAAGTATAATTGGCATTATTTATAATATTATCTTAAAAAATAGCAAATAATTTAAGGCATAACCATTATTAAAAATGTTTTAACAAAATCCCAGATATTTATGGTTCTAAAATACATGTTCCATTAGGGCAAGTGCTTCACCTTCTTGTTCATCATGACAGTACTTATAGAATTGCCTGGCTCAAAATAAGGAACCAGTTTATATTTCTTAAATGAATGATCCTTTCTTCCTTTATAGTTCAATAGATATATTAATGGAAGGATAAGTGTTTAATATTCTGACAAGCCATGTTAAACTTACACCATAGTTTCTGTATTCAAAATATTTTAGAATCATGTGTTTTAGTTGTTTGATTTGGTACCTGCTAAATGTAATATAATTTACAGGACTCCAAGGAATATTACTAAGTCTAAATAAATATTTATAATTTAGCTTGACCTTAAGATAAAAAAAATTGTGCATGAAAAATATAAAAAAATATATAAATTGAGTTCATAAACAGATATTATCATTAGCTATTTAAATAGAATATTTTTCATTTTTTTGGATGACATTATTTAACATATTTTTTTATATTTAATCTATTTGTAACATTGTTTTACCACTTCAATTTTATTGTTTCAAATGTTCGTCCTCTAATTTTTTATTGAAATATATTTGACATATAATATTGTGTAAATTTTAGTACAATATGTTGTTATGATACATTTATATATTGTAATATGATTGCAATTTTAGGGATAGAACCACTATCACATCACATAATAATATCTATTGCTGAGATCTTTTAGAAACTTCTTGCTATCCACATTTTCAAAAAGTTCTCGGTGAAACTTTACATCAGAAAATAGTAAATGAGAACAATTTGTTTTAATAATTATAGAGAAAGCAACATACGTGGAAAAATATTACAAAGTAAGGATAACCAACATAGCAGTTATTTATTAACTGCTTATTCCTATGCATTATGTCTAACATTTTATCTGTATTAACTATTTTGCTAATGAAAATATTGAACATTTCATAATGAATGGGAAGTATAATAAAAACATTTGAATCCATTAAGCCTATTATTATCATTAATATTATCATTTTAATTAGCATAACACTGAAAATTAGCCATTTTTCCACAGGTATTATTTTCATTCAGGTGTATGCTAGCTTAGTAAGGTAGGCACACCATTACTATTTTATTTTATATATTAAAAATTAATGGTTAGAGAATTTAAGTGTCTTAGACAATATCTACCAGATATTTTTCTTCAAAATTATATGTAAACTGCTTCTCTTCTATATATGTTTAAACTACAAAAATGAATACATAGCTTTTACTCTTTACTAAAAAAGAATACTGTTTATTTCATAAGGTTGGGTTACCTACCCTAGGTCTTAATATGGATATTACTTACTGAGAGTGGCCACCAAATCTAACATATATGGCTACTACTTTTCTTTCCATGCATACTAGAAGTAGCTAATTAAATGCAATTTATACTAGACGGCTATGAGCAAGCTGATAATAGAAAATATATTATAAACAGTAGCAAGAGAAAGATGAGAGGCTGATAGCAAAGAAGAAAATGCTTTTAAAAGTCTTAAACATTAAAAAGCAAATGACATAAGAACTAGAAAGGTGTTTTAATCAGAGGCATTTAGTGTTCCCCTATATAGTTTATAACTCATAAAGTACTTATAAAAACCAGGAGTGAAATAGCTACCACTTTGATATCAGCTCAGTCCCTGGCACTTTAAATATATTTGGGAAAAAATTGTAATAGCTTGCATGTTTTGATCAATAACTATATGACAGTCATTATTCCATGCACTTTATTTATTTATAATTTTAATTTAATTTTATTTTAGTTGTAATAGAAACAGCTAAATAAGTATAAGACTGATGGTTTTGAAAAGATATTTCATTTTTTTAGCAGAGATGAATAATCTAACTTTTTTTACTTAAAAATGAGGAAGGCTTTATAGGCTCAGGAACAGCATCTTTAAAATTATATAAAGTTGGTATCATCCCTTTCATGATCTGCACTGTCCTCCACCCAAATTTTCTTTTCCACTTTCCCAACTCACTACCCTCTCCCAAAGTCTATTGCTGCCTTACCCTCCTCTATGATGGAAGTTTATCCCAAGGTGGTTGTCTTTGCCAGGGATTATTCGGTTTTAAGAAACTGAACCCCACTACAACTAATCTAAGCAAATAATAACGGCCATCTGTTAAAAGCCAAGAGCAGAAAGTGTAGCCATGCCTTATGTGGAATTGAAAAAAGGACCTGATAAGTCATCTCTAATAAAAGCAATTATTCTCTTCATCTATTTTTCCCTGGGGTTGTATGTGTATACATGTTTTCTCTTCATGCACCTTTTTCTCTTTATCTCAGAGAGCACACTGCACTTTTTTGAAGAGTAGGCCTCATCTTGACTTGCCCCCCCAAAAGTGATCTTTACAAGTCTAGTACCTGAATTGATTGTACCAATTGTAATTTTCTTCAGAAAGAATCTGGTGGACCTAAAGCAGGCCCTAAATTAGGTGTCCAGCCCTCTGGTACAGTTTTGAAAGGTGGAGAGTGAAGAAAGAGAAAGGTGGCTTGGTTATGAAAGGCAACTGGAGACTTTTTCTTTTTCCTTTGCAGTTTTGTTTCTTTTTCAAAACTAAGGCATTGTTAGATAAATTGATTAAAATGATCTCTGTTAATGTGTTCAAAAAGTGCTAATGAGTTATCTTCCAGTAAAGCTTTTTGCCTATTAATGGCTCTTTAGCACATAGAGCATAAGTTCAAAATAACAAGGGGTTGGACTAAAAATTTTATAAATATGTGTGTGTGTGTGTGTGTGTGTGTGTGTGTATATATATATATATATATATATATATATATATATATATATATGTATTATTCAATTTAAACTAAAAAATAAAAACAAAACAGTTCACACATTTCCCCCATCCCCTCCCAAACCCTGCCTCTGGCAACCATCAATCTTGTTCTCTGTATCTATGAGCTTGTTTTTTTGTTTGTCTTTAGATTCTACATATAAGAGAGATCATATGGTATTTGTCTTTGGTTTATTTCACTTAACATAATGCCTTTGAGGTTTATACATTTTGTTGAAAATGGCTGAATAATATTCCCTTGTACATACATACCAAAATTTCTTTATCCATTCATCCATCAATGGACCCTTAGATTGTTTCCACATTTCGACTATTGTAAATAATGCTGCAATAAAAATGGGGGCATATACCTTTTGAGTTAGTGTTTTTGTTTTCTTAAGATAAATATCAAGAAGTGAAATTCCTAGATCATATGGTAGCTCTATTTTTTTATTTTTTGAGCAACCTCCATACTGTTTTCCACAGTGATTACACCAGTTTACATTCCCACCTACAGTGCACCAGGGTTCCCTTTTCTCCACATACTTGCCAACAATTGTTATTTCCTGTTTTTTTGATAATAGCTGTCTAACCTGTGATGTGATATCTCATCATGGCTTTGATTTTCATTTCCCTAATGATTAATGATATAGAGCATTTTTTATGTACCTGTTGGTCATTTCCATGTCTTCTTTGGAAAAACGTGTATTTGGATATTCTGCCAATTTTTAAATTGACTGGGATTTTTGCTATTGAGTTGTATGAGCTTTTTATATATTTTGGATGTTAGACCATTATCATATATATGATTTGCAAATATTTTCTCCCATTCAGTAAGTTTCTTTCATTTTGTTGATAGTTTCCTTTGTTGTGCAGAAGTGTTTTAGTTTGATGTAGTCCCACTTGCTTATGTTTGCTTTTCTTGCTTTTGCTTTTGGTGTCAGATTCAAAAAAATATTGTCAAGGTCTATGTCAAAGAGCTTACTATGTTTTTTTTTTTTCTAGGAGTTTTATGGCTTTAGGTCTTACACTTAAGTCTTTAATTCATTTTGAATTATTTTTTTTTGTATGATGTAAGACAAAACTCCAGTTTCATTATTCTGCATGTGGCTGTCCAGTTTTCCCAACACCATTTATTGAAGAGACTGACTTTTCCACATTGTGTATTCTTGGCCCCTTTGTTGCAAATTAATTGATCATATATATGCAGGTTTATTTCTGGGCCATGCACTTTAAATTTATTATATAACAGGTAAAGAAGGAGATGTAGATGTAACTTTGGCCACTGAAAGCCAACAATCAGTAAGTATGTAAAATCTTCAGCCAAGGAGAGGACCCAATGTTAATACTAGCCTATGTGTCCTTTATGGTTGAAATTTAATCTATCTATTTTACTGTGTACCTGCCTCAGCCCATCCTGCTTAATTCAAAACATAGCCCAGCCATATATTATAAATGTATGTAGAGAATCCACCATAAATATTGTTATTCTTTTGGACTCATGTAGACAAGCATACCTTCACACTAGTTTCTCTGCCATACTGGATGGATCAAGTATTAAAGTAGGTCTGACTGTTGAGGTCCCTGACTGAAAACACTTTCTATGATATAATAGATAAGTCCTATGATATAATAGATAACTCAGTAACCATGTTTCACAACTAACCTACAGAATATAAACACGGAACTCGACATGGAGCTGGAAAGACCCACTGATTACCTGGAAATGTCTGGGATAACCTAATAACTCTACTTGCCAAGATTTTGTTCCAACTCACTGTACTCCTTCACGGCTTATATCTTCTTTTACACTTTTTATGGTTTTCAATCAGATGACTCACTGTGGTTCTTATTATTGTTTTAACTTTGACAGTCACACGTTCTATAATGAAATCCTCGCCACCACTTTTTCATCTGTTAGCACTGCATTCAATAAATAGAACATACAGAAAAAAGGAAAAAAAAACTTTATTTGCCTCTTACTCTGAGAGGTAGTAATTACCTGTTCCTTTGTTGAAATCTAAAGAGGGTCTCAGACTTTTATAGTCATTTGCAGGTAAAGGAAGTTCCATCCAATTTAGTTCCCAAATTTTTCTCACTTCAGTAATTAACATATACAGTCCATTTCAATAGTTATAGCTCAGAACTTCAGTTAAAATTTTCTCCTCCACTGACCTAGACCTGCTTGAAGCCAGAGCCTGTAATCAGGGGTAAGGGGGAGACGGGATAGGGAATAGACAATTTCTCTTTTATTTCATTCACTCTCCTTAAGGTTCTACTTCTCCCACAAATTCTGGATTGCTTTGTATACCAAGTTAAGTTTGTACTGGGAGAGGACTAGTAAGAAAAAAAATGTGAGGAGCAGAAAATAATTTACTTTATTGGCCCTCACAATTTGTGTTAAGGTTTCTAGTCTATAACACTAATATAAGACATGATAAATATTTCAATTTCATATTTGTTCTGAGGTGTATTCTTTCCCATATTTCCATAATATAAACTTGGACAGCAGTGCGTGATGTCAGCTATGTTCACTGTTTTATCATCAGTGCATAGACAAATGCCTGACATATCAAATATTTGATATTGATTGAACTGATAAATACAATTTTACCGTAGATTTAAAACTATGTTAAAATAGAATTGCAATGAGGTGAATACATTGATTCACATGGCTCTGGGTTTCCATGGATACAGACTATCTCCTCTGAAAGGAACTGTTATAGTTTTATTTATTTATTTATTTGGCCGCATTGGGTCTCTGCTGTTGCCCGTGGGCTATCTCTAGTTGTGGTGAGTGGAGGCTATTCTTCATCGCGGTGCGCAGGTTTCTCATTGCAGTGGCATCTCTTGTTGCAGAGCATGGGCTCAAGACACATGGGATTCAGTAGTTGTGGCACACAGGCTCAGTAGTTGTGGCTCACAGGCTCTAGAGTGCAGGCTCAGTACTTGTGGCGCATGGGCTTAGTTGCTCCGCAGCATGTGGGATCTTTCCGGACCAGGGCTAGAACCTGTGTCCCCTGCATTGGCAGGCAGATATTTAACCTCTGCACCACCAGGAAAGTCCCTAATATAGTTCTAATTACCTGTTTTTGTCAAAATCAAAGACCAAGTGTTCTTAGACCATCCTAGAGGACAAATACATCTGGTATAAAAATGAAGCACAATATTTGCTTAATATTTTAAAATGCTTATGTTTATGAAATAATAAAGCTATTACAGAGCTAAGGTTTCTATTATTATTAATTTATTAAAAATGTTTATATCCTTTTATATAAGAGTTTTATTTTGAGTCTGTCAAAATATGATAGGAGACTTCCACAAGCCTCTTGGATAGCCTCATCCACCAGAGGGCACACAGCAGAAGTAAGAAGAACTACAATTCTGCAGCCTGTGGAACAAAAATGACATTCACAGAAAGATAGACAAGATGAAAAGGCAGAGGGCTATGCACCACATAAAGGAACAAGATAAAACCCAGAAAAAAAACTAAATGAAGCAGAGATAGGCAACCTTCCAGAAAAAGAATTCAGAATAATGATAGTGAAGATGATCCAGGACCTCAGAAAAAGAATGAAGGCAAAGATCGAGAAGATGGAAGAAATGTTCAACGAAGATCTAGAAGAATTAAAGAACAAACAAACAGAGATGAACAATACAATAACTGAAATGGAAACTATACTAGAAGGAAACAATAGCAGAAGAACTGAGGCAGAAGAATGGATAAGTGACCTGGAAGAGAGAATTCACTGCTGCGGAACAGAATAAAGAAAAAAGAATGAAAAGAAGATAGCCAAAGAGACCTCTGGGACAACATTAAATGCAACAACATTTGAATTATAGGGTTCCCAGAAGGAGAAGAGAGAGCAAAAGGACCTGAGAAAATATTTGAAGAGATTATAGTCGAAAACTTCCCTAATATGGGAAAGGAAATAGCCACCCACACCCAGGAACCACAGAGAATCCCATACAGGATAAACCAAGGAGAAACATGCCGAGACACATAGTAATCAAACTGGCAAAAATTAAAGACAAAGAAAAATTATTGAAAGCAGCAAAGGAAAAAATGACAAATAACATACAAGGGAGCTCCCATAAGGTTAACAGCTGATTTCTCAGCAGAAACTCTACAAGCAAGAAGGGAGTTGCATGATATACTTAAAGTGATGAAAGGGAGGAATCTACAACCAAGATTACTCTACCCAGCAAGGATTTCATTTAGATTCGATGGAGAAATCAAAAGTTATACAGACAAGCAAAAGCTAAGAGAATTCAGCACCACCAAACCGGCTCTACAACAAATGCTAAAGGAACTTCTCTACATGGGAAACACAAGAGAAGAAAAGGACCTACAAAAACAAACCCAAAACAATTAAGAAAATGATAATAGCAACATGCATAATTACCTTATGTGATAAGGTAATTACCTTAAATGTGAATGGATTAAATGCCCCAACCAAAAGACACAGGCTTGCTGAATGGATACAAACACAGGACCCATATATATGCTGTCTACAAGAGACCCACTTCAGACCTAGGGACACATACAGACTGAAAGTGAGGGTATGGAAACAGATATTCCATGCAAATGGATATCAAAAGAAAGCTGGAGTAGCAATACTCATATCAGATAAAATAGACTTTAAAATAAAGAATGTTACAAGAGACAAGGAAGGACACTACATAATGATCAAGGGATCACTCCAAGAAGAAGATATAACAATTATATATATATATATGTGTGTGTGTGTACCCAACATAGGAGCACCTCAATATATAAGGCAACTGCTAATAGCTATAAAAGAGGAAATCAATAGTAACACAATAATAGTGGGGAACTTTAACACCTCACTTATACCAGTGGACAGATCATCCAAACAGAAAATTAAGAAGGAAACACAAGCTTTAAATGACACAATGGACCAGATAGATTTAATTGATATTTATAGGATGTTCCATCCAAAAACAGCAGATTACTTTCTTCTCAAGTGGGCATGGAACATTCTCCAAGATAGAGCACATCTTGGGTCACAAATCAAGCCTCAGTAAATTTAAGAAAATTGAAATCATATCAAGCATCTTTTCTAACCACATGCTATGAGATTAGAAATCAATTACAGGGAATAAAACCTAAAAAACACAAACACATGGAGGCTAAACAATACATTACTAAATAACCAAGAGATCACTGAACAAATCAAACAGGAAATCAAAATATACCTAGGGACAAATGACAATGAAAACACGACAATCCAAAACCTATGGGAGGTGGCAAAAGCAGTTCTAAGAGGGAAGTTTATAGCAATACAAGCCTACCTCAAGAAACAAGAAAAATCCCAAATAATCCATCTAACCTTACACTTAAAGGAACTAGGGAAAGAAGATCAAACAAAACCCAAAGTTAGCAAAAGGAAAGAAATCATAAAGAACAGAGCAGAAATAAATGAAATAGAAACAAATAAAATGATAGCAAAGATCAATAAAACTAAAAGCTGGTTCTCTCAGAAGATAAACAAAATTGATAAACCATTAGCCAGACTCATCAAGAAAAAGAGAGAAAGGGCTCCAATCAATAAAATTAGAAATGAAAAAGGAGAAGTTACAACAGACACAGCAGAAATACAAAGCATCCTAACAGACTGCTACAAGCAACTCTATGCCAATAAAATGGACAACCTGGAAGAAATGGACAAATTCTTAGAAAGGTATAGCCTTCCAAGACTGAACCAGGAAGAAATAGAAAATATGAACAGACCAATCACAAGTAATGAAATTGAAACTGTGATTAAAAATCTTCCAACAAACAAAAGTCCAGGACCAGATGGTTTCACAGGTGAATTCTATCAAACATTTAGAGAAGAGCTAACACCCATTCTTCTTAAACTCTTACAAAAAATTGCAGAGGAAGGAATACTCCCAAACTCATTCTGTGAGGTCACCATCACCCTGATACCAAAACCAAAGATACTACAAAAAAAAAAAAAGAAAATTACAGACCAATATCACTGATGAATATAGATCCAAAAATCCTCAACAAAATACTAGCAAACAGAATCTAACAGCACACTAAAAGTGTCATACAGCATGAGCAGGTGAGATTTATCCCAGGGGTGCAAGGATTCTTCAATATATGCAAATCAATCAATGTGATACATCATATTAACAAATTGAAGGTGAAAAAACATATGATCATCTCAAGAGATGCAGAAAAAGCTTTTGACAAAATTCAACACTCATTTATGACAAAAAATCTCCAGAAAGAGGGCATAGAGGGAAACTACCTCAACATAATAAAGGCCATACATGACAAACCCACAGCAAACATCATTCTCAATGGTGAAAAACTGAAAGCCTTTCCTCTAAGATCAGGAACAAGACAAGGATGTCCACTCTCACCACTATTATACATCATAGTTTTGGGAGTCCTAGCCATGACAATCAGTGAAGAAAAAGAAATAAAAGGAATATACATAAAAATAAGTCATAAGAGTTTGTCAATATCATAAGAAGAGATAAATTTAATAAGAAAATTAAATGTGTTTGTTTCAGAAACCTTTAAAAATAACATTTATTTTGAAGGTTTCTTAGGAGTAGACAATACCAACTAGCTCATATTATTTCTGAATGTTCAGAGTTTGAAATAGTAAAAATTTTATATTCTCACTAAAAATAAATTGTCAAATTAATAGTTTTATTCTCCTGAATACTATCTTAGTGTTGTGCTAGCAAAGGCTATGCATGTTCCAAACATATTTTTAAACATAAAAATAAAACAGAAACAGCAGACACTATATTTATGAGAACACTCTCTATTTCTAAAAGAGTTATCTCAAGATATTTAAGTGTTCACAACTGTAGTTTTACAGATGAATAATGTACAATAGCAAATTCACCCAAGAATAATTCAGCATGTCACTGAGGGAAATGTGAATTGTTATCATGTCTCCTATTATTTTGATTCAGTCCTTATCCTTTATATAAAGTAGAGCTATTGATTCCTTTATTCCCTAAATGCTTATTGAGTACCTTCTGGGTTAAAGTATGAATAAAACATACATGGATATTATTGTTCTGGAAAGACGGATAATAAAATGTCTACATTTATGTTGTGATTTTTAAGGCCCCAGTAAAATGTTTGAAAGAGGTAGCATGTCACACAGATAGCGACATTAGTAGCATACTTTTTAACTGTTTGGAGCTCAGCAAAGTTGGGATTAAATGATGGTTATCATGGTTATACTACATAATACAATACTCAACAAAACTGCATTTAAATCATGGTTATACTACTAATATATACCTAATACTACAATATACCTAATACCATGTGAGCTTCCAACAAGCTCTGAGTCTCATTTATGTGATAAAATTAAGTAGATTTAAAAATTATTATTTTGCCATTTTTAAAACAAACATAATATGGAAAACACATATGTACCTCATATATAGTGAACAAACCATATACTCAGGTATACTCTCTAGCTATGTGATACTAAAATATTTTATTTTCTTTCATATGCTTTATGCATTTGTATATTTTCTAAAATACCTATTCTGCAGGTTATTTACTTTAAAAAGATTGAATAAAACCATCATTTGTAGCAGAATTAATCAATTAATTTGACATTAAAGAATTTCTGTCTGACAAAGTTATCATAGAAAGAGGAAAATAAATAGTTACTACACATTAAACTGAAAAAATATTAATATCCAGAACTTATAAAGAGATCTTTCAAATCACTAATAAAATACAGAAAGCACAATATAGAAGGGGCAAAGGACTTCCATATTTATCTCATGAAAGAGAAAACATAATGGTCAATAAGTCATTGAAACATATGACAATACCAATCCCATTAGTAATCAGGAAAGGCAAAGAAAAATAGTAGTGAGTGATTATTAGGCAATAATGAGATTTCAAAAATTGAAATGTGTGACAATATTTTTATAAAAATGTTAATTCTCATTCACTTTTGGGTAGAAATGTAAACTAGCAAAAAACATTCATTTATATTAAAAGTGAATAAATTTATACCCTATTACTCCAGAAATGCACTTTTTCATATATATATATATATATCCCCAAATAATTTTTTCACATATCTACATGGATACACATACAAGAATATTCAGAGCAACATTATAACCTATAGCTGAAAACCAACTCTCCATCAGCAGTAGAGATTGGCTAAACCATGGTATATTCAAACAATAAAATATTATAGAGCAAAGAAAGTGAGCAAACTAGAGCTAGTTACAAAACATGGACAAATCTAGCAGACAAAAATTTTACCGAAAAAAAATACATGTGGTGTAAATCCTTTATTTATTTCTTTATTTATTTATTTTATTTTTTGCTTTATAACAAATTTAATCAGTTATACATATACATATGTTCCCATATCCCCTCCCTTTTGCGTCTCCCTCCCACCCTCCCTATCCCACCCCTCCAGGCGGTCACGAATCACCGAGATGATCTCCCTGTGCTATGCGGCTGCTTCCCACTAGCTATCTACCTTACATTTGGTAGTGTATATATGTCCATGCTGCTCTTTCACTTTGTCACAGCTTACCCTTCCCCTCCTCATATCCTCAAGTCCATTCTCTAGTAGGTCTGTGTCTTTATTCCTGTCTTACCCCTATGTGCTTCATGACATTTTTTTTCTTAAATTCCATATATATGTGTCAGCATACAGTATTTGTCTTTCTCTTTCTGACTTACTTCACTCTGTATGACAGACTCTAGGTCCATCCACCTCATTACAAATAGCTCAATTTCATTTCTTTTTATGGCTGAGTAATATTCCATTGTATATATGTGCCACATCTTCTTTACCCATTCATCTGATGATGGACACTTAGGTTGTTTCCATCTCCGGGCTATTGTAAATAGGGCTGCTATGAATATTTTGGTACATGTCTCTTTTTGAATTATGGTTTTCTCAGGGTATATGCCCAGTAGTGGGATTGCTGGGTCATATGGTAGTTCTATTTGTAGTTTCTTAAGGAAACTCCATACCGTTCTCCATAGTGGCTGTACCAATTCACATTCCCACCAGCAGTGCAAGAGTGTTCCCTTTTTTCCACACCCTCTCCAGCATTTATTGTTTCTAGATTTTTTGATGATGGCCATTCTGACTGGTGTGAGATGATATCTCATTGTAGTTTTGATTTGCATTTCTCTAATGAGCAAAGATGTTGAGCATCCTTTCATGTGTTTGTTGGCAGTCTGTATATCTTCTGTGGAGAAATGTCTATTTAGGTCTTCTGCCCATTTTTGGATTGGGTTGTTTGTTTCTTTGTTATTGAGCTGCATGAGCTGCTTATAAATTTTGGAGATTAATCCTTTGTCAGTTGCTTCATTTACAAATATTTTCTCCCATTCTGAGGGTTGTCTTTTGGTCTTGTTTATAGTTTCCTTTGCTGTGCAAAAGCTTTTAAGTTTCATTAGGTCCCATGTGTTTATTTTTGACTTTATTTCCATTTCTCTAGGAGGTGGGTCAAAAGGGATCTTGCTGTGATTTATGTCATAGAGTGTTCTGCCTATGTTTTCCTCTAAGAGTTTGATAGTGTCTGGCCTTAACATTTAGGTCTTTAATCCATTTTGAGATTATTTTTGTGTATGGTGTTAGGGAGTGATCTAATCTCATACTTTTACATGTCCCTATCCAGTTTTGCCAGCACCACTTATTGAAGAGACTGTCCTTTCTCCACTGTACATTCCTGCCTCCTTTATCAAAGATAAGTTGACCATATGTGCGTGGGTTTATCTCTGGGCTTTCTATCCTGTTCCATTGATCTGTCTTTCTGTTTTTGTGCCAGTTCCACACTGTTTTGATGACTGTAGCTTTGTAGTATAGTCTGAAGTCAGGGAGCCTGATTCCTCCAGCTCCATTTTTCGTTCTCAAGATTGCTTTGGCTATTCGGGGTCTTTTGTTTTTCCAAACAAATTTTGAACTTTTTTGTTCTAGTTCTGTGAAAAATGCCAGTGGTAGTTTGATAGGGACTGCATTGAATCTGTAGATTGCTTTGGGTAGTAGAGTCATTTTCACAATGTTGATTCTTCCAATCCAAGAACATGGTACATCTCTCCATCTATTTGTATCATCTTCAATTTCTTTCATCAGTGTCTTATAATTTTCTGCATACAGGTCTTTTGTCTCCTTAGGTAGGTTTATTCCTAGATATTTTATTCTTTTTGTTGCAATGGTAAATGGGAGTGTTTCCTTGATTTCACTTTCAGATTTTTCATCATTAGTATATAGGAATGCCAGAGATTTCTGTGCATTAATTTTGTATCCTGCAACTTTACCAAATTCATTGATTAGCTCTAGTAGTTTTCTGGTAGCATCTTTAGGATTCTCTATGTATAGTATCATGTCATCTGCAAACAGTGACAGCTTTACTTCTTCTTTTCCGATTTGGATTCCTTTTATTTCCTTTTCTTCTCTGATTGCTGTGGCTAAAACTTCCAAAACTATGTTGAATAAGAGTGGTGAGAGTGGGCAACCTTGTCTTGTTCCTGATCTTAGTGGAAATGGTTTCAGTTTTCCACCATTGAGGACGATGCTGGCTGTGGGTTTGTCATATATGGTCTTTATTATGTTGAGGAAAGTTCCCTCTATGCCTACTTTCTGCAGGGTTTTTATCATAAATGGGTGTTGAATTTTGTCAAAAGCTTTCTCTGCATCTATTGAGATGATCATATGGTTTTTCTCCTTCAATTTGTTAATATGGTGTATCACGTTGATTGATTTGCGTATATTGAAGAATCCTTGCATTCCTGGAATAAACCCCACTTGATCATGGTGTATGATCCTTTTAATGTGCTGTTGGATTCTGTTTGCTAGTATTTTGTTGAGGATTTTTTCATCTATGTTCATCAGTGATATTGGCCTGTAGTTTTCTTTCTTTGTGACATCCTTGTCTTGTTTTGGTATCAAGGTGATGGAGGCCTCGTAGAATGAGTTTGGGAGTGTTCCTCCCTCTGCTATATTTTGGAAGAGTTTGAGAAGGATAGGTGTTAGCTCTTCTCTAAATGCTTGATAGAATTCACCTGTGAAGCCATCTGGTCCTGGGCTTTTGTTTGTTGGAAGATTTTTTATCACAGTTTCAATTTCAGTGCTTGTGATTGGTCTGTTCATATTTTCTATTTCTTCCTGATTCAGTCTTGGCAGGTTGTGCATTTCTAAGAATTTGTCCATTTCTTCCAGGTTGTCCATTTTATTGGCATAGAGTTGCTTGTAGTAATCTCTCATGATCTTTTGTATTTCTGCAGTGTCAGTTGTTACTTCTCCTTTTTCATTTCTAATTCTATTGATTTGAGTCTTCTCCCTTTTTTTCTTGATGAGTCTGGCTAATGGTTTATCAATTTTATTTATCTTCTCAAAGAACTAGCTTTTAGTTTTATTGATCTTTGCTATCGTTTCCTTCATTTCTTTTTCATTTATTTCTGATCTGATTTTTATGATTTCTTTCCTTCTGCTAACTTTGGGATGTTTTTGTTCTTCTTTCTCTAATTGCTTTAGGTGCAAGGTTAGGTTGTTTATTCGAGATGTTTCCTGTTTCTTAAGGTGGGATTGTATTGCTATAAACTTCCCTCTTAGAACTGCTTTTGCTGCATCTCATAGGTTTTGGGTCGTCATGTCTCCATTGTCATTTGTTTCTAGGTATTTTTAAATTTCCTCTTTGATTTCTTCAGTGATCACTTTGTTATTAAGTAGTGTATTGTTTAGCCTCCATGTGTTTGTATTTTTTACAGCTCTTTTCCTGTAATTGATATCTAGTCTCATAGCATTGTGGTCGGAAAATATACTTGATACAATTTCAATTTTCTTAAATTTACCAAGGCTTGATTTGTGACCCAAGGTATGATCTATCCTGGAGAATGTTCCATGAGCACTTGAGAAAAATGTGTATTCTGTTGTTTTTGGATGGAATGTCCTATAAATATCAATTAAGTCCATCTTGTTTAATGTATCATTTAAAGCTTGTGTTTCCTTATTTATTTTCATTTTGGATGACCTGTCCATTGGTGAAAGTGGGGTGTTAAAGTCCCCTACTATGATTGTGTTACTGTCTATTTCTCCTTTTATGGCTGTTAGTATTTGCCTTATGTATTGGGGTGCTCCTATGTTTGGTGCATAAATATTTACAATTTTTATATCTTCTTCTTGGATCGATCCCTTGATCATTATGTAGTGTCCTTCTTTGTCTCTTCTAATAGTCTTTATTTTAAAGTCTATTTTGTCTGATATGAGAATTGCTACTCCAGCTTTCTTTTGGTTTCCATTTGCATGGAATATCTTTTTCCATCCACTTACTTTCAGTCTGTATGTGTCTCTAGGTCTGAAGTGGGTCTCTTGTAGACAGCATATATATGGGTCTTGTTTTTGTATCCATTCAGCCAATCTGTGTCTTTTGGTGGGAGCATTTAGTCCATTTACATTTAAGGTAATTATCGATATGTATGTTCCTATTCCCATTTTCTTAATTGTTTTGGGTTCGTTATTGTAGGTATTTTCCTTCTGTTGTGTTTCTTGCCTAGAGAAGTTCCTTTAGCATTTGTTGTAAAGCTGGTATGGTGGTGCTGAACTCTCTCAGCTTTTGCTTGTCTGTAAACGTTTTAATTTCTCCATTAAATCTGAATGAGATCCTTGCTGGGTAGAGTAATGTTGGTTGCAGTTTTTTCTCCTTCATCACTTTAATTATGTCCTGCCACTCCCTTCTGGCTTGTAGAGTTTCTGCTGAGAGATCAGCTGTTATCCTGATGGGGATTCCCTTGTGTGTTATTTGTTGTTTTTGCCTTGCTGCTTTTAATAGGATTTCTTTGTGTTTAATTTTTGACAGTTTGATTAATATGTGTCTTGGTGTATTTCTCCTTGGATTTATTCTGTATGTGAATCTCTGTGCCTCCTGGACTTGATTAACTATTTCCTTTCCCATAATAGGGAAGTTTTCAACTATAATCTCTTCAAATATTTTCTCAGTCCCTTTCTTTTTCTCTTCTTCTTCTGGAACCCCTATAATTCGAATGTTGGTGCATTTAATGTTGTCCCAGAGGTCTCTGAGACTGTCCTCTGTTCTTTTCATTCTTTTTTCTTTATTTTGCTCTGCATCAGTTATTTCCACTGTTTTATCTTCCACCTCACTTATCCGTTTTTCTGCCTCAGTTATTCTGCTATTGATCCCATCTAGAGTATTTTTTATTTCATGTATTGTGTTTTTAATCGATGCTTGATTCATCTTTAGTTCTAGGTCCTTGTTAACTGTTTCTTGCATTTTGTCTATTCTATTTCCAAGATTTTGGATCTGGGAAATAGAATCTTGGATCATCTTTACCATCATTATTCTGAATTCTTTTTCATGTAGACTGCCTATTACCTCTTCATTTGTTAGGTCTGGTGGGTTTTTATCTTGCTCCTTCTCCTGCTGTGTGCTTTTCTGTCTTCTCATTTTGCTTATGTTACTGTGTTTGGGGTCTCCTTTTTGCAGGCTGCAGGTTCGTAGTTCCCGTTGTTTTTGGTGTCTGTCCCCAGTGGCTAAAGTTGGTTTAGTGGGTTGTGTAGGCTTCCTGGTGGAGGGGACTAGTGCCTGTGTTCTGGTGAGTGAGGCTGGATCTTGTCTTTCTGGTGGGCAGGTCCACGTCTGGTGGCGTTTTGGGGTTTCTGCGGACTTTTTATGATTTTAGGCAGCCTCTCTGCTAATGGGTGGCGTTGTGTTCCTGTCTTGCTTGTTGTTTGGCATAGGGTGTCCAGCACTGTATCTTGCTGGTCGTTGAGTGAAGCTGGGTGCTGGTGTTGAGATGGAGATCTCTGGAAGATTTTCGCCGTTTGATATTATGTGGAGCTGGGAGGTCTCTTGTGGACCAGTGTCCTGAAGTTCGCTCTCCCACCTCAGAGGCACAGCACTGACTCCTGGCTGCTCAATTTGGGATGATTTGTTGTCCATTCATGTATTCCACAGATGCAGGGTACATCAAGTTGATTGTGGAGCTTTAATCTGCTGCTTCTGAGGCTGCTGGGAGAGGTTTCCCTTTCTCTTCTTTGTTCTCACAGCTCCTGGGTCTCAGCTTTGGATTTGGCCCCGCCTCTGCGTGTAGGTCGCCGGAGGGCATCTGTTCTTCACTCAGACAGGACAGGGTTAAAGGAGCAGCCTCTTCGGGGACTCTGGCTCACTCAGGCCGGGAGGGAGGGAGGGGCAGGGAGTGCGGGGCGAGCCTGCAGCGGCAGAGGTCGGCGTGATGTTGCACCAGCCCGAGGCGCACCGTGCGTTCTCCCAGGGAAGCCGCCCCTGGATCCCGGGACCCCGGCAGTGGCGGGGTGCACAGGCTCCCAGAAGGGCAGTGTGGACAGTGACCTGCGCTCGCACACAGGCTTCTTGGCGGCACCAGCAGCAGCCCCAGCGTCCCACGCCTGTTACTGGGCTCCGCGCTTTCAGTTGTGACTCGCGCCCGTCTGTGGAGCCCCTTTAAGCAGCACTCTTAATCCCCTCTCCTCGCGCACCAGGAAACCAAGAGGGAAGAAAAAGTCTCTTGCCTCTTAGGCAGCTCCAGAGTTTTTCCACATGTGGTGTAATTCCTTTACAGTAAGTCCCCTACATACGAATGAGTTCCATTCTGAGAGCACCTTCATAAGTCCAATTTGTTCGTTAAGTCCAACACAGTTAGCTTCGGTACCCAACTAACACAATTCGCTATATAGTACTGTACTGTAATAGGTTTATAATACTTTTCACACAAATAATACATAAAAAACAAACACAAAAAATAAAGAAAACATTTTTAATCTTACAGTACAGTACCTTGAAAAGTACAATAGTGCAGTACAACAGCTAGCATGCAGGGGCTGGCATTGAGTGAACAGGCAAGGAGAGTTACTGACTGGAGGAGGGAGAGAAGGTGGGAGATGGTAGAGCTGAAGGATGGTCAGCAATAGGAGACAGAGGGCAAGCTCCAATTTCACTCATGCCTGGCAAGATGGCGCAGTTTCGGTTCCTTGCTGGATTCAATTCTATCTGCCCTCTTGAAAAACGATCCAGTGATGTCTGGGTAGTAGTTCTTTTTTTTCGTCATAGATGACACGTTGGCACTGGATTGCATTCTGAACTGCTGCTGCAACCTTCCTGTACCATTCTACATTCTGGTCCTGTGCCTCAAAAACTAACTGTTCCTCCCCAAATAAAGAAAATCTCCTTGCCATTTTCTGCATCATGAATCTCTTTGGTTCTTCGGTTACTTCTTCCTCTTATCTCCCTCCATCCTTTCTCTGGGCCTCCAATTCCATCAGGTCTTCATTAGTAAGCTCCTCATGTTGCACAACAAGGAGTTAACTGAAGTTCTCCTCTTACAGATCTAGCTCCAGCTTCTCGCTGAGGGACACTAAGTTGCTGAAGACCTCTTTGGACTCTTCATCCACCTTCTCAAATCCATGAAAATCGTGAACAAACTGTAGGCAAAGGTTCTTCCAAACCCCATTGCTGGTGATGGCCATAACCTCACACCAAGAAAAGTCAGCATTTTTTATGGCCTTGTAGATGTTATAGTCCTTCCAGAATTGTTGCAAGGTTGTTCCTGATTCATCACTCACCTTTACTGCCTGATGAAAAGTGTGACGTATTTCTTGAAAGTCGCTATAACTCTTTGTTCCATATGTTGGATGACTGACATAGTATTTGGTGGAAGATACACTACTGTGACATTGGGATGAAAGTCTTCCATGAATGGGGCGTGGCCCAGAGCACTGTGGAGCAGCAAAAGAATGTTGAATGGGACGCCCTCCTCCAAGCAATATTTCTCTACCTCCAGAATAAAGTGGTGGAATAATCAGTCTGGGGAAATGCCCAGTGTAACCTAGGCTTTGGGGTTACTCTTCCACACAAGAGGAAGAGAGCCCTTAGCTATGTTTTTAAGGGCTCTTGGGTTCTCCGAATGATGAACTAAGAGAGGCTTCAGCTTCATATAGCCGGAAGCATTGCCACCAAACAACAGAGTTAGCCTATCCTTTGCTGAATTTATAGACTGGCATCAACTTTTCCTCCTTACCATGTAACTTTGGTATGGCACCCTCTTCCAGTACAAGTCTTGTCTCATCCACATGAAAAACCTGCTCAGGTAAATACACAGCTTCATCAATAATTTCTCAAAGTGTTTCAGGAAATTCCCGGGCAGTTACCGTATCTGCACTCACTGCCCCACCACTTATGTTTTTTTGTTTGTTTGTTTGTTTGGTTTTTTTTTTGCGGTACGTGGGCCTCTCACTGTTGCGGCCTCTCTCGTTGCGGAGCACAGGCTCCGGACGTGCAGGCTCAGCGGCCATGGCTCACTGGGCTAGCCGCTCTGCGGCATGTGGGATCTTTCTGGACCGGGGCACAAACCCGTGTGCCCTGCATCGGCAGGCGGACTCTCAACTACTGAGTCACCACGGAAGCCCCACACCACTTACTTTTACATTGTGAAAGTTGGCTCTAGCCTTGAACCGATGAAACCAGCCATGGCTGGAATTAAAAGATGTGCCCTCTGAGTCTTCACCGTGTTTCTTCTTCAAGTCTTCATAAAGGCTTTTAGCTTTCTCTTGAATCAGCATTAAGCTGAGCGGGACTCGACGCTGATGCTGATCCTGCATCCACACACTGAGAAGTTTCTCCATCTCCTCCATCATTTATCCACCTTTCTTCAAAATTACTGGTGGCACAGCAGACTTCACATGTTCCACGATCTTGCCCTTTTTCTTTAGAATTGTGTCATTGGTTGAATGATTCATGTTATAAGAATGAGCCAATAATAATAATAATAATAATAAAATGAGTGACATCTACCATATTTTCACCTCACTCCATTCTCTCAATTATTTTCACTTTTGTTTCTATCGTTATCACTGTACCAGCTAAGAAGCATCACCACTGCTTTTATGCTAGATTCTGATATCTCAGGCTTGAAATAAAGATACTGTACTACTGTACTCTATACAGTCCTGTAAAGTGCACAACCACTTGTAGAGGATGCATGCACATGACAGTGTACACCAGACACGTGAAATAACTTATGAGATTGGACATGCAAACGCATGTTCACAACTTGAAGGTTCATCTGCAGGGGACTTACTGTATATAAAATTCCAAAACCAGTATAAATTGTTCTATTTAAGAATATACACTTAGGTGGTAAAATTAAAAAGAAAGACAAACAAAAATAACAAAAAATCAAGACATTTGTTGTCTCTAAATGAGGGAGAGAAGATCATGCTTGGCAAAGAACACATTGTGGCTTCTATCAATGTTCTATTTCTTGACCTGGGCAGTGAACACATGCATGCTATTTCATTTGGTGTATTGTACATTTTAATGTTATATGTCTTCATGCATATGTGTTAAATTTCAAAATAAATAAAAACGTTTAAAATCTGATGCAGTATACAAACTTTCCAGTAGCTTTCTTAAAAATCTTAAGTCCTTCCAGTTTAAAAGAGCAATTGATATTTTTTTGGTCACAATACAGCCACACCCAAACTTCTCAGACTCTTGTTTCACTGATCTTATTCACATTCATCAGGAACTGCCCAGACTCTCTCTTGAGGTTTGGAACAAACTAAGGCTTTGTCTTGGAGCATGCTTTAGCCCCTTTCTTTACTGAATCTTACTCTTTCCCCAATTCTAACTTAACCATCATGAAACTTGTGAAGCATAAAATCTCTAATTTTAAATATACTCATGTATGTATTGTATTATTCACAAAAGTATGTTGTTACTTACCTATTTATGTTTATTTAATGTATTCAGTTAGGAAGATTGCTGCCTAGAACTATATCTTAATCATTATCACCTATGCCTACTTTGTAGCTGGCTTTTATGGCAGTGGGTCAAGAAATCTCCATTTAAAATTTTGAAATCCCTTGCCCAGCAAAGTTTTTTTTTTTTAAATCATGAAAACAATATGTATTTCAAGATAACAGATCAATATCACTGTACAACTTTCTACAAGATAAAACTGCATATCCGCCATACAGGAGAATGAGGCCTGGCTGTAGCTCTATGACCCAAAACAGACTTGTTTATCCTCCATATGATCAAGCAAGCAACATTAATTCTGTTGTTCAAAATGAGTCAGACTATTGACAATTCCCATCTTAAGGCAAAGGACTGAAAGAATTGGGAAGATTTAATGGAAAATGTAGATGACATGAAGTTTGCTGCTAGTGTCATTCAGTATTTTAAAACCAGATTTGGAGTAATGAGAGGGATGAAAATATTGGCCTGGTCAGAAAGTAGAGGGATTTCTAAGTCTAGAGACTCTAAAATGCCAGTACATAGTCATCTAGACTTTCTTAACTATCATTTAAATGAATAAATATTTGTATATACAAATAAAGGGAAAAAGGAATTTCAATGAATATTCATAAGTTTTAAAGATAAATTTCAGCTTCTAGTTCTGAAAAGGTGTTTCTTAATATTAGAAAGCTGAGATCAGAAAGCTAAGTGTAAGGGAAATTATATGGAAGGAGGGAGGGTACTTGTGAACATAATGCAACCTTTTAAGGCTGAGGTTGAATGAGATACTTCTAATACATTCAGGCACAGAGCACACACTTATGAAGAGAATATCAAAAAGAACTGGGAAAACCTACAGCAAAATTTCATCAACAGATGGCCTACTCTAACAAAATCTTTGGATTATTTAGGCATTATTTTTAAACAGAATAAATAAAAAATGAAATAAAATAAAACAAAATAAAACAAAATCTTTCAGGTAGAGTTTACACATAAAGTTTATTTTTTGAGGTTGAGAAAAGAGAAGTTTGCATTACAAAATAATTATTAAAATGTCCAGTATAGGATTGTAGCTAGTTGTATTTGCTCATAAATTTCAAATTTAATAAATAAATTTAGCATTCATAACTTATACTTAATATCTTTCTGAATATAGAACGAATGTACCTTGAAGCTTAGTCAACACAATTTTAAGCTAAAATATTCAAATAAGAATTTAAAATTTGAAGAATAATGTTTGATTCCCAGAATATTTGTGTAAAACTATCTAAATTGTATGTTAAGGCATCTTTCAATGAAATACATCTTGACGATCCCTACCACACTGGATCACTTATTTCTCTAATAGATCTTCATTTTGCAACTTGTTTAAAAATCCACATTTCATGGTATTTCCATTGCCTAGTTTTATTAAGGTTTATCATTTTAAAAAACTGTTTAAATGATTTCATTGGTACAAGTCTATGGCAAAAAAATAGTTTCTGCAACTGAACATATTTCAAATTCTTACATTTAGGTGGAAAAATAATAATATTTATTATTGCAGAGAAAAATGTATAAAGTCTATAAAGAGTGGACATATAAGCATCCAAAATAAATTACTTGTATGTTTATATATGTTCTCTCCAATATCATTAATTCTTCTTCATTGGATCATTTGCATTACCATACATTTGATATAATTTCTTTCAAATTAACAAAAATTCTTTGACCCCACACTTCTCTCTAGCAATTTCATCCTTCCCATTCTCCTTATACTGCTTCAGTCATAAAAAGTGTTGTTATATGTGCTGCCTCTACTTGCTTCTTGCCGTTCTCTCTTAAACCACTACAAAAAAGCATTTGTTTCATTCAACCCACTGACATTAAATATCTAAGCCACAGCTGACCTCAACAGAAGAAAATTCTTTTTATTTCTTATGAAAATACCTGAGATCTACCCTCTAAGCAAATGTTAAGTATACAATACAGTATTGTTATCTATCATCACATTTTTGTACATTAGATCTCCAAAACTTACCTTATATAACTTAAACTTTCTACCCCTGGACCAAAATTTTCCCATTTTCCCCTTCCCCCAGCCCCAACTGGACCCTTATTTCACAATATATACAAAATCAACTCAAAGTGTATTAAAAATTTAAACATAGGATCTGAATCAATAAAATTCCTAGAAGAAAATATAAGAGAAAAGAAAAGCTTCTTGACACTGGTTTGGGCAATGATTCTTCCAATATGACACCAAAATCACAGGTAACAAAAGCAAAAATTGACAAGTAGGATTGCATCCAACTAAAAAGCTTCTGTCCCCTAAACTTTTGAGTCATGCTATTTAACCTCAAATCCTCAAATATATTTGTCTATTAGGTATCTCAAAGTAAATGGGTCTAAAAATTAACTCTCTGTTTCCACAAACCTCAACATTCTGCTGATTTCTTGTGCTTCATCATTTTAGTAAATCTCTCTCTTTTCTTATGGCTCAACACAAAAATACTCAGTTATTTACTTTTATTTATACACACCACTCTTCCCCACATCTAATACATCAGCAAACTCTGTTGGCTTCACCTTCAAAATTTGTCTAAAATTCAACAGTTTCTTACATATTTCCATTGCTCAATACTTGCATTGTCAATATCAGACTACTTGACCCCATTTTCTCTATACAATTTTCTAACTGCAGGTACTATATCTGACAATTAGTGGTGACACAAACCTCTTGTATCTTAGTTTTAATGGCTTTTGGTGGATGAGTGCCTTTCTTTTGTGGTATCTACTGGGTTTTCCAAAGGTAATTTTGCATGTGTTGCCTTAATTCTGTCTCATATCAAACTATTCCAAATGTATTACTCTCCAAATCTATCAAAATTAAGTCATTTTCATATGAAACTGTTAAGAAAAATAATGATTTTTTTGCCCTAGAATGGTAGTATATTACTTAGTGTGTCAATCATCAAGTAACTTGAAAATTAATAATAACAAACAGGCAAAGCTTCACCTTGATGCTTGCTCTTCTTTTCTTTTTAATTCCCCTTTTTGTGACACTCTTATTTTAGTGGGTTTTTTCTCTATTATGCATATATACTCTACCTTTCTACACTCCTGAATTTCAATTTGCCCACAGTGAATATACCAATATTTATTTGAATGTTTAATACCTATCTTACCATTTAAAAATATATTTTTGTCAGGGAATCTGACCTAAATTTAAGTTGTAATCTGAAGATATGCTTCATTTTTACCATTTAATTTCTGCAACTCCTTAATTAGCGACATAATCCAGAAAACTTTCAGATCTCTTAAAATTAATATTTTAATTTGAAATTTGGTTTTAAGATTTGATGAAGTCGATGGATTTTATTTTGTTTCAAATCAAATTTAAATTACTACACTTCAGTCACTTAAATATTAGTACTTATATTTTAAGAGAATTCATTTTTAATGTCTTGAACATAGGAATAAAATTATTTTTGAGATAGGAAATGCATGAAAAAAAGGAGCCTTGTGTTTATTCCATAACCCAACCAAATTTCATCAGATCAGAGGTTTTCAAGCAAATGGAAATATCAGTAAGAGATACTACATTAAAGAATTCTGTGAGGCATGGATGTGTAAACAGCACAAAATGCTGTTTTGATATCCATGTGACTTAACATATCACTTTTGGAGAAACAGAGTTTCTAAATTTCTGTGGACAACAAACTGAAGTTGTGACATATTTAATACTTAAGTTAACCTAATGTTAAACGGTTATATTTATGATTTACAATTTTTTGTTAACAAAGAAATAGCAACATGGGCAATGCTTCAGACTTTGCATAGAGAACACCAGAATTGGTGAGGCAGCACCCTTACATATTTCTGAGTGTTGTATTAATTCATTGGGGCTGCCCTAACAGAGTACCCCAAATTGAGTGCTTAAAAAGCAAAAAAATGTATTATCTCACAGTTATGGAGGCTAGAAGCCTGAGGGCAAGTTGTCTGCAAGGTTGTGCTTTCTAAGGGCTGTGAGGGATAGCCTCTCTCCTAGCTTCTGGTTTGCTGGCAGTCTTTGGTGTTTCTTGGCTTGTTGATGCATAAGCCCACCTCTTCCTTCATGTTCAAATGGTGTTCTTCCTGTGTGTACATGTCTGTGTTTAAATTTCCCCTTTTTATAAAGATGCCAGTAATATTGCATTTGGGACCCATCCTCCTCCAGCATAGCCTCATCTGAACTAAATACATCTGCAACAACTCTATTTCCAAGTAAGATCACAGTCTTGCGGGTTCAGGACTTCAACATACGAATTTTGGAGGTAAACAATTTGTGATGGTTAATTTTATATGTCAGCTTGACTGGGTCATAGTACCCAGATATTTGATTAAACATATTTCTGAATATGTCTATGAGGGTTTTTATGGATGAGATTAACATTTAATTGGTAGATAGTACAGCAGATTGCTCTTCCCTTTGTGGGAAGGTTTTATCCAATCTACTGAAAGCCAAAATAGAACGAAAGGTTGAGTAAGAAAGAACTGTCTCTATCTGCCTATCTTCTAGTGGGGCATCAGTCTTCTTCTGCCTTCAGATTAATACTAGGATTGGAATTTACACCATGGGCTCTCCTGGTTCTCAGGCCTTTGTGGGCTTAGACTAGAATTATACCACTGGCTCTCCTGAGCATCCAGCTTGCTGACTATAGGTATTGAGACTTCCCAGACTCCATAACCGTGTGAGCCACTTCCTTGCAGTAAATATAGATGTGTGTGTCAATTATTATTTGGTGTATGTATGTATGTGTGTGTGTATATATATATATATATATATATATACACATACTATTGCTTGTTTTTCCCTGGAGAACCCAGACTAATACACAGTTGAACCTATAACAAGAGTCATGTACATAACATTTTTCCTCACAGTTAGGTTTTCCTGTTAAAATTAGTATAATGTCACAGACACTGTACCAACAAAATAAATAAATATTAAAAACTCATGTAGGTATTTAGAACAAATGAAAATTAACTATAAAACTATGCTTTGAGTTTCTCTTAGAATGCAGTTTATTTTTGATGAAGAAACAGGTGAGCCTTATAATTTGAGGAGATTTATGCTCCTAATTCTAGAAGTAGGTCTTGAACATAAAAGAAATTATGCAATAGGGCTTCCCTGGTGGTGCAGTGGTCAAGAATCTGCCTACCAATGAAGGAGACATGGGTTTGATCCCTGGTCTGGGAAGATCCCACATGTGGCAGAGCAACTAAGCCCACGCACCACAACTACTGAGCCTGCATGCCACAACTACTGAGTCTCGCGTGCCTAGAGCCCATGCTCCACAAGAACAGAAGCCACCACAATGAGAAGCCCGCGCACCACAAGGAAGAGTAGCCCCCACTCACCGCAACTAGAGAAAGCCTGTGCACAGCGACGAAGACCCAAGTCAGCCAAAAATAAACTAATTAATTAAAAAAAAGAAATTATGCAATAAAAAATGCTGAATGAATAAGTCTGAAATAAATAACAGTTTTGAGTAAAATAATAGTCTGGTAAACTATTTCTAATTAGAAAGTCTAAAACTATTATGCTTGTAAAAAGGCATCAGGATAATGACTAGCACTTTTGGAAAAGGCTGTGGTGAAATAAGACCCAACTACATCATCTTTTAACTCATTACTGATGGGGGGATTTTTGCAGAAACTAATGCTTGTGGCCAGTGATCTGTTACATAAGTGATATTGATATGACTCCGGTCAACAACATTCGGGTAACAAAAGACATATTAATATGCCTCTGGTCAATATTAAACAACTATGACAAAATCTGTAAGGGTATTTATGCATAATAAAATCTATAAAAACCTAAGGTATGTGAGGGTTTACTTTTAATAGTTTTCATTTGTATCTTCTTATACTGAGGCGATAATATATCCACAAACAAAAAAAAGGGTTATTTCTATATCACATCAAAAGGATAAGTGGTTGTATTTTTTTAAAGAAGTACTTGCACACTGCACCATTACCCACATTACTTTTCAACAATTTTTTTTTATTTTGCATACATAGAATTCATGTGATTGTTTACCACAGCAGTCTTTCAAAATTCACTTTTCACTACACATTGCTGCAGTACAGTTGAGCCACCTTTAATAGACTCAATAAACACTAAGATCATTTTTATTCTTTTCTTAGGAGATATTTGTGAGTGCTGACAGAAACTTTATGATTATCTGATATTTCTAGAGGTGCATAAAATAACATTTGTTCTAATAAAGGTCCAAATTCATCACAGAAAGATTACTTTATCCATGTTAATTTGTGGAAACTTCTTATATTCACAGTTTCTTAAAGTTCAAGTTTTTAAAGTATCTCAACTGCACCTAAATCAAAACTAATAAAGAAAAGCTACATGCAATGACTTTCAGGTGCCATTTTTCTAAAATTGTGTAAAAATAAGGCAGACACAAATTTTAAAAAATCAATTTAGAATAAGAAGTTTATTTTGTACCCAATTACTTACATGAAAAGACTTTGTTGAAGGTGGTAAAAAACAAGTGGATAAAAATGCCTTTTACCAAATGGTTCTCTTTACTGCTTTTAATGAGAGCTATATTTCTGTCTGTTCATATCTTTGGTGTTTTTAATTGGCCGTCAGTGACATTTCTGTGCATCTCAGGGATGCATGGAACTGTCAGGATCATCTCCTTGAACTTAGAATAAATTATGGTTTCATATAGCAGAAAAATTCAATAGATTCTGAATACAATAGTGTCTTCAATAATGCTTCAGAAAAATGTCACATTGTTGAAGCCTGTTACTGAAATATGCAGGGGCAAGATGTACACTGGTTGCTTTCTGAGCAAAAGCCATTGTTTTACTATCTTATTTAGTACTATTTCCTTATCACCTTCTTTTTGCTGGAGTTAATTATAATGTCATTAGCTATTCTGTGACTATCCACTCTCCAGGTCTGAAACTGAGCATGACTCTGTGGAGTCCTCCTGGGCACAAAAGCCTTTCTGTGTTCCTATTTTTTGTTTGTAGGAAATAGTCTTCATTCAGCCTCCTTGACCTTCCCTGAGTTCCAAAGGGCAGATTCAAACAGCTGCAAATCAGGGAAGTGAGGGAATGCAGAAACAAAGTAAGAGCTGTCAAGAAACAGTAGAGTAGGATGGGGCAGGGTTCTGGTTCTTCCTCAAGGAATATACATAACAATGTCTTTGAGTTGTCTACCAGAACTAACACCCCCTTCCCCCACCCAGGTGGAAGATGGTAAATTCAGGCTGAGTACCAGAGTCCTGGTTATCTCACCACCAACCAATCAGAAGAAAGCCACATACCCTGCAGTCCTCACCCTAAATTTTGCCTATGAAAGCGTCCCCCCAAAAAACATCCAGGAGTTAGGGTTTTTTTAGCACAACCCACCTGTTCTCCTTGCTTGGCCCTGCAATAAACTTTTCTCTGCTCCAAACTCTGATGTTTTGGGTTGTTTGGCTTCACTCTGTGTCAGGTACATGAATTTGCATTTGCTAACAGCTCTTTTATTTGATATTATATATTAAAATATTCACAAATGAAACTGAGCAGGACCCTGTGAGGCTCCTGGGCATGGAAGCCTTTCTGCATGTCCCCCATTTCTTTTTTCTTTTCTTTCTTTTTTTTTTTTTTTCTTTTGCAGTAGGCGGGCCTCTCACTGTTGTGGCCTCTCCCATTGCGGAGCACAGGCTCCAGATGCGCAGGCTCAGCGGCCATGGCTCACGGGCCTAGCCGCTCCACGCCATGTGGGATCTTCCCGGACCGGGGCACGAACCCGCATCCCCTGCATCGGCAGGCGGACTCTCAACCACTGCGCCACCAGGGAAGCCCCCCATTTCTTGTTTGTGGGAAATAGGCTTCAGCCCTGTGACCTTCCCTGAGTTCCAAAGGCAGGTTCAAACAGTTGCTAATCAGGGAAGGGAGGGGATGCAGAGACAAGGGAGGAGCAGTCAAGAAACAATAGTGCAGGCAGGGTCCTGGTTCCACCTCAAGGGATACACATAACAACATCTTTGAGCTCTTCTGAAGAACTAAAACCCCCAAGAAATGGAAGCTGTTACCTACTTGATGAAGAATTCTTCATTCCAGAGAGAAGGTCACAGTTTGATAATCTTGACAACAACAGAAGCTCATCAGGAGAATGCTTGAGGCCAGATTAAAGGAATGCAAGCCCTGAACACAACCAGATCCTTATCAGCAACCCCATCCTTGAACCATTGTTATAAAATTCACTAATTCCCCCCAGGGGTGGTGGGGGGCACACAGTTTTGAGGGCACAAGTCCGCTGTGTCTCCCTTTACCTGGCAAAGCAATAAAGCTATTCTTTTCTGCTTCACCGAAAACTCTGTCTCTGAGATTGGCTTCGGCACTGGTGCACAGAGGCTGAGTTTTCAGCATCAGAAATAAAAATTTGAGCAGACAACGTACAGTTTTGATAGTGCTTTGATGTCCAATTAGTATTAAAATTATTTACAGTTAAAGAAAAGCTAAAAGGAGTAAATGTTATAAATATGAGAATTAAGTCAGTAATGTAACTGTAATAATGATAATGCTGCAGGAGAATGAGGGGTGAGAGGATGACCATGTTGCAGGTCTCAGGGGAGTCCCTGGGAGGGACAGCCGAGTGAGGGTCCTTGACCTTGTGCAGGAGAGAATTCAAGAGCAAGCCATTGTAAAGTGAAAGCAAGTTTATTTAGAGAGATACACATTCCACAGGCAGAATGCAGTAGTTTCAGAAGGTGAGAATGGCCCCAAGTTTGTGGGTTATAATTTTTATGGTCCGGGTAGTTTCAGAGTCTAACAAGTAGGAGGATTATTCCCACTATTTTGGGGAACAGGTGGGGATTCCAGGAATTGGGCCCACTTTTTGGCCTTTTATAGTCAGCCTCAACTGTCATGGCACCTGCAGGTGTGTCATTTAGCATGCTAATTTATTACAATGAGCATATAATGAGGCTCAAGGTCTACTGGAAGTCAAATCTTCTGCCCTCTTGGACCTAGTTGGTTCTAACTAGTTTTTGTCCTCAATGGCTGTGTCATTCTTTTAATGGCTGTGCCCTGCCCCCTTCCCTCCTGTGCCAATAATAATAGCATAGCAACAACAACAACATATATAACTATACTTTCATGATTTTTATGCATCACATACTCTACTGAAGCAGAAAAATATTATCCTATTTACTCAATAATAATCCAGTGATACAGGCAGCATTGTCACCATATTGCAAAAGATGAAACATATGCAAAAAGAGATACTAAAGTATCTTACCACAGCAGGTTATCTTAGGGAAAATGTTTATACATCTTTTAATCAGAGATGTCTGATTATAAAGTTCATATAGCTTAGATTGTGATACTGACAAAGTCAAATTTAGTTGTCAAAATAATAAGATTTTTAGTTCTAAATATTATAATAAGATATAGATGACAGAAGAAAATGTTTTTTTTTGCTCATGCCATTTTTTTATAGGTCTGGTATAGTATAGGTCTGGTGCTAATAGCACCAAAATTCTGATATGCATGTCCCAATAATGGAAAAAATATTAGGTATAAATAATTTTTTAAATTCACATTTATTGAGGTCTAATATGCATCAAATATAATTTACCATTTTAAGGTATACAATTTGATGAATTTTGATAAATGTATGCAATCATATAACTACCACTACACTTGAGATAGAGAAAATTTCTACTACCCCCAAAAGTTCCCTCATTCTGCTTTTTATGTACACCTTATTTCTAACCCTGGCCCCATACAAGCAATGATATGATTTCTATTGCAGTAGTTATTTTTCTTTTAATTTTATTATGTCATATAAATTGAATCATACAGTAAGTAGCTATTTATGTCTTATTTATTTCACTTAGCATAATATTTTGAGATTCAACCATGTTGTTGCACATATTAGTATTTCATTTATTTACATTTTGAGTAGTATTTCACTATATGGATATACCATAATTTCATTATCTGTTCACCCCTTGTTGGACATTAAAGTTACTTCCAAGTTTTAGTGATTATGAATAAAGCCACTATAAACATACACATACAAGATTCTGTGGACATATGATCACCCAGATGTCTATTATTAGTCATCCATAGCTCTTTTTGTTTAGTTATGCATCCATTCAAGTCCTTATGACATTTTCACTTGTTTGTTTGCCTTATTATTGAGTTGTAAGAGTTCTTTATATATTCTAAATACAAGTCCATTATCAGATAAGTGTTTAGAATTATTTTTCTCTGAGTTTGTGGTTTGCCTTTTTAATTTTAACAATATCTTTTGACTATTAAAAGTTTTAATGAGGGCTTCCCTGGTGGCGCAGTGGTTGAGAGTCTGCCTGCCGATGCAGGGGACACGGGTTCGTGCCCCAGTCCGGGAGGATCCCACATGTCGCGGAGCGGCTGGGTCTGTGAGCCATGGCTGCTGAGCCTGCGTGTCCGGAGCCTGTGCTCCGCAATGGGAGAGGCCACAACAGTGAGAGGCCCACGTACCACAGACAAAAAAAAAAAGTTTTAATGAAATCCATCTATTTTAAAAAAAAAAAAATTATGATTCATGTATTTTGTGTCCTATTGATAAATAACTTTCTAATAGAGGAAAGGATGTCTAATTTACTATTTAACCCATTTATTAAGTTTTTATTTCAACAATTAAATTTTTATTTCTATTACTTCAAATCTTTAAAGAAAAAAATCTCTGATACCTCCTTATCACTATTTTAAAATGTTTTTATTCTACATTATATATATAACAACTCCAACAATTAATGTCACTTGTACATCTATATATATTTCTACATTTTATGGTGTCTTTCTTTCTAATGCCTCCTCTTGATTCTTCCTTTATTTAGTGCCTTCTAAGACAATATTGCTAAGTTAACATAGGAAGACCGTCCCCAAAATAAGATTTTATGATGCTTATTCAGGATACAACCCCATCTCAGAATCACTTTATACTTCCTTTATAATTTCTCCTCAGAACCTAAGACGTAGATTCCGTTTCCTCATCTGACTTCTATTTTAAGATTAGACATTCACAAAAATAAGTAACTATAGAAATTTATCTATATCCATATCAAGATGATATTTTGTAAGATAACTACTAGGGCATTTCCCCAATTATGTAAGTTTACTAGTACTACATAGGAGGGATTTATTGGAAATTGTAACTCAAGGTTTTAGATATTCAGTGAAACAATCTGGGTAAATGTACTATTCAAAAGTGACTCTCAATCAAAAATTTGATGAGATATATATATAATAAAATTTTATCAATATATATGTGTATAAATACGTATATATGTATAAAATATGTATCCTAGTTTATTCTTATACTCTCATCTGTTTAATTTTTCTTTTAATATTTTATCCAAAATCTGTAGGTTTCATAATAAGAAGATATTATGATAGCCTAACCAACCATCCTCTTGAAAATAGGAAGTTGCAGAGGAGAGTTATGTAACTTTTTTTGTTTGTTTTTGTTTTTGGTGGTATGCGGGCCTCTCACTGTTGTGGCCTCTCCTGTTGTGGAGCACAGGCTCCGGACACACAGGCTCAGCGGCCATGGCTCACAGGCCCAGCCACTCTGCAGCATGTGGGATCCTTCCAGACCGGGGCATGAACCCATGTACCCTGCATCGGCAGGCGGACTCTCAACAACTGCGCCACCAGGGAAGCCCTAGAGTTATGTAACTATCAAAAACATATCATGAGTTTATATCCATGGTGTTCTTCTGCAAAAGATTAAATAATCTAAAAGACAGTTGTCCATGCTATTCATATCTAAGGCCAAAACTATATTAATAGAAAGCTGAGACTGTCAGTTTAACTTTTCTCTATAATGAGCTATAGCATCCAGAGTCCACTAAGGCAACACAAAACACAAGAGAGGAATATCTGATTAGAGAAAACATAACATAAAGAATTGCAAGCTAGATTCAAAATTGTTAAATAGGAAACAAAGTGTAAAAAGAGTACTATAAAGTGTCACTGAAGTAATAACTGTCAGAAGCAGCTGGTAGCCCTACAACTGAAGGAATGAAAAGAAGAGGCTAGGGTCATTAAGAGGTAGAGAATTAGAAGAGAGGCCCTGTGGAACTGAAAGGCAGACCTGTGAAGAGCACAGCTCAACTGGTACTGCTGTCTCTAACTTCTGAAAAGGAGCCCCATATTAGGGTACTGGTTGAATGACAATGTGTTTAGAGGTGAAACGAACCAGAATGAAACTAACTTTTTAAATGTTGTGTAAATTGCAAACTGGATTCAGATATTACAGCAGGAAGGCACTTCCAGTGGTAAAGTGGGGGTGATGCTCAGAGAAACCACAAGGAAATAGGAAACCCACAGGAAACTACCAGGAAACAGACTGTAAGAAGGAAGTAATTTTGGTCTCCCTCTGTTGACAGAGCCCAACATAGATCTGGCTAGCAAAGCTGAAATGTGGTTTACAAGGTCCTAGCTCCAATATGTACCTAAAATCTTAGTATGGAAGGATCACTTTGAAGCTTAGAGGCAATGACTAGCATAGCACAACCCTTTGGCTGTTACCGAACCAAACTTAGGTCTGCTTGCCAGTGAGCTAGAAGCCATCTGTGGACACTGGGTTGTGGTAAGGGAAAGAGGCATCTAACGTGAGGCCAAGTAAGTAGAAGGGACAGCTTATGTTCAAAAGACCTGTACTCCCAGATAGCTTTCAGAGAAGGGTTTTTAAAGGCAAGGTGAGAAAGGGGGTCGCAGGGTACATGATCAGCTCCTGTACACCCTTCTGATTGGTTGGTGAGGTAACAGGGTTGTGTTTCAGGAATTAACATCATCAACCTCTGGTTCCGACCAACCTGGGGCCTATGTGCTTGCAGTCTGCATGTAGTTAACTTTTTCCACCTGGTGGGGGTTTCAGTATCTGCAAAATAACTCAAGGATATGGCTCAGAATATTATCTATAGCCCTTGAGGTCGAGAACTAAAGGTCACTGACTTTGTATTATGGCTGAACTATTATTATTTTGTCTTGCTTGACTGTTTTCCTCTGTTTCTGTATTTTTTCACTTCTCTGATTAAATTTCTCTTTGGAACTCGGGGAAGGCCCAGGAAGCTAAAGCCTTTCTATAAATAAGATTTGGGGAGAAAAAGGGTTGGGTGGGGTGGGGTCTATCCCTGGGAAGGCCATGCAGAGCCCTGCTTGACTTCATGGCTGCAAAACATATATACACACATTTCCATGTTTAAACTTCAAAAGAACAAGCAAGTTTCATTTCCAACTTAGGATTCAACTCCCTTTCAACAAATAAAGATATTCTTAACCTCTCACCAAAATGAGGAGAGGCAAAATCCCAACAATCATTAGATCAGCATCTGGAATATATATATTCCCCCTTAAATTCAGGAACATCTAAATATCTTGTTACCCAAATACTACATGATAAATGTATTCCTCAACAAAACTTGTATACAATAAGAGGAAATAGGAGGGAGAAGAAAAATATTCAATACAAATGAAAAAAACACAAATGTAAATAAGGATGGATAGATAGATAATGAGATACCAATAGAAACTGGAACTGAAATATATATACACACAAACACACATAAAAATCAAGGAAGACCATATGCATACTGCTACTGTCCTCATTACTAACGCTGATCACAAGGTTGCTATCACATAACTGGCATTTCTAACTTTCTTCTTTTACTTCCATTCCTTGTTTCCTTTACCTTTGGCCATAATCTTCTGTCACGATCTCATCACGTTAAGGAGTTTTGTTTTGCCTTGCTGTTTATGTATGCATGCATACATGTATTTATTTGCTTATTTATTTATCTATTAGAATTTGTTGTGGCCCAAAATTTCATTCCTGAAGTTCTGACTTCTCTTGATTTCATTGCTATGGATTTCTATTAACTTTGCTACTAGAAATGGAAATAATAAAAAGTGTCTCCCAAATCCCTTGCATTCTAGACATTGTCCTAGCCCCTATTTTTCTTTGTAATCTGATTTCAACTTTTTAATCAAAATCCATCATTCCACCCAATAGAAAACATCCTTCTTTTCCTCTTGGTTCCATCCCATGAAGAGCCCAAAATATCCAAGTGTAAATGTCATTTACAATTCAACATGACCACTGTTGTGAAAACACTTCTCTCTTGGTCAACAAGACCTCCTAACAAGCAGCACTCAAAGCAGCATACATAAAAAGCAAAAATTTTACAAATGAGTAAACCTGTGTAGGTATAATAGTTAGAGGAGCTATGCCCAGCTCCACCCTATAGACTCACACAGTCTGTCTATAGGAAAAACAGAAGTATTTATTGGCCTCTGAATCATTACTGCATCCTGTGGGTTGAAATTTTGTTCTTTCATAGTTTGCTTCCAAATTTGTGCTCTGAGTCAACTGTAGGCCATTCCCTAAGTTCAGCTACTTCTGAGTAATAGGATTTACAGTAAGAACAATTAAATCCATGGGGATTAGCCCATAGTGAATCAAGTCCACTTACTGTGAAATAAATTCCTTGATCAGAAACAAGGTTGTGCATAATACCATGACAGTGAATAAGACATTCTTTATGTCCATAAATGGTGGTATCAGCAGAAATAATAGAGGCAAAGAACAAAACCATCCAGAATACTTGTCTACTGCATTAAGTCCAAAACTCTGCTCTGTCCTGCACAGAAAGGATCTGATGCAATAGCTTACCACTAGGTGGCTGGTTGGTCTCTCTAGGGAATCGTGCCATATCAGGGAACCATATCAGGGCTCAATATTTGCCTCTCCTGTTAGCAAGTTAGAAACTCAGCAATATCTGTAGTCAAGTAACTAGCCATGTTCTTAATAGCCAAATAAAAATTTTTAATAGTTGTACTTTCATTTCACAATTTATTTTACAGAATTTAACCTGTTGTTACTTACTCAACATTACTTTTTTTCCTATTTTTGCCTCTAACTTCAATAGCTGGAAATATTCATGATAGAATTATGTGACATTCTATGGGGTTTTAATAACAAATATCTGTTAAAATTTCAAATGTCACTTCAGGAAATAGGGGAAGATAACGATGAGAAGGAGGGATCTACCCTATACTCTGTGATTTTCTAATTATTCTATTAACTTTAACTCATTTATTTTTCAAAGTAATAATGCAACCAAATACAGACTGAAAAATGAATAAAACTTCCACCACACTCTATCCCATTATGCCACTACTATTCATCTGGAAAACTCCTCATCACCCCTTATATCTTAATTTTGTGCTACTTCCTATATGAAGCACATTTTCTTACCTAATCAAGGATAGACACTTATTCATTATTGTACTCATATGAACCTGTATTACCTCTTTATATATCTGTCTACTAAACTAGACCAAAAAAATGTTTTTGAAGACAGCAAAATGACTGATACCTTTCATTAACACAAATATTTATTGAATTAATCTGTATCTATTCCCATCAAACAAATAAGTATGTAATTCATTGATGCCCTCCTCATCATGTATGATATTCTCAAGAAAATTTTCCATAAGCATTCAAAAAAAGAGAACACAGTGGGACACTTGAGGGAAAGCTGATATATAAAAGAAATGTGTGTGTATATACACAAAAAAAGCACACAAGACTGTATTTGAAATGAAAATACTTCATGCACTTTGACTCTGCCAGTTTATGTTGGATTATAGTTCTTTTCCTGAGACCTGTCTCCATTTCTGTCTTTGGATTTTTACAGTTAATATTTCTAGGTGGTGGTGGTAGTGGTAGTGATTCTCCTTCTCTTTCTCCTTCCTCCTTTTCTTGTTTTGTTTTGGTTGTTGCTCTTTTCCATGGTTATAACTGGCACTCTGTTGACTTCATTTCTTTGTATATCTGTATCAGATAATGTTTTACAATGACAAAGATATTACCTACTGCTCCAATCATTTTTTACTTGTCTTTGTAGGCACCAGCTTATTTCCACAGTGGCATTTTAGGAGGTAATTTTTAATCAAAATGGCAATGACTAAGAGAAATGGTCTTTTTAAAAGGTATTGTCAGTTGCCGCATTTTGTTCTCAAAGTGAATGAGCACATGTAAGTAGCAGCTCACACAAATACTTGAGTTCAGATAGCAGCAGTGGACTGCGATTTACTGCAAATTGGTCCCAAGGCACAGTAAACCTTTTTAGCTGTTCTTTTATATTCAGTGTTTTTGCAGAAGGTTGGGTATTATGTGAATCAAAAATGGATGGTCAATACTATAGACTGTATATATGCTCTCTAGTAATGTATTTTAAAGTTAACTTACTGAATATTTTAATAACACATAGAATTTCCCTTCTTTGTTGGTTATGTTCCATGCATCTCATGGATATCATGGCATATTTCTAATAGTGATACATCAGAAAACCAGGGGTACCTTGGTATGTAATGCAGTGTGACTTTTTATCAGAAGGACTGAATTATATTTAATGCTTCTGGATAGATACAAATTGTATACAATAGATACAAATTTTAGAAGTGTTATATCTTTTGTCCTTGGTTTAGTTGCTTTCTCTTAGATGTTTATTTCCTTGTGACTCTACCGTATTGAATCAATGATGCTGATTTGGTTTTTTCATTTTAAATGACATATTCTGCAGCATCACACACCCATGATCTGAAAAAACAAATAGAACTTATTTTCTAATAAATACAGTTTCAAGAGGACACAACCTGGCCACTACCGTTATAACCTGAAATATTTCAGACTCTAGCTAGTATCATAAAATGAGTAATATATTACAATGTAAAAAACAACACCCACAACACCCAACTTTATACTGCAACTTTTGGGAATTCTATTCTAGATCTAGCTCTGCAGGAAAATACCTAGGTGTCCTTGGACAAGTGAAACAAGCTCTCAGTGGGTCACCTTCTTTAAATCTATGTTAAGAAAATTGGCTCAGCACTAATTCTATTCCTATTTTATTCAACCACAGATACATGAACTGATTGGGAAAAAACAATAGAAGTCCCATCTATCTTGTTAAGTGATGTATTTCCAGTAAAATGCACTTTTATGTTTAGTAATCAAAAAAGTCAACATATTTATGTTATATAAATATTATATATTATTATATTTATGTTTCTGTCGATTATATATTAGTAACAGTTCTCATATTAATTCTTTTCTAACACTCAGATATTTTTGGCATCAAAATAAACCTTTTTTCAACTTCAAGAAAAAAAAAAGAAAATTGGCTCAGATGATATTTACTATGGTCTATGGAGGGTTATCTCTCCTGAATTTGAAATAACTCATTTTAAAACATAATCTGTTAGGCTGAGTCTTTAAATTAATAATTGGCATATCAATTTTCTTTTATTTTAAGAAATGGAGCATGATGACAATGACTAAAAACAGTTCTTCTATCAGGTCGTGTTGTTCCTCCATATAAATAGTTAACCACATTACAGAATATTATACAAACTTTTCTTTTTCAGTCATTAAACTTCTGAAACAGTATATGACTTGAAACTGAAATCTTGGAGCATAAAAAATATGTTGAAGCATATAACTTCAAGCCTAAAGCTTGAATTCTTGGCATAGTCCATCCACTCAAGTCCCTGAAAATTTATATAGAGGTATAAAAGGAAATGAATCCCTCTATTAAAAAAGATAATTAGGGGATATCCACCCATGAAAATGAGGTTGCAACAGGTTTCTGGAACACAGTAAGTAGATGGAGTACATATAGTGATTCCAAAAAAGCAGGTGAAGCAAAGAAAGCAAAGAAAGAGGAAGTCACAAGAGGGCTTCAGGTGAGGCTGGTGCCTCTCTGTACACACAGACAGGAGTAATAGAAAGCTAGTATATCAGAGATTGTGGGTGATCACCTAGAGAAAGAGACTGATGTTAATAAAAGAGAAAGACAAAGTCAGTCTCTCTCTCTCCCCCTGCCCCCTCTCTCTCTTTTTTCCACCTGAGACCTTGCCGTGTGGCCCCAGGTGTGCTTTATAATTTCCAGGTCGTGTAAGTAATAAATCTTTATTTTTTTTTCAAAGTTTGATGATGGTTATTGCGGAAGGGTGTCTTGCAATCATAATAAGAACCACAAGGGCCAGTCCACACACAACACTGGTTATTGATAAACTGAGACTGGCACAAAACAGACACGTTCATTAATTTCATAATTAAAAAAAATTAAATGTAATTCCTTCCAGTAAATAAATAATTTTATGTGTGATTGCCCTCATTATGCAAACAAGCTCCAGTTTATTGACCTCATTCTTTACCAAGCAACTTAGATCCCTCCCTTCTTTCACTGCTAGGTGTTTCCAATGAATAGGTTGTTCATTAGTTCCTCACACAACCTGCCCCTCTAACCCTTTAACAACCAGCCATCTTCCTTTTAGTTCAATTATTCAACTGAATCTTCCCTCTCAAATGTCACCAACCAAAAATTTATACCCCAGTTCCACTATATCCATTCCTGAAATTCTGTAAGTGTATCTTCATGGATATATATGAAGAGAGTAATTTAAACTTTATGAATTAAGATAGCCCTGCTGGAAATTAAATTTAACTCTTAAATAATTTGTGAATATTGTCATTATGAAAAACTCAAATCCAATGTAAAAAAGAGCATCTAATAACATTGTTATTATAACAAATAAAATAAATTGTTGAAAATTTATTTGTCTTAAGAATTAGTTTATGGTAATAATTATGTTGAGATCTATGTTTGTAAACCAGATTCTCCTGTTTGTTCTCACTTGTCTAATTTTCCTGACACACCTTGAACTTTCATATTAGTGTATGAAATCCTTAATCACACTGAACAGGAACATAAACCTATTGTAACCTCTTCCTTGACTTCATGTGGCTCTTATATTAAAAGTCCTTTACATGATCCACAAAGTGCTGCAATTTCCCACCTCCCTATTTTATCTTACATCAACATAGTCATTAATCTTTGGGCACCAGACCAATTGTTCTTCCAGTTTTTCTAGAATACTACCTCCTTCCTGCCAAGGATCTGTCACAGTGGCTTGCTCCTCTGTCTTCCCCTATGGCTAAGTAAATTCTAGAAAACCAAAAGATCAAGTGCCATTGGCATCACATCAAGGGTACATACTGTAAGCATGACTAATCACTATTGATACTGATCTTGATACTCACCTGACTGAGATAGTGTTTATCAGGTTTCTCTACTATGAAGTTAATCGACCACAGTCCACATATAAGGAGGGGGAATTAACAATTCCTTTTTGTGATGGTGGAGTATCTACATACATTATTTGAAATTCTTCTGCAAGGGAGATTTGTCTCTTCTCCATGAATTATTCATTGACTAAATCATTAATATGAATCAATATGGATTCCTGGATATTTCTTTTATACTGTGGGTCATAATCCAGTACTACATTAATTTTTTAATTTTTTATTTTTTTATACAGCAGGTTCTTATTAGTTATCCATTTCATATATATTAGTGTATATATGTCAATCTCAATCTCCCAATTCATCACACCACCACACCCTACTGCCACATTCCCCCCTTGGTGTCCATATGTTTGTTCTCTACATCTGTGTCTCTATTTCTGCCCTGCAAAACCGGTTCATCTGTACCATTTTTCTAGGTTCCACATATATGTGTTAATATATGATATTTGTTTTTCTCTTTCTGACTTACTTCACTCTGTATGACAGTCTCTAGATCCATCCACATCTCACGTCTCTACAAATGACCCAATTTCATTCCTTTTTATGGCTGAGTAATATTCCATTGTATATATGTACAACTTCTTTATCCATTTGTCTGTCGATGGGCATTTAGGGTGTTTCCATGAACTGGCTATTGTAAATAGTGCTGCAATGAACATTGGGGTGCATGTGTCTTTTTGAATTATGGTTTTCTCTGGGTATATGCCCAGTAGTGGGATTGCTGGGTCATATGGTAATTCTATTTTTAGTTTTTTAAGGAACCTCCATACTGTTCTCCATAGTGGCTGTATCAATTTACATTCCCACCAACAGTGGGAGGATGCAAGAGGGTTCCCTTTTCTCCACACCCTCTCCAGAATTTGTTGTTTGTAGATTTTCTGATGATGCCCATTCTAACTGGTGTGAGGTGATACCTCATTGTAGTTTTGATTTGCATTTCTCTAATAATTAGGATGTTGAGCAGGTTTTCATGTGCTACTTGGCCATCTGTACCTCTTCTTTGAAGAAATGTCTATTTAGGTAGCCTGCCCATTTTTGCATTGGGTTGTTTGTTTGTTTTAAATTCAGCTGCATGACCTGTTTATATATTTTGGAGATTAATCCTTTGTCCATTGATTCATTTGTAAATATTTTCTCCCATTCTGAGGGTTGTCTTTTCGTCTTGTTTGTAGTTTCGTTTGCTTTGCAAAAGCTTTTGAGTTTCATTAGGTCCCATTTCTGTTTTTATTTCCATTACTCTAGGAGATGGATCAAAAAATAGCTTGTTGTGATTTATGTCAAAGAGTGTTCTTCCTATGTTTTCCTCTAAGAGTTTTATAGTGTCTAGTCTTATATTTAGGTATCTAATCCATTTTGAGTTTATTTTTGTGTATGGTGTTAGGGAGTGTTCTAATTTCATTCTTTTACATGTAGCTGTCCAGTTTTTCCAGCACCACATATTGAAGAGACTGTCTTTTCTCCATTGTATATCCTTGCCTCCTTTGTCATAGGTTAGTTGACCATAGGTGCACGGGTTGATCTCTGGGCTTTCTATCCTGTTCCATTGATCTATCTTTCTGTTTTTGTGCCAGTACCATATTGTCTTGATTACTGCAGCTTTGAAGTATAGTCTGAAGTCAGGGAGTCTGATTCCTCCAGCTCTGTTTTTTTCCCTCAAGACTGCCTTGGCTATTCAGGGTCTTTTGTGTCTCCATACAAATTTTAAGATTTTTTGTTCTAATTCTCTAAAAAATGCCATTGGTAATTTGATAGGGATTGCATTGAATCTGTACATTGCTTTGGGTAGTATAGTCATTTTCATAATATTGATTTTTCCAATCCAAGAACATGGTATATCTCTCCATCTGATGGTACCATCTTTAATTTCTTTCAACAGTGTCTTATAGTTTTCTGCATACCTAGGTCTTTTGTCTCCCTAGGTAGGTTTATTCATAGGTATTTTATTCTTTTTGCTGCAGTGGTAACTGGGAGTGTTTCCTTAATTTCTCTTTCAGATTTTTCATCATTTGTGTAAAGTAATGCAAGAGATTTCTCTGTTTTAATTTTGTATACTGTAACTTTACCAAAATCATTGATTAGCTCTAGGAGTTTTCTGGAGGCATCTTTAGGATTCTCTATGTATAGTATCATGTCATCTGCAAACAGTGACAGTTTTACTTCTTCTATTCCAAATTGTATTCCTTATACTTCTTTTTCTTCTCTAATTGTCGTGGCTAGGACTTCCAAAACTATGATGAATAACAGTGGCGAGACTGGACATCCTTGTCTTGTTCCTGATCTTAGAGGAAATACTTTTAGTTTTTCAACATTGAGAATGACGTTTACTGTGGGATTGTCATATATGGCCTTTATTATGTTGAGGTAGGTTCCCTCTATGCCCACTTTCTGGAGAGCTTTTATCATAAATGGGTGTTGAATTTTGTCAAAAGCTTTTCTGCATCTCTTGAGATGATCATATGGTTTTTATTCTTTAATTTGTTAATATTGTGTATCACATTGATTGATTTGCTTGTAATGAGGAATTCTTGCATCCCTGGGATAAATCCCACTTGATCATGGTGTATGATCCTTTTAATGTGTTGTTGGATTCTGCTTGCTAGTATTTTGTTGAGGATTTTTGCATCTATATACATCAGTGATATTGGTCTGTAATTTTCTTTTTTTGTAGTATGTCTGTCTGGTTTTGGTATCAGGGTGATGGTGACCTCATAGAATAAGCTTGGGAGTGTTACTTCCTCTGCAATTTTTTGGAAAATTTTTAGAAGGATGGGTCTTAGGTCTTCTCTAAATGTTTGATAGAATTCCCCTGTGAAGCCATGTGGTCCTGGACTTTTGTTTGTGGAAGATTTTTATTCAGAGTTTCAATTTCATTACTTGTGATTGGTCTGTTCATATTTTCTATTTCTTCCTGGTTCAGTCTTGGAAGATTATATCTTTCTAAGAACTTGTCTATTTCTTCCAGGTTGTCCATTTTATTGGCATAGAGTTGCTTTCAGTAGTCTCTTAGGATGCTTTGTATTTCTGCTGTGTCTGTTGTAACTTCTCCTTTTTTTATTTCTAATTTTATTGATTGGAGTCCTCTCCCTCTTTTTTTGATAAGTCTGGCTAATGGTTTAACAATTTTGTTTATTTTCTGAAAGAACCATCTTTTAGTTTTATTGATCTTTGCTATCATTTTCTTTGTTTCTATTTCATTTATTTCTGCTCTGTTCTTTATGATTTCTTCCCTTCTACTTACTCTGGGTTTTGTTTGTTCCTCTTTCTCTATTTCCTTTAGGTGTAAGGTTAGATTTTTTATTTGAGATTTTTCTTGTTTCTTGATGTAGGCTTGTATTGCTATAAACTTCCATCTTAGAACTGCTTTTGCTGCATGCCATAGGTTTTGGATTGTCGTGTTTTCATTGTCATTTGTCTGTAGGTACTTTTGGATTTCCTCTTTGATTCCTTCAGTGATCTCTTTGTTATTTAGTAATGTGTTGTTTAGTCTCCATGTGTTTGTGTTTTTTACATTTTTTTTACCTGTAATTGATTTCTGATTTCACAGCCTTTTGATCAGAAAAGATGCTTTACATGCTTTCTATTTTCTTAAGTTTACTGAGGCTTGATTTGTGACCCAAGATGTGATCTATCCTGGAGAATGTTCTGTGCACGCTTGAGAAGAAGGTGTAATCTCCTGTTTTTGGATAGAATGTCCTATAAATATCAATTAAATCTATCTGGTCTATTGTGTCATTAAAGCTTGTGTTTCCTTATTAATTTTCTATTTGGATGATCTGTCCATTGTCATAAGTGAGGTGTTAAAATCCCCCACTATTATTCTGTTACTGTGAATCTCCTCTTTTATAGCTGTTAGCAGTTGTCTTATGTATTGAGGTGCTCCTATGTTGGGTGCATATATAATTGTTATATCTTCTTCTTGGATTGATCCCTTGATCATTATTTAGTGTTCTTCCTTGTCTCTTGTAACATTCTTTATTATAAAGTCTATTTTATCTTATTGAGTATTGCTACTCCAGCTTTCTTTTGATTTCCATTTGCATGGAATATTTTTTCCATCCCCTCACTTTCAGCCTGTATGTGTCCCTAGTCTGAAGTGCATCTCTTGTAGACAGCATATATATAGGTCTTGTTTTTATATCCCTCAGCGAGCCTGTGTCTTTTGGTTGGAGCATTTAATCCATTCTTGTTTAAGGTAATTATTGATGTGCATATTCCTATTACCATTTTCTTAATTGTTATGGATTTGTTTTTGTATTTCCTTTTCTTCTCTGTGTTTCTCACTTAGAGAAGTTCCTGTAGCATTTGTTGTAGAGCTGGTTTGGTGGTGCTGAATTCTCTTAGCTTTTGCTTCTCTGTAAAGCTTTTGATTTCTCTGTCGAATCTGAATGAGATCCTTGCTGGGTAAACTTGGTTGTATGTTCTTCCCTTTCATCACTTTAAATATATCATGCCACTCCCTTCTGGTTTGTAGAGTTTCTGCTGAAAAATCAGCTGTTAACCTTATGGGAGTTCCCTTGTATGTTTTTTGTTGTTTTTACCTTGTTGCTTTCAACAATTTTTCTTTGTCTGTAATTTTTGTCAATTTGATTACTGTGTGTCTTGGCATGTTTCTCCTTGGGTTTATCCTGCCTGGGACGCTCTGTACTTACTGGACTTGAGTGGCTATTTCCTTTACGTTGTTAGGGAAGATTTCAACTCTAATCTCTTCAAATATTTTCTCAGGTCCTTTCTCTCTTCTCCTTCTAGAACCCCTAAATGTGAATGTTGTTGAATTTAATGTTGTCCCAAACGTCTCTTATGCTGTCTTCATTTCTTTTCATTCTTTTTTTCTTTATTCTGTCCCATGGCAGTGAATTCCACCATTTTGTCTTCCAGGTCCCTTATCCATTCTTCTGCCTCAGTTATTCTCCTATTGATTCCTTCTGGTGTATTTTTTCATTTCAGTTATTGTATTGTTCATTTCTTTTTGTTTGTTCTTTAATTCTTCCATGTGTTTGTTCTTTAATTCTTCTAGGTCTTTGTTAAACACTTCTTGCATCTTCTCGGTATTTGCCTCCATTCTTTTTCCGAGGTCCTGGATCATCTTCACTATCATAATTCTGAATTTTTTTTCTGGAAGGTTGCCTATCTCCACTTCATTTACTTGTTTTTCTGGGGGGTTTTCTTGTTCCTTCATCTGGTACATAGCCCTCTGCCTTTTCATCTTGTCTATCTCTCTGTTAATGTGGTTTTTGTTCCACAGGCTGCAGGATTTTATTTTTCTTGTTCTGCTGTGTGTCCTCTGGTGGATGAGGCTATCTAAGAGGCTTGTGCAAGTTTCCTGATGGGAGGGACTGGTGGTGGGTAGAGCTGGCTGTTGCTCTGCTGGGCATAGCTCAGTAAAACTTTAATTTGTTTGTCTGCTGATGGGTGGGGCTGGGTTACCTCCCTGTTGGTTGTTTGGCCTGAGGCAACCCAACACTGGAGTGTACCAAGGCTGTTTTGTGGGGCTAATGGCAGACTCTGGGAGGGCTCACGCCAAGGACTACTTCCCAGAACTTCTGCTGCCAGTGTCCTTGTCCTCACAGTGAGCCACAGCCACCCCCCGCCTCTGCAGGTGACCCTCTAACACTAGCAGGTAGGTCTGGTTCAGTCTCCTATGGGGCCACTGCTCCTTGCCCTGGGTCCCAATGTGCACACTATTTTGTGTGTGCCCTCCAAGAGGGGAGTCTCTCTTTCCCCCAGGTCTGTTGAACCCCTGCAATCAAATCCTTGTAATGTTCAAAGTCTGATTCTCTAGGAATTCCTCCTCCCATTGCTGGACCCCCAGGTTGGGAAGCCTGGCATGGGACTCAGAACCTTCACTCCAGTGGGTGGACTTCTGTGGTATAAGTGTTCTGCAGTTTGTGAGTCACCCACCCAGCAGTTATGGGATTTGATTTTATTGTGATTGTGCCCCTCTTACCATCTCATTGTGGTTTCTCCTTTGTCTTTGGATATAGGGTATCTTTTTTGGTGAGTTTCAGTGTCTGCCTGTTGATGATTATTCAGCAGTTAGTTGTGATTCTGGTGCTCTCACGAGCGGGATTTAGAACACATCCTTCTATTCTGCCATCTTGAACTAATCTCCCAATACTTCATTAATTTTGCCCCTAACATTGTTCCAGCCATTGGGAGTACCTTAATTTGCCCTTGTGTCCCTTTGACATACTCCCTTAGTGTTGGTTTTGTTTGTTTATTTTTTGACCGCTTCCTTATTTTCTGGCCTACAAAATGTTCCAGGCTCATATTGTGTATTTCCTGCTGCAGCCCTAGAATCATCAGTTTCTTAAAAAAACAAAAACAAAAACAAAAACCTGGTTCCCTTTATTGGGAAATAATAATAGAAATGAAGACTTAGGAGCTAGTGTGCTCATTTCATTTCTGATATTAGTGATGTGTGTCTTCTGTATTCCTGGTTATTCTGGATAGAGATACCTCTATATTTGTAATCTTTTCAAAGAACCAGTTTTAGATTTACTGATTTTCTCTGTTTTTAATTTCTTTTGTTTCCTCTCTAGTTTTTGCTATTTCCTTTTATTCAGCTTGCTTTAGTCTTAAATTGTACTTCTTTTTCTAGTTTCCTAGAAGTGGATGATTCAATTGTTGATTTTAGATTTTTCTTCTTTTCTAATATATGCATTACTTCTATAAATTCCCCTGTAAACACTGCTTCCACTGCATCCTACAAATTTTAAGTTGTATTTTCATTTTCATTTAAGTTAAAATATTTTTAAAATTTCCCTTGAGCCTTCTTCTTTGATCTATGTATTATACAGAAATGTGTTGCTGAATCTTTAAATATGTTGTGATTTCCAGATAACTTTCTGTCATTAATTTCCAGTTTAATTCAACTGTAGCCTGAGAACTTATTTTGTATAATTTCTATTCCTTTCCAAATTTGTTAATGTGTATTTGATGTTCAGAATTTGGTCTGTCTTTGTGACTGCCTCATGAAATCTTAAGAAGAATGAGTATTTGAATAGAGTATTCTGTAAATGTTTTTAAAATCAGGTTTAATTGATAATGATGTTGAAGTAAACTATATATTTACAGACTTTCTGCATTTCTGACCTATTAATTACTAAAGAGAAATTGCATGTATTAATAGTGGATTTGTATACATCTCCTTTCTGCTATTTTTTCCTTTTTTTTTTTTTTTTTGCGGTACGAGGGCCTCTCACTATTGTGGCCTCTCCCGTTGCAGAGCACAGGCTGTGGACGTGCAGGCTCAGCAGCCATGGCTCACGGGCCCAGCCACTGTTCAGCATGTGGGATCTTCCCGCACCAGGGCCTGAACCCATGTCCCCTGCATTAGCAGGTGGACTCTCAACCACTGCGCCACCAGGGAAGCTCCTCCTCCATTTTTTGATGCATGCATTTTGTTGCTTTCTTATTAATGGCATACATGTCAAACATTGTTAGCTTTTCTTGGCATCTCCATGAAGACTCCTTACATGAAGATCTTCACACTTCATCTCTGGTAAGTTTTCTTGTTCTGAATTCTGCTTTCTCTAAAATTAATAGAGCTACCGAACTTTCTTTTGATTAGCATGATTTACTGTTAAGGAATAGGCTCTGCAATTATGAAGGCTGAGAATTCCAAAATCTGCAGTCAGCAAGCTGTAGACCCAAGACAGCCAATGGAGTAAGTTCCAGTCTAATTCTAAATCCAAAGAAGGAGAAAACTGATGTCTCAGCTCAAAGACAGGCAGAAAGGAAGAATCCTCTTTCCTTCCTCCCTTCCTTCCTTTCAGACAATTTTTAGGAACAGTTTTAGTGTTACAACAAAATTGAATGAGAGGTAAAAGATTTCCTATATACCCTGCCATCACACATGCATAGATTCCCCCATTATCAACATCACTCACCAGAATGGTACATATTTTTCTTTTTTTAACAAAGGATGAACTTATATTGACCCATCATGATTATCCAAAGTCCATAGTTTACTTTAGGATTGCTCTTGGTGCTGTACATTCTATGTGTTTGGAAAAACTTAAAGCACAGTCATTATAATATCATAACAGAGTATTTTCACTGCCTTAAAAAGCCTCTGTGTGGGCTTCCCTGGTGGCACAGTGGTTGAGAGTCCGCCTGCTGATGCAGGGGACACGGGTTTGTGCCCCAGTCTGGGAAGATCCCACATGCCGCGGAGTGGCTGGGCCTGTGAGCCATGGCCACTGAGCCTGCGCATCTGGAGCCTGTGCTCGGCAATGGGAGAGGCCACAGCAGTGAGAGGCCCGTGTACCAAAAAAAAAAAAAAAGAAAAAAGCCTCTGTGCTCTGCCTATTCATCCTGTTCCCCACCCCCCAACTCCTGGACAACCACTGATCTTTATGTGACTTTATCTCCATAGATTTGCCTTTTACAGAATATCATTAGCTGGAATCATACACAGTATGTGCCTTTTCAGACTGGCTTCTTTCACTTAGTAGATGAATATTTTATTTAACATCAAGACATACACAGAAAGAGACATGTACCAAAATGTTCATAGCAGCCCTATTTACAATAGCCCGGAGATGGAAACAACCTAAGTGTCCATCATCGGATGAATGGATAAAGAAGATGTGGCACATATGTACAATGGAATATTACTCAGCCATAAAAAGAAATGAAATTGAGCTATTTGTAATGAGGTGGATGGACCTAGAGTCTGTCATACAGAGTGAAGTAAGTCAGAAAGAGAAAGACAAATACTGTATGCTGACACATATATATGGAATTTAAGAAAAAAATGTCATCAAGAACATAGGGGTAAGACAGGAATAAAGACACAGACCTACTAGAGCATGGACTTGAGGATATGGGGAGGGGGAAGGGTAAGCTGTGACAAAGTGAAAGAGCGGCATGGACATATATACACTACCAAATGTAAGGTAGATAGCTAGTGGGAAGCAGCCGCATAGCACAGGGAGATCAGCTCGGTGCTTTGTGACCGCCTGGAGGGGTGGGATAGGGAGGGTGGGAGGGAGACGCAAAAGGGAGGGGATATGGGAACATATGTATATGTATAACTGATTAAATTTGTAAAATTAAAAAAAAAAAAAAAAAAAAGACATACACAGAAGGCTTTTACCATATAGCAAACAAGTATCAGCATCAAAGTGTACAAAATGTGTGTCCTCCAACTGGAAAAGTTTACTGGACACAATATTATAGCCCTCTGTTATGAAATAATGCATCATTGATATACAATGATACAGAGGATGACATTTTTGGAAAAACATATATTGTAAACTATATGTAAGGAATTATTCAGAAGAATTGGACTCATTGAAATTTGAGGAATAACTTAAGCAGTTTATTTAGCTTAATTTTTATCATTGCCCAAGAATGATATATGTAAAAAATTTCATGTGTTAACATAACTCACAGTAATTATTAACAAGAAAACAATGTACTTATATTTTGGTTGGCATTTTATGGGAATACATAAAATAATAAATGCCTAATAGTTGATGGAGTCATAGAGTGATAAAAATTGAGTAGATTGGGATGATATTTTATTTTATATAACTGTATTAATGAGTTTTTTTTTTTTTTTTTTTTTTTTTTGCTGTACGCGGGCCTCTCACTGCTGTGGCCTCTCCCGTTGCGGAGCACAGGCTCCGGACACACAGGCTCCGCGGCCATGGCTCGCGGGCCCAGCCGCTCCGCGGCATGTGGGATCTTCCGGGATCGGGGCACGAACCCGTGTCCCCTGCATCGGCAGGCGGACTCTCAACCACTGCGCCACCAGGGAAGCCCTATGAGTTTTATGTTAACTAATTCTATCTTTATTTACATTTAAGTTACTTTTTGTGACAAAAGAGGACCTGTGTCTAATTATGCTGTTCTAAATCTACAGAAATATTTTCTAATAGCTTATATCCTTAATAATAATATCTAATTACAAAACTGTCTCCCCATCTCCCTAACTTAAAAACAAGACTGCTATATATGATCTTTTGTCCCATAACAAAGGCAAATGTACAATGAATAGTATTCATTATATAAACTTTGAGAATACTAGAAATAAGGAAAACAAAATATTATAGTGTTCATAAAAGTAGATGTTACTAAAATAATAAAACAAAAATCAGGAGCTGGGTTTATTATCTGTGTGATATTGACTAAGTCACTATCACTTCATTAAACTATTTTATACAAAACATTTTAAAACTTAAATAAATAAATAGAGCACAAAGTGCTAACAGTAGAAAAGGTATTAAAAAATGAAGGAAGCATGGAAGGAAAGATGGAAAGAATGAAGGAAGCAAGAAAGGAAGGAAAAAGAAAAAAAGGAAGAAATATACTGTTATGGAATACATGTATGTGTCCCCTCAAATTCACAAGCTGCACTTTAACCTCCATTGTGGCTATATTTGGAGTTAGAAGAGAATTAAGGGTAAATGAGGTCATAAGTGTGGGACCCTGATTCAATAGGATTATGTCCTTATAAGAAGAGATACTAGAGAGCTTGCTCACTCTGTGCTGTGTGGGGACACAGCTTGAAGGCACCTGTCTGCAACCAAGGAAGAGAGTCCTCACCAGAAACCAAAAAGGCTGAAACACAGATCCTGCACTTTACAGCCTCCAGAATTGTGAGAAAATATATTTCTGTTGTTTAAGACAAAAAATATATGGTATTTTGCTATAGAATCCGGAACTAAGATATATACAGGAAAGAAAAGTAACTTAGAAGGTTGCTGGAAGGATTCAACAAGAAAAAAATAACAAAAAATGCCTATAATATAATGGGCATATGAAATAGAAACTATTATTATTTTATATATTTATCAAGTATTGTGTCCATAAATATCAAAGCAGTAACATATTACTGAATTTTTTAATATCTACTTACATTTCCAAGAATCCTATCATAGAACAGTGAAAATGCCTATACTCTTAGCTACATGTATTAAAATCAAACATCTTTACCTATAACCCTAAATAAAAATTTAACTTATAGCAAACCTAACATCCAAGATACTTCGACTCGGGAAAACTGGACAGCTACATGTAAAAAAAAAATGAAATTAGAACATTCTTTAACACCATACACAATATAAGCTCAAAATGGATTGAAGACCTAAATATAAGAATGGATAGTATAAAACTCTTAGAGGAAAACATAGGCAGAATACTCTGATATAATTCACAGCAATATCTTTTGTGATCCATCTCCCAGAGTAATGGAAATAAACACAAAAATGAACAAATGAGACCTAATTAAACTCAAAAGCTTTTGCACAGCAAAGGAAACCATAATCAAAATGAAAAGACAACCCACAGAATGGGAGAAAATATTTGCAAATGATGACAACCAACAAGGGATTAGTCTCCAAAATTTACAAATAGCTCATGTGGCTCAATATCAAAAAAACAAACAACCCAATCAAAAAATGGGTAGAAGACACAAATAGACATTTCTCGAAAGAAGACACAGATGGCCAAGAGGCACATGAGAAAATACTCAACATCACCAATTACTAGAGAAATGCAAAAGAAAACTACAAGGTATCACGTCACACAAGTCAGAATGGCCATCATCAAAAATTTGCAAACAATAAATGCTGGAGAGGGTGTGGAGAAAGGGGAACCCTCCTTCACTGTTGGTGGGAATGTTGATTGGTACAGCCACTACAGAGAACAGTATGGAGTTTCCTTAAAAAACTAAAAATAGAGCTACCATATGATCCAGCAATGCCACTCCTGGGCATGCATCCACAGAAAAACATGGCTCAAAAGGATACATGCACCCTAATGTTCACTGCAGTGCTGTTTACAATAGCCAAGACATGGAACCAACCTAAATGTCCATCAACAGATGAATGGATAAAAAAGATGCAGTATATATATATATACATATATATATATATGTATATATACATATATATATATACATATATATATATACATATATATATATATACACACATATATATAAAATGGAATATTACTCAGCCATTAAAAAGAATGAAATAACGCCATTTGCAGCAATGTGGATGGACCTGGAGATTATCATACTGCGTGAAGTAAGTCAGATAGAGAAAGACAAATATCATATGATATCGCTTATATGCAGAATCTAAAAAAACAATACAAATGAACTTATTTACAAAATGGAAACAGACTCACAGACTTAGAGAATAAACTAATGGTTACCAGGGGGGAAGGGTGGGGGGGCGTGATATATTGGGAGTTTGGGATAGACTTCAACACACTGCCATATTTAAAATAGATAACCAACAAGGACATACTGCGTAGCAGCAGCAAAAGCTGCTTGGTATTCTGTAATAAACTAAATGGGAAAAGAATTTTAAAAAGAGGAGATATATGTATATGTATAACTGAATAACTAATAACATAAAGGTATTCTAGTAAATAAAATGAAGCAGAAAAGAAATCATGCAAGAAAAAAAAATATAGCAGCAAACACTGTATTTATTTATTTAAACCAAAACCTCATAAAAAAAGGATAAACAGAATCATTACTTACAATTAATATGCCAGAAAAAAAGTTTTGAATTTTAATTAATAAGGTTCATTTTAAAAGAATATAATAAATCATATTCAAATTGTAAGCTTAGCAAAAAAAATGATCAATAAAATTTATAATAAAAATATAAGGTGACTAATAAAGTATAATTTAAAATACTTAGCCTCAGTATGCAGTGTTATGGTCTTTAAAATTTTTCTTGCCTGCACCTTATAAGAATTTTTGAAAAAAATTATGTATCTAGCTAACACACACACTTTTTTTTGGTTATGCTTTGTGGCTTGTGGGACCTTAGTCCCCCTGACCAGGGACTGAATGCGGGACCATGCCAGTGAAAGTGTCAAGTCCTAACCACTGGACCACCAGGGAACTCCCTAGTTAACACTTTTTTTTTTTTTTTCTGTACGCGGGCCTCTCACTGTTGTGGCCTCTCCCGTTGCAGAGCACAGGCTCCAGATGCGCAGGCTCAGTGGCCATGGCTCACAGGCCCAGCAGCTCCACGGCATGTGGGATCTTCCCGGACCGGGGCACAAATCTGTGTCCCCTGCATCGGCAGGCAGACTCTCAACCACTGCACCACCAGGGAAGCCCTAGTTAACACATTTTTAAATTATTATATGGATAATTCTTATAAATTGAAATAAGTTTAGTTCTTACTAATGAGAGAGATAAATTATTAAAAATTTTATAATGGGAACAAGAGGATTTATATTTGAAACAAATATTTTATGATATCATTTTATTAGTTTTTAACCACCTTATTGAGGTAAGCAGAAAGAATTAGAAGTGATTTTGGTAAGCATTATATATGGGCTATATCCAACGTGTCTTGAAGAATCTGGTAATCCTGCAGAACGTTTCAAATATAAGAATCACATTAGGTGGTTGCTTTTTTTTTAAAATTCAGAGCACCCCAATGACAACAATAATACTCTGATGATAATGCTGACTCTTATTCTTTAGATAAGTACTTTTAAATCAAATAATGATAGAAAGCTTTATGAGTTTATGGTTCTTAATTAGCTATATCATAGTAAGTGTCTCTAAAACTCACCTTTAATTATATCTTTTTGTTTGGCACGTCATAAATTTTTACACCCCAAAATATGTGCTGCATCAAGACTTGAAATAGATGAGGAAGAATATACAGGTGAAGAATAGCATTCCTTATTTTGGTAAACAGAATAATAACCTCCTAAAGATACACATGTCTTAACCTCTAGAACCTGTGAATATATTATTTTACATAGCAAAGGGGATTGGCAACTGTGATTAAGTTAAGGATCTTAAAATAGGAAGATATTCTGAATTACCCAGGTTGGGCCAATATAATCACAAAGTTCCTTAAATGATGGAGGAGAGAGACAGAATAGGAAAAAAGATGTGTTCATAGAAGCAGAGGTTGGCGAGATGCAATTGAAGGTTCTGGAGATAGAAGAGGGCCATGATCCCAAGAATTAGAACATCCTCTAAAGAATCTGGAAAAGACATGGAGCAGATTCTTCCCTAAAGCCTCAAGAATGAATGAATCACCCCTTTCAATGTATTTTTGACTTCTGACCTCGAGAACTGGAAGAAAACAGATTTTTTTTTTAAGACTTAACATTTGTGGTAATTTGTTACATTGCCAGTAGGAAACTAATGCACCTATTTTGATAAAATGGAAATGGACTATCATGAATAATGCTGACTGTCAGATGATGAGCTTTAAGAAATGCCATATATGGAAGTCGTGGATGTAGAAATTGATTACTTCTGAAGAGTCTTTACATGTAGCAACAGAGTACATTTACCACAGTTTTGGAGACTTACTAAGGAGCATAAAGCTAATTAAGAACATGGATTCTGTGGTCAATGTTCTATGGTTAAACCAAATCTTTGATACATTCTAGTCCCAGGACCTCATGAAAATTACCTAATCTTTCCTTAGTTTCCTAATTTTTCTACCTTTAAATTTTTTCTTTAGTTTGTATTTCATTCATCATAATAGGAAATTAGACATTTTGATTAATAAACCATAAATCTTTCAAATTTCTTAAATTTAATAGAGATTCAAAAGTACATATTGATTTAAAACAACACAACATCTCTATGAGTAATGTTTACTATCTCATAGAACTGCAGTAGTTCTCAACCATAACTGTGAAGCAGAATCATATGCCAACCTTAAACAAAACAAAAACACAACAAAAATCAAATAACAGCAGGCTGGGGCCCATGGCCAGGCATTGTGATGAATTACTCTGGGATGGGACAGTGACATGTTCTCACATTTCCAGTGATTATAATCGGTTCTGTGACGTAGTGGTTTTAAAAGTGTTAGTGAGACTTCACTATAAATATATATATATATATATATGTGTGTGTGTGTGTGTGTGTGTGTATATATATACACACACACACATATATTTAAATAAAGTATTTATAAATCAATTATTTTGTGTTTACTCAGATTTATTTTACTATGTATTACATTATTACCCCCAAATTTAGAAAGCTTTATTGGGAACCCCAGTAATTTTTAAGAGCATGAAGAATTCCTGAGACAGAAGAGTTTGAGAACTACTGCCATAGATCATAATTTGGTAGTCTCAAAGAAAAATATTAGTATTTCTAGGCTTCCTAGTAAATATAATCTACTATTCAAGTCTGTGAAAGCATGTTATAACAATACCATTCTTAAAATGAGCAAGGTAAAATGTAATGAGTGGGAAGACTGAGAACTACTTCAAAATTATAAAGTAAATAGGTCATTTTACTAGGTAAATGTTATACATGTCTAAAATACAAATGCAGCCAGAAAAATAATGTAGGAAAAAATCAATAGAAATAACTTTTTAAATTATTAGATTTAAAGAACATAAACTATATGACCACTCCATAAAAAGTATGATGAACTTGGTGATATTTTGAAAAGTGCCATTAGAATTACAGCCAATTAATTAACTAAATGTTTAACATTAAATAAATATGATTGTTAAATATTTTTATGTTTTCAATAAGCTTTTTAACAGATGATGTTGACACAGGAGTCTAGAGACATTTTGGAAAAAAAGCCCTTGGAGTCAAATACATTTATTACTCCATTTATATGAAGAAATATGTTTGAGTTCTTCTCGGAAACTTAATTACTCTTATTGAGCACCTGGAAAAAAGAATAAAATTATATCCAAGTTTTTGCCCAAATGCACTGTACATTTTTGAGGTAAGATATATGCCAAAATAACTGTCCCTTAAATGAAAATAAGTGCAAAATTTTGTCATCTGATCCCTTGCAGACTTGATTCCTTGGGGGGTCAAATAAAAGGATGTGATATTAACCCAACTGGTATATATTTTTCTTATATTAGGTAGACAGTTTGAAATACTTCCTTTCATCCTTCTCTTATTTATTTCCCTTCCTTTCTGTCCTCTCCCTTCTTTCACAAATGCCCATTTTGTGCTAGCCACTGTGGTTATGTAACAAAGGCAAGATAGACATGCTCTCATATATCTTAGCATCTAGTGTTAAATACATACATTTAAAAGGGCTTTACAAAACTGAGAGAACACAGTGCAGATAACACTGGTAGAAGAGGTAACACACAGGGTATGCCTTGAGAACACAGTGCCTATTTGTCCTCTAAAATTACAGTGGGAACGAAATAGGTGAAGCAGGAAGGGAGTCTGAGGGAAAGCAATGCAGAGGAACTGTCCAGGCAGAAAGTACAAACACAAAAACTGAAACAAGACACTTGGGATGGTTAATTTTATGTGTCAACTTTATTGGGCTAAGGGTTGCCCAGAAAGCAATTAAAACATTATTTCTGGGTGTGTCAGTGAGGATGTTTCTGGAGGACATTAGCCTTTGATTCAGTAGACTGAGTAAAGAGATCCACCCTCACCAATGAGGGCTGGCATCATCCAATCTGTTGAGGGCCCCAATAGCACAAAAAGGCAAAGGGGCAAATTTCTCTCTCCTTGATCTGGGATGTTGATCTTTTTTTGTCCTTATATATCAGGGCTTTGGTCCTTGGGCCTTTGACCTTGGATTGGAAGTTATACTACTGGCTCCTGTGTTTTTCAGGCATTCAGACTCGACTGACTTATACCACAGGCATTCCTGATCCTCCAGCTTGAGGATGGCAGACCAAGGGACTTCTTAGGCTGCATAACCACTTGATTGAGAGAGAGAGAGAGAGAGAGAGAGAGAGAGAGAGAGAGAGAGTGTTTACACTGTTGGTTCTGTTTCTCTGGAGAAACTCTGGAATATCTAAGTGGCAAAACATGACTGAGGAATTCAAGGATGATTCATGTAAATAGAGAATAAGGAGAACTGTAACTATGGTTAAAATTAGAAAAGCAATGAGTGGCCAGACCACATATTTTCTTAAAACAACACTAATTTAAAAAATTTTACTGTATCAAGCGATGTAACTGAAAGACTCTGAGCAAGGAAATAACATAGTCATATCTCAGATTTAGAAAAAACCTACTCTGTATGAAGAATGAGGATTTGATTAGAATGGGTTAGCAAAGACTAACAGGGGAAACAGGCTATGGGATACCCTGTACTATCTTCTCAACTTTTCTGTAAATCTAAATCTACTTTTTAAAAAAAGTTCATTCAAAAATGTGACCACTAAAAAAATTAGCATTGCAAATTTATTCTAGCCCCAAATACATTTCAAATTCATTATTTTGTCTTTATCTTTCTTCTCCTATAATAACATGAGAATTCTTTAATTCATCTACTCATTGCTCACCCTGTTGGTGTCTCATCCTCAAAAGAATTTTTTAAAACTGAACCAGCTTGAATCCCCAAAGAAGCAGGTATCAATTTGGGATAAGACATGCAAGAGATTTATTCATGAAACACCTGTGAGGAAAAAGGGGCAAGAAACAAAGGAGGTGAGGAGAGATTTCAAACCATGATGCTGGCCTGACCCTTATGAAATATGAGAACAGAGAATAGGGTAAGAAGATTCTCAGACTACATCACAGATCTATGAAGGTTACAGCCAGGGTAATGGGAGTTTATTCAGAGGAATCAGGCATCTTGCAGAAATGAACTTGCCCTAGTATCCCATGGGGCCCAGTTTATTAGCTGGGAGCACCCTGAAGGAAGCATTGTCTCAGTGCCAACAACTCAGTGCCATCGTTTCAGTACTTTTTCCATTCCTTTGGAACCATGTGTAGTCTCCATCCCTACCACTGGGGTTAACTTATTCAGAAATCTACATTGTAAGCCTGGGATAACCCAGGGGAGAGTATGGCTGAACCAAATCATTTCTAGATTACTCAGTACCTCTTACTGTCATGCATGCTCTCAGGTAAGCATTGATTTAAGAAGAAAATGATCCATAAATGTTGTGTTCACTCCCATAGTTCTATCAACATGACATTTCCCAGACTTCTAAGTTCTCTGAATACAGAGAACTTTCCCTCACCACTGACTTTTATGGCCGCCCCAAGGAGGTGCTATGGAGTGGCAACAGTCCATTTCAGCTCATACTGATGTATCAAGCCAACCCATCCCTGAACCAAACAAAGCCAATTTTTTCTTTTGACAACAGCTAATTATAGAAAAAGCACAAAAATAGGTGTGATTTTTATGGAGAGGCATCGGAAAATTAGACATAAGGGACATGTGTTGTACCACTTACCCTGTAACTTATTTGTGCACCACAAGTTTGTTTCAATACCCACGGATCTATTTTCACTCATGTTCTCCCTGATATTGATATATATTATCAAGGCCCTATAGATTTTTTGGAGACTGATTCTAAGTATGCCATTTCCATCATATGATGGATTGCTGTGGTGGCTGTTTGATACTATAACCTAGGGAGTGACAATAACCTAGTATCAGTTGATGCACAATCAACTTGTACCAAAGTCAGGAACTCAGTCTCTACTAGTTGCAAAAGAATAAAATAGGTGATTTTTGAACCATGAGCAGATCTCCAAGTGAGGCCAAATAACCTTGTTCAAGAACCCTGGGTGACTGAGCTATGACTCTTCTATTGCCATTTGCCAGAAACTCCACATTATCCTTTTCTACAACCATTATTGCTATCATCTTATGATGTGGAAGACCAACTGGCTAAAGTAGTAAGGCCACTTACTAGAGAGTCCTTTCTTACTCTGGCCCTACTCAAAACTGACCACCTTCCAAGTTACCTGATAAGTGTCAGAGCAATATATGTTATATGCAAAATGCAAAGGGGACTACCAAATGCTCCACTTCTTTCTTGGTGGTGGGAAGGGCAAGATGCAATAAGTTTCCTTTAACTTACCGGGAATCTTTTGATGTGTGCCCAAGAACAGTAACCTTTAAATCTTTACTAATATGAAAATCCCCTGAATCTTTGTATTTTACAATTTCACACCTGTGGCATTCATGGGTCTAACCAGGGCAACCAAAGCACCTATTATTATTCCCATGTATAATTTACATGGGTTATGCATTTTTTTCAGATAACTAACAAACCAAATGCAGGCAGTGAATTAATCTGTTTAGTAAAGACACCACACCTGGAAAAGCTGCAATAATCTGTAGCACACTTGGTTAAGTTCACAGTAGTCCTTTGGCAACCACTATGATCTACAGGAATATTGTAGAGTCAGGCTAATGAACTACTCAGTGTTAAGACAGAGAACATCATCCATCAATTGCTTATGCTTTTAAGAGTTGCACTAATCTCTGTCATTTCACTAAGGTTGTAATATTACTTCTGATATTCTACCTTAGGCAGGGGTGCAGAAGTTTCAGGAGTTTTCATTTTATGTCTTCTACTTACTTCATCTATCACCTGTCTTTTCTATATGTCCCTATACTTCCTGGAGTACTATAACACTTCTGTTCTTTCTTTTTTGTCAGTTTTGTCCTCTATATAAAAACCCTTGAAAATGCTAGGACTTATTTTTCCCCAGGGAATATTTACTCTACTATAACGGTTGCGGATGCCTTTAGAAAATAATTGGGAGAAATACTATCACATATATTTGCTGTGATGTTTGGGAGATCTTCCTCAATGTGACTTAGACTTCTGTTCAACTCATGCACTCCAGTCCTGAGAACTGGAAACTGAATGAGAGCTCATAATTCTCTTTTGAGGCAGTTGAAAGTAGACTTGGGTTCATTAGCTCTTGAAAAGTTTTTGTTTACAGATTAAGCAATACCCTCACTGGCAGTTTATACACCTAATCCCTAAGAACCTCATGGTCTATTACTCATCCCCCATAGATAGCTGTGAGTCATTCCAGCTTTACTGTTTGTTGTAGTAACTGTATACATCTTGTCTCTGACAGTTAAATGCTGCCATTAGGTTTCTGCTTTCCGAAATCTTATTATCACTACTGACACTTAGAAGCCCAGTTGTATAACAACTCCTCCTGTTATCAATCCTGGCCTATAGAGGACAGAAAATACTATTGTGGTTTTTTGTTTGTTTTGTTTTGTTTTGTTTTGTTTTGTTTTTGCAGTACATGGGCCTCTCACTGTTGTGGCCTCTCCCGTTGCGGAGCACAGGCTCCGGACGCGCAGGCTCAGCGGCCATGGCTCACGGGCCCAGCCACTCCGTGGCACGTGGGATCCTCCCAGACCGGGTCACAAACCCACATACCCTGCATCGGCAGGCGGACTCTCAACCACTGCGCCACCAGGGTAGCCCCAAGAAAATACTATTTTTTTAAATGATGCCTGGAACTCTTTCATTAGCACACTGGTTATTGCTTTAGAGAAAGTAATATCCTCTGGGCCCTCCAACGGAACAGAGTTAACCAACAGGTCCTCTAGTCTTATGAAATAAATCTCTGCTACCATGCGACCAAACTGAGATTTGACCTCATCCTCAATACTATGCCAAGACATATTTTGCATTTCCACCTTATTTTCTTTAGACCATTGCTTTTGTTTTTGTGTTTCATTTTTTGATTTTTTTTCCCCAAGATTCAAGAAGTCATTCAAGTATCATGTTAAGACCAGCTCAGGAATGCTAAATCCTGTGTTATAAGAGTGATCCATGTTAGTAAATTTCTTATATTTAGACATATTTGCCTCACCACGTCACTTCAGTCACCCAAGATATGTTTCCAGTCACATTTTCACTCTCATTTATGAATATGTTAGCCTGAATTTGTAGATCTTTTGGTGGCTAATACCCTTACTCTTGAAACATGTAATGACTGCTGAGTCAGGCCATGCTAAGACTTGATTCTAGCTGAGATTTGATTCTAGCCATGGACCTATAATACCTTACAAAACATAAGGGCAAAAGTTGAAGGGGACAAATATCATTGTTTGAGGTATCCACCTCGGTTGAGGCTTCTGCATATTGCCAAGGCATAGGTAGGTTTCTACCCTAATGTAAGAGAGTTTAGAGATCAAGGTTCTTAAACACATCCAACTAGATACCCCGATCCCAGGTGTCAGGGTCTAAACAGGGTCTATCAGAGCTATGTCTTCAGTGGAGAATTTTCAGAAATTTAAAAAAGCGTCCTCTGAAAATCTATTCTCTGAAATCAGATCCTGTGCCCTGTTTCAGTCAGTAGGATATGGATGTCTTTAAGCCTTCTCATAGAGGCTTGTGGCTTTCACAGAAATTTAGATTTTCACATAATTTACTGATTTGACAGTAGGCTGGCTTGTGCCTGTCACAACCTATCATTTTCTTCCTTGAATGCATCGACAGCACTTAAAAGCCAACCAATCTACACTAGCATCTTCACAACTACCATCTCCATCATTTTCTCAAATCCAAGAAAGGTTACATATGTCAGCACAATTCTTTCTACCTGTATCCCATCCTAATTTCATGCATGTAGGAGCTTTAATGATTGTAATGCTACTACATGCCATCACTTATAACCACACTGCTTACCACCAAAAAATGGTTTTGTTGTCATCTTAATGGTAAGTAATTCAATTTCATAATCTCCTCATGAGTATCTGCTTCTTTGTCCCATCTCTGGTAACAAATTAGTATGGGTACTCCCAGAAGCAGATTCTAAGTCAAGTATTCAAGTCCAGATTTTTTATTTGGGAGGAACAGAAAAAAAAATAGCAAAAAAGGAGAGAAGTGATACAGAAAAAAGAAGGCAACTAAAAGCAGATGAGTTATTGAACCAGCTACCACAGTTGCTGATGAGCTTAATCCTGTGGGGGGAGGTGCTGACAATTATTATTAGAATCAAATAAGGTAAAACATAAAAATAATCAGCAGCATATCTACTAAAACAGACCTGAAATTTTAAAAACATTTTTATTAGTACATTTAGAATTGAACAAGAAGCCTGATGACATTGACTGAATTATTATTTTTTGTTTCATGAAGACTGTTACAATGCCTAACTGTGCTTTATAAAATTAAGCACTGTCAGCTGAATATGAAATTCATTTCAAGGCTTAATGATTCTGAGAGATAATAGCCTGTGTTAAAGAGTATTTATGCATCCTCTGGTCTAGCCCATTTTTAAGTCAGAAGAAAGAGCTTAACTTTGACTTTTAGGTAGAAAGATATTGGCATGTAGGGAGATAATCATTTTTGCTAGTTAAATCATATCCAACTTTGTTTCAGAAACTGTTAAGATTACTTAGTTTAAGTGTGTTTGATTTCTTTGTTAATATGTGTTAATACAAATAAATTTAAATAATATTTTATTGCAAACAACTTGTTAAAAAGAAAAATATTGGGCCTCCCTGGTGGCGCAGTGGTTGAGAGTCCGCCTGCCGATGCAGGGGATGCGGGTTCGTGCCCCGGTCTGGGAGGATCCCATATGCCGCGGAGCGGCTGGGCCCGTGAGCCATGGCCGCTGGGCCTGCGCATCCGGAGCCTGTGCTCCGCGACGGGAGGGGCCACGCAACAGTATATTGAGTATACTATGATTGTTCTATTTTGTTAACTGTCCCAAGTTCTCTGATATTGAAATTCATCTCCTACTTGATCTCTGTGTGGTCTTCTGTTCTATGCTTTCTCTTTCTCTTTCACTTGTTCTCTTTTGTTCTCTCTTACTCTCTCAACTCTAGTTTAGTGTACTTGCTCTCCCACATGTGTACAAAAAATAAGAATTACGGAATCAAAATTATGCTTCTCCCAGAAAATATCATACAGACTGGAGCAGAAGTTCAAATAATTATTTGTATGCATTTGTTACATTGTATATTTTTAAAAGAATATATTTCCCTTCCTAAAAACATATAATTGTTACCTTTACTCATATAGACTATTTGGAACTTGCATTTTTCAATTCTTAAGTAACTTTAGTTCAGCGACAGAACTTGGAGTTATTTTTTATATACTATTAAAGAACGCATCACATCTATATCATATTTTGTTATTATACTTCCTTCCATCAATCAAGTCTCAAGGCACCTTTCCTGAAGTATATATTTAAGTAAAATTAAGTTATACTTTGTCATAAGAAGTTACTTGTAAGTATTGTTTTTGGCAAACTTAATATATTGCAAAGTATTTTTATTTTCTGTTAGAAATAATACAAATCTGATAAGCCCACTCCATTGCTTTAAAACCTTGGTGGCTCCCCAGTGTTCTAAGAATCAGTTCTAAAGTCTTAACATGGCCTGCACTACCTGGTATAATGTGGCACCAGCTTACTATAGCCTCACATCCTACAACTCACTATGATTCTCTTTCATTGGGTCCTGAGTGGTCTTTTAAAAAGCAAAATGGGCTTTCCTGGTGGCACAGTGGTTAAGAATCTGTCTGCTAATGCAGGGGAGACGTGTTCGAGCCCTGGTCTGGGAAGATCCCACATGCCGCAGAGCAACTAGCCTGTGAGCCACAACTACTGAGCCTGCGCATCTGGAGCATGTGCTCCACAATGAGAGGCTGCGATAGTGAGAGGCCCGCGCACCGCGATGAAGAGTGGCCCCCATTTGCCACAACTAGCGAAAGCCCTCGCACAGAAATGAAGACCCAACACAGCCATAAATAAATAAATAAATAAATAAATAAATAAAAAGCCAAGCATTTGAAGCCCTTTAAAAAACAAAAGAGAAAAAAAAAAGCAAAATAAGGGCTTCCCTGGTGGCGCAGTGTGAGAGTCCGCCTGCCAATGTAGGGGACGCGGGTTTGTGCCCTGGTACGGGAAGATCCCATATGCCGCAGAGCGGCTGGGCCCGTGAGCCATGGCCTCTGAGCCTGCGCATCTGGAGCCTGTGCTCCGCAACGGGAGAGGCCACAACAGTGAGAGGCCCGCATACCGCAAAAAAAAAAAAAAACAAAAAACAAAGCAAAATAAATTTAGTTTGGAAGACATTAAAGGCTTTCCAACACACATAGAAAAGAAAATCCAAACTTCTCACTGCGAACTTACATGCCTTATGTGCCTTGCTTCTGCCTAATTCTTCATTTGTTTCTGCTACATATGCCCTACCATTCAGTCTGTGACAACCACACACAACTTCCAGTTTTTCAAACTAGTTCAGTTTCTTTTGCCACAGGGACTTTGCATCTTCTGTTCTAACCCTTCAAGCTCTTGGCAGAATTCTTTACACAGGGTTAGTGGAGCTCAAAAGTCACTCCTTCAGAGAAAACTTCACTGATCACTCTGTTTAATGTAAAAGCCCTTAGCCCACTTTTAGTTCCTTCACTGAAAATAATACTGCATTTATACTATGTATGTATGTGTGTGTGCATGTGCATACATCTGTGAGTATATGTGTACACGAGCACACACATACACACTCACACACACAAATGTCTCCTTCCTTTAGCATCTCAGCCCTGTGAGGACATAAAGGTAGGCATTTTGTCTGAATTGTTCACTATTATATATCACAAGTCTAATAGATAAAGATATTTAATATAATGTTAGATGGATAAAAATATGAAAGTTAAGCATATATTCAGATGCTTCTTTCTATGTATCACATCTGTTGTCTCATCATGAATAGAGAACTGTTTCACCTAGAGCATGGGTCTGAAAATATTAAAACTGTTATGCATTGAGGTTTATATTTTATATTTCTGATTAATAGCCAGCAACATTATTATGATTTTAAATCAATAAAGAGCTTTATGAGGCAAAAAAAAAGATTCAAATTTAAACTGTATAATCAGAATTGGTGCAACTGAAAGTTTACTTATTCAAATCAGTTTATTATTACTAAGTTGTTTATAAGAAAAGTAAAATGTATTCCAAGCATTTAATAATTATTCATTAATATATAAAAGTTAGTCAAATTGATTTTATTATAAGAAAAAAAGTCCTTGTTAATAAGACATAGATGGTGCTTTTGAGAATGAACAGCAAAATACCTAGTCAAGAGAAGAGATGGTTCAACTAACAGAAGAAAGAAGTTTCTTTTATTAAATGCATTTTAAAACTATTAATTGGAATTTTATCTCAATTCAGTAAAAGTTGTATCTATCTTAAGCTTGGGATAAATTTGCAAAATATGCATTCAGAAGTCTTATGCAAAATTTAGAAGGCCACATCTGTTGGTGCTCTCATGATCTTATTTAGAAAGATTATCTCACAACAGTTGTTTATGACTATTTCTGGAAAATAAAATACTATGATAGCATAATGTGTACTTAACTAAAAAATTTAGTTCATAGAAATCTTTAATAGATTGCTCATACGTCTGATATGTCAATGTGAGGTACCACCATCAAATGCAAGAGTCAAAAAAAAAATTAACGTATTACTACCATCTAATCCTCAAACACAATTCATATTTTGCCCACTTTTCTAATAATGCCTTTTAAAGGAGAATGTGCCAGACTAGAATCATGTGTTGCTTTTATCATTTCTATTTAGTCTTCTTCAATCTAAAAAAGAATCTGTCTTTATTTGATTTTTATGACCTTGACACTTTTGATGATTACAGGCCAGTTATTTTTAGAAAGTCCTTCTCTTTGATTTGTCTAATGTTTCCTCATAATTACTTTCAGGTTATGCATATTTGGCAGGAAAATCACAGAAGTGAAATTTTTTTTTCATTGAATCCTATTAGGTGGCACACATTTTCTAATAGTCACATTATCAGTGATGTTAACTTTGATTATTTGATTAAGGTATGTCTGCCAGTCTTTTCCATTGTAAAATTACTCTTTTGCCCTTTGTCATTAATGAGTAATTTTGAAATCATGTAATATATCATAGTTGTCATCAAAATTTTAATTTATTCATTTATAGATTCAAGGTATCCTATTATTTGTAATGGGTTATATTCTGTTACAATGGATTCATTAGTTCACTCTTTGCTGTTTTAACAAATTAGTCCCCTTTTATTTTGAGGCATTTTATTAGTTGCATCCAGATTACAAAAGAAATCATAATTTTTTTTTTTTTAGGAAATATAAATTCTCCCATCATGTTATGGTGGTCTCCATCTTGAATAGTAATTTTGTCAGAAGGTCTGTTTTATCTGATATTAATTATACGAATATTATTTTCTTAGTATTAGATTGAATACCTCTTTTTAATTTGAACTTCATGGGGTTTTTTACTTTAAGCTTTTCAGTTAGAATATATGAGTTTTTTTTTCTTAATGTAGTTTGAATATTTCTTTTTAATAGGCAATTTAGTCCTTTTACATTTATCATGAGCATTGGCATGTGTGGACCTGTTGACCTCCTATAGTAGTTTTATTATTATTCACCAAATATTCATCTCTCCTTCCACCATGAGAGGGCTATACTTTCCCACCCTGTTTATTTTCATCTTGGCTATATGATTTACTTTGGTCAGTGGTACTCTGTGGAAGTGAACAGTGTATCTGCTCCAAATAGTCTTTAAGAAGCTTGGCAAGTTTCTGTCCACTATCTGCCCCCTACCATGAGAACATGTGCCATAATAGAAGCTGGTTCTTCAACTTAACACTCAGAAAAGAGAAAACCTGTGGACCAGTTCTGAACTCAGTGTAACACCTGAAGCAGAGTTTCACCAGTCAGCATGTAGGTCAGTGAGACAGTAACAATGTTTGTTACTGTAAACCATGGATGTTTTTGGACATTTGAAGATAATATTAAAACCATAAAAGCTGGCCAATATAGTATTTGGTAGAGAAGTGATAAAAGAGAAAAAGAAGAATTCAGAAATTCTGAGATTTGATGTATAACATTAAGATCTGTTATATTAAGATAGCTCTGATTGATTTAGAGTTGTCTCCAATAAAATGCATTAATTTAAAAAATATAAAAGCTTAGGTAAAAGAGACTAAGGGCATATGCCATTGACGCCTTAAATGTCCAAAGAATCTGTATTCAAGTCAAGAAAGAAATAGGCATTTTCTGGAAAGAACTGTGACTGGAATCAAATAAACCCACAAGTTATAATAATTAAGGAAAAACTAATGATATTTTGTGAGGGTAAGATAGGCAAAATTGTCATCTTGAATGAAGAGAAACTTTGAAACTTTAAAATGGAAATTTACTCTTGAGCATTCAATATTTTATGGACAGAAATCTGACAGAGAAAACTGCTCAGCTAGCAAGGAAGGAATGTTCCCTAATACCCCTTTCAAATGTGTTTAAGTACAATAATGTGATAAAATAGCCAGAAACACCCACAGTGGGAAGCAAAAACCCATGAAGAATAATGGCCTGGTAAGATACTCCCAGGCAGCAGTACTAGGGCTTAATAACAAATTTCGGAATTTCTACAGATGTCAGCAGTGTGGTTTCAGTTCTTCCCCTTTTGGAATAGGACCCTGTTCCATTACCATTGTATTAAGTGTCTTTCCTTCTTTCCTTCCTTCCTTCTTCTCTAGTTCTCTCTCTCTCTCTACCCCCTTCTCTCTCTCTCTCCTCCCATCTCTCTCTCTCCTTCCCCTTCCCTCCCTCCTTCTCTCTTTTTGGTTCTTAAATTTCCAGTCCAGGAAGAATCTCACTTAGATCTGATATAGAAATTATTGAAAAATCAAGGACTTAGAACTACAGGTTTTGTTTGGTGGATACTTCTGGGATATCTTCCTTAGGTTTCAGTGGTTGGTTTTTCCATATAGAAGAAAGGAAGCTATGTATGTGTGGTTAAGATAGCATCTTATGGCCAAATATATCATTTTTAGCAAAATTCACTCTCCCGAATGTAGCCCTCAATTGAGTCCTTGCCTTACTGATGTGGTTGGACCATGTGACTTGCTTTGACAAACAGAATAAAGAAGGAGGCAAAAGGATGCTACTTCCAAACAGAGATGTAAAGAGGCAATACGACAATCATCTTGTGTGTCTGCCCAGTTAAGAGATGCTTTTTCAACCTGGAACCAGGAATAAGAGCTCACGGAGAGCATATCCAAACCAACCAGTCCCCTGAAATAAAGCCACTGCAGCCAACCTGTAAAATTTTGAGTGAGAAATGTGTCTAAACCACTGAGAATTTTAAAATAAATGTATTGCAGCATATATATATATATATATATATATATATATATATATATATATATATATATAAATATATATATATATATATAATTTTCATTTATAATATTTGCCCTATTTTTCTATGTTTAATTTTTCATTCATTTTACCATCTTTGAGTTGATATCTATATCTCTTTCCTAATAAGAAAATTGCATCCCTAGAATTAATTTGAATTCCACTGTTTTAGCTAAAGCATAATAGACATATATCTTGATCAAGTTTGATAATATGGCATATATGCTATTTTAAATGATATAATTTATTTACTAATAAAAAAATAGAATTAGAATCATATTGTATGAAACGTTTGCATTCATGATTAATACTCTCATTTCCAATAGGCTTATTTTTTCATCATTTACCTGACAGCTTGACCATTGTTTAACTATTGTCTAACCTTCATTTTGATACTATCTGCATTTCTTAGTGATTAACAAGTCTGCTTCTAGATTTGAAGCAAAAATATATTGAAACTATGTCATCTACTCCAAGCACTTAAAATATCTCCATAGTTATTCAGTAAAATTTTCAATCTGGAAACCACTGAAAAATAAAAAAGCTATAACAGAATGTTATGAAAACATTTCAGTATTACTAATTGTTTATTACTTACAATATCATAATAGGTTTTCATTTGGAACATCTATACTTTAATATAATTAATTCTGTTTATGTATTCCTCACTTTAATTTCAAATAATAGTAAGTAGGTGATTCCCATTTTCTTAGTTTTGACACTTAGACTTCTTAAGCCAAAGAGTGACACTTACATTAGCTTATCTATGACTTCTAAAGGGACAATAATAATCTTTAGAACAATTAGTGCTTTCTGCAATATTGCAATGAGCAAAATCAAAAAAAAAATTATCAAATATACTTGGTTTATATTTCATTTAGGCTCACAGATTTTAGAACCTACAATGATTTGTTCATCTACTTAATAAAACTTCTTTCTTTGAAGAAATAAAGATATCATTATTGTACACTGAAGAATGTCAGTAAATATCTTTTAATATTTTATTTTTCATTATGGTTATTTTAACCTATATATGGAGGTTTGAGAACTAAAGGTGTTTAATTTTTAGACCAGTAATCCTTTTGGCAACTGAGTCGGTAGTATCCATTCAGCCATCTTTATTTTTCTATTTATAAAATACATGATTTATCAGATTGTTCTTTCCCTCACAGATGCTGTGATTTTGCCAAGCTAATGGATAGGAACTGCATCTTCTTTTCTGTTCTGTATAAAGCAAACAAAGGAAAGAAATGCTGACAGAATTTCAAAAGTGTCAATCAAGCAGCAATTGCAAAGTTGAAAAGCACAAGGCAATGGCATCCCTGACAAGCTGACAACACTTACAGCTCTTGATAGAAATCACTTTGAGTCTGGGTGACTAGCATAGGGTGATGTTTGACAGCTGATTTATACAAGTAACTAAAGAAGCCAGAAAGAGGAATGTGAACATATTAAAGACTAAGGAAGGAACAGACCATAAGGAAAGGTGATGGACATCTATTTTTTCCTTGCAACCACCATATTAATGCCAACCCCCTTATATTTAAATTCTTTCTTAAATTAACTAAAACAAATAAGTCTGCAATAAATAAATAACAATATGATTAACTGTAATAGTTTATTTAGTTGCTCATTATTTATTATCTCTTTCCATTAGAATGTAATCTCTAAAAGTCAAGTATTTTTGTCTGACTCATTGAGCATCATAACCTCAGACAGTAGAATAGGTCTTTGTACTTAGTAGAAACTCAATAAACTTTTTTGATTGGATAAATGGTGCAAAGTAATAATGCATATGTGTTCAACTGTCAGATCAGAAGCCATACCTGTGGTTTCATTTGAACTTGGAAGACAATATAAAAACAGTGAATGAAAATTTAGTTTCTGTGGAAGTAGTGAAAAAATACAGTTAAGCTGTTGGGGTAAACCACATATCATTATTATCCTATAGATATGTCCTGTTCAATATGTTAATGATCTTATTTTGGAAATATAGGTTTCTTTAAGTATAAAGTTTATCATTCTTCTAAATTAAAGTATTATGCACAACAGTATCCATGTCAGCCTTCCTTCTTGGACTCATGGAAAACTAAATTTACCAGACCTGATATAGTCAATCAGGATCATGTGACAAATGCAGACTAATGGACTAATGAGCAGAGTGATACTGTTTTCATTAAACATCACAAAAAAGTGACATTTACAAACCACAAACTTATTGAGAAAGAATATTGTTATTTTCTTTGAAGATACTTCCTGGGCATAATTATCATTAACATGCAACCATTAGCATTAATTTTTTAAAATTATTCTTTTTGTCTTTATGTTTGCATCTATAAATAATTATTCTTTGTATGTTCTTAAATGTATGGTTATAATTATACTGTATGTTTTCTTGAGACACTTTTCTCTTACTCAATATATATTTCCAGGAATCTGCCACAATTGTTGCTTGTAGATTTAATTGATTCATGTTTACAGCTATATGGTCTTCCACTGTTTGAATACACAACAATTTGTTATTTATTTTTTGCTGGTTGGTCTTTGTGTGGCTTCAGTGTTTCTACTAACACAAACTGGATTATGAATAGTCTTGTAAAATTCTCCTGGTTTACAATGCATAAGTTTACATAGGGAAGAGTGTTCTCAAAGTCTGGAAGATGATTTAAATCGCAGAAGAATAGGAAAGGCCATTTAATTGGGAAGACAGCATGAGGAAAACTATTTGGAAGACAGTGATTAATGTTGTCTAATCTCAGTTGCCCAATTGAAATAATAACCAGTAAAACAGGTTATGAACTCAGTGAGGAGGATTTTTCAATGAGAAGTTAACACTTGGATGTATTATCCAGGGAGTTTCAACTCATTAGTGTATCACAATCTGTTGAGATATCTTTATTAAGCAATTTGCTACTAAAAAATATTGAATTTTGTGACTTATCTCTAAAAATTGTCATAACCAGTGTGACTGAATTGTAACTAATGTTCCCATTTGGTTAAACTTTGATTAAGATGAGAAACAGTGGTGCATTTGGAGCTAGTATGTGCTTTATTGCAACTAAAGTTGGAAGATACTGGCATAGGAATGTGTGGTGCATATGGATGAAATTTGTTCCATTTGTCAAAACAGCAAAAAGAAAGGAGAGAGAGAGAGAGAGAGAGAGAGAGAGAGAGAGAGAGAGAGAGCTGACTTAGGGTAATTCACTGTGAATGCACATAAAAGAATGGATGCAAATAGACTTGTGGAGGAAAAAGCAATATCTGTATTTGCTCCAATGTATGGAAAGGGAAAATGGTTACAAAAAATAGTGGAGATTTCCAAATTCTGTGGTGTGTGTTTCTGTATATGTATGTGCTTGAGTGAAAATTGATGTTTTTAGAAAGATATAGTCTAGAGATACTTTTCAGGATGTTAAATGTTTGTTGTTGACATCCTAAGTGTACATATTTTCTACAAAAAGCAGATAATATTGCTGGAGAATCTTTTCAGAATGTCCACAGAGTGGCAACACAAGGAAGAAAGATAATAAACAGAAACAAAAATAAAAACCTGTTTTTATTCCCTCTCCTTTTCTTTTCGTATGTTTTGTACAGAGGTGAGATTTAAATACTACTTTTTAAAACTTCTACATTAGGTTCAGCAAACTCTTTCAGCTCCTAAAACCTTAATTTCAAGAGGCAGTCACAGTATAAAAATGTTGACCAATCCATATGTAATGAAACTTATCTTTGTAGTTAAAAGTCTTGATCAAATTTCAAACTTAGCCCTTATTTTCATTGATTCAGCCAGTGATTGTGACTATATTAGTCAGACTTTTCCAACAGAACCAATAAGATTATATATATATATATATATATATATATATATACACATATTTATGAGAGTTTTATTTCAAGTAATTGGTTCATATGATTGTGGGATCAGGCAAGTTTGAAATCTGTAGAGCAGGCCATCATGCTGGAAATTGTGATAAGAGTTGATTGAGTCTGAATTCCACAGAGAAGCATGTTGAAAACTCAGGCATGGATTCTATGCCTTGGGTGATATCATTCTTCTCCTTGATTCCCTGTAGCTTAAATACTATGATGTAAAGTTAATACTCATTATTTTGTATGATAAAGGGATAAGTAAGGGGAAAAAACTAATAAATATGATTTCATACACCTATACACACAAGCATACTCACAAAAAATAAGGAAAAAATACTAAGAAAAATTACAGTTCTTATTTCTCCAACTAGTCACCCACCTGTAGCTGGTATTTAAAACCACCTTCTTTCATCTATTCTGTATTCCCCTTGTGCTCAGCAACCACCTCAGTTGGTCAGTCTTTTTTTTTTTTTTTTTAGTGCTTTCTGCTTCTGTAGTATTTTTACTGTGGTAAGCACATTCAACATGAAATCTACACTCTTAAAACTTTTAAGTGTACATTACAGTATTGTTAACTACAGACATGTTGTATAGCAGATATCTAGAACTTATTAATCTTGCATAACTGAAAACTTACACTTGTTGAACAATAATTCCACATTTCCCTCTCTCCCCAGCCCCTGGCAACCACCATTCTCTTCTCTGCTTCTAGGATTTTGACTATTTTAGATATCTCATGTTAGTGGGACCATACAGTATTAGTCCTTCTTTCACTGGCTTATTTCACTTAGCAAAATGTCCTCCAGGTTCATACAAAAGAAGCTATCCTTATTTTCAAAGGCTGAATAATATTCCCTTGTCTGTATATACCACATTTTCTTTATTCATTCATTCCTCATTGGGCATTTTGATTGTTTCCATATCTTGGTTATTGTGAAATAATGCTGCAATGAACATGGACGTGCAGATATCTCTTTGAGAATCTGATTTCAATTCTTTTGGATCTATACCCAGAAGTAGAATTGCTGGATCACATATATGAGCTGAGACATAGACCAATGGAGCAGAATAGAGAGTGCATAAATAAACCCACAAATATGCAGTCAAATGATCTTCAACAAGGGTGCCAAGAATACATAATGGTAAAAGATAGTCCCTTCAACAAATGGTGGGAAAATTGCATATTCACAGAAAAAAGAATAAAATTGGACACCATACATAAAAATCAACACAAGATGGACAAAAGCCTGAAATGCAAGACCTTACTCTGCAAAACTCCTAAAAGAAAACCTAGGACAAAAGCTTCTTGACAATGGTCTTGGCACTGATTTATTGGATATGATATAAAAGGCACAAGCAACAAAAGCAAAATCAGACCACTGGAAATACATCAAACTAAAAAGATTCTGTACAGCAAAGGAAATAGTCAACAAAATGTAAAATCAACCTATGGAATCAGAAAAAAAATATTTACAACTATATATCTGATAGAGGTTAATATCCAAAATATTTAAGGAACTCCTACAACTCAATATCAAAAAATGTGTGAGCCAATTAAGAAAATAAACAAGGGACTTGAATAAACATTTCTTCAAAGAAGACATACAAACAGTCAACACGTGTATGAAAAGGGGCTCAACATCACTAATCATCAGGGATATGCATAACACAACCACAATGAGATATCACCTTACACCTGTTAGAATGGCTATTATTTAAAAACAAAAGGATGCGTGTTCCCAAGGATGTGGAGAAATCATAATCCTGTACATTGTTGGTTGGAATGCAAAATAGTGCAGCTGCTATGGAAAATAGTATGGAGGTTCCTCAAAAGCAAAAATCAGACTACTATATGGTCATGGTATTTACCTGGTGGTGTGACCCAAACTTTTATTTCTAATGAATCTATGATATTAGCAGTCCTGCCAGAATTGGGTTGTTGTAGTTTTACATTAATTTTAATCATAGAGTATGATAACATTAACAGGTACTCTGAGGAATCTCTTGTATTACAGACATATTCTTGCACCTACATTGTCTAGTAGCAGGCCAATTTTCCCTTGGTAAAAAGGCTTAATCACCCAGCCAATACTGTGTGTCTATTCCAATTATGCATTCTAGAACTGAGAAAATTAACTACAGGATATGTTTATGGACCCACGAACTGATCTGACCTGAGTTGAAATTCTATTGATCACCTGATCTCCATAAGCTCCTACTCTACTGGTGAACTCACAGTGACATTTTGAGCCTCCTGGAATTAGTGTCAGGCCAAACAAGTGTACAGTATTCCTGAAAAGTTTTGTCATCTTCTTTTCCCCAATGTATATTCTGTAAAAGTCTGTAGGTTATTTTGGGAAAAGCTGGAAGAAAGATTAAAAATATAAATTTTGGCAGAGTAATGGAGTCCTTCCTGTAAGGATACATATTTTCCTTCATTCAAGACGTTGTAGGTCTGTGAACTGGCTTGATACTGGGAATTCAGCAATGGGCTGTGTGACTCTTGTTATGATTCAAATTAGACTTGTGTTCACTTGACCTACAACTCTTCTGCATATACAAATGAAGTAAGAATTTAGTAGACACTATGACCAACTAGCCAATACCACAAATCTTTTCAAGTCAGAATATTCTGATAATTGATTTGTTCTGTCATGAATTTCGGTAACCGTGCACACCTGTCTTTGGCAATTTAGTGCAGCCACTTGGCTCCTGCAACCCTGGGACCTAGTTATCCCCATTGCATTTAGGTTTCCCAATTCAAGGGCATCAGTGCAATTTATGACCTAGAGAGAAGAGTAAATAACAAAGTTGTACAACTAAGAGCTCCTTTTAGTAAAAGATAATTTGAAAATTAACAAGTTTTCATTATGTTGTATTTTAAGATTTTGAATAGGACATCAAAAGGAAGTTGTATTTTATATGATATTCTATATGGTAATCAAAAATTTCTATAATAACATAAAACTTAATATTTAAGTATTTTTTTCCTTCTTTGAAATTTTGTAATTTAAGCTTGATTAAACCAATGCAAAAATTTGGTGTTATTTACAATAATATTGCTATTTTATGCAAAAGTCTTAAGTGATATTAAAGATATGGAATTCATGTAAGCAGAAAACTAAAATTAGAATTTATTTTATAAATTAAATATCTCTCTGTGATTCCATATCAATGTTGGAGAATTTACAAAAGTCAATAGTAGTTTAAAAATAGCAAAATGTTTTAAAGTAAGAAAATCACTTGAAATTTTTCCTTAAGAATATTTTTTTTGGCTTTGAAATATCAAGCGTATCTTGTCATGAAATATTTAAATCATCAGTATATAACATATTGATACCCATGTCAAATATTCATACGTTTATATATATGCATATACAACTAAAATATATATGTAATTATGCAAACTTTGCAGATTCCATGAAGAAATCCTTTTTAATTTGTTTTCTTAGGATTTGTGCATATGCTTCAGGAACTCTGAAAAAATCTTTATACTTTGTATACAAATACTTCTGTGCATTTTTTTTCTTTTGGAGATAGTCATTAATTTCATCAGTGCTATTACTCATTACCAAATAAAGCTCTAAACCATTATTTATAACATAGATATTCTAATTTTTCATATCTCAAACTGGATTAATGAAATCAGTTTGGATTTGTTTTTATTACCTACTTCCATAAGGTGCTCTTCTTTATTCTAAATTGTTTTTTGCCCAAAGAGCCATGGGCTTGTTTGGGGTGTGATATTTAGCATATGTATTTATCTGTGCAGTTTTAAGCCATGTAAACAAACAACAGATCCAGAGTGTTAAAGGCCAGAGTCAGAAAGAATTTGGCACTGAAACACATAAAATGACTGTTGAAAAGCAGGACCCTGTATCCTCTGAGTCCATATTTTTGTAGCCTATAATTATTTCGTATGGTTAGTAGGAATGGTTTACATGCTAGAATATCATTCTTTACAGCTGGAAAAAATAAAAACCCTCAAAATTACATTATATTTAAAGTTGCATATATTTAATGCATGATAATAGTAGCATTGTTGATTAAAAGCAAACAAATTGTTTCTGCTTATAACCATTATTTGAAACCATCTTAATTCTCATGCACATTGGCAGTGGGGTATGTTATTATCCTTACGCAGGGCAGAGACCTTTTCAATACTTATAAATCTAAGAGAGCTAATGCCAGAGTGATATTTCACAAAATGTTCTGCCTTGGGGGAGTTTGACCATATTTCATTTTCAGTAACAACACTGAGTATTCTAATCACAAACACTCCCAAACCACTATCAAGGTATTCTGTCATCCATTTTCATTAGCAGTTTGTCTGCCTCTATTCCTTAGTCTTCACACTTTCCTCTACTCTCTTTCTGTCTCATCACAAACAGTAGCAGATATTAGCTTACTTACAAGTTTCATAAAAATCCACCTAGAATATCACTAATCCAAACAATTTCAGTTGAGATGATGGATATCAGTAGGATTTGAGCAACTCCTACCTTTATAAATGATAGTTACAACATCACAATTGTTTTCTTAATATATTTGCGTTTTTCATATCTAAGTCTATGTAGGTGTCTGTTCTGCTTTGCCTGATAAAATGGTGAATTTTACTACACAGCAAATCAAATACACTGCAGGATGAAATGTTAGAACTGATAAATTTATTTGATAATAATGTTAAAGAGAATATTGCTCTAGGTTTGTTTTTCCCAAATATGTGGTAATCATAGACATGATTTATTTATAAATAATAATGCATTAGTAGTATTTATTTATAAATAATGCATTAGTAGTCTCTTCTTCTGAGCTTGATGAAATGTATGCAAATACTACCTCCTTTTCTATTTAATGTAAAATAATTAATTCATTCTTATGTGGGGAGAATATATGTTTCTTCTATAAATATGTAAGGAGAAACTTTCCTTTAGGTATTCCTTTTACTATATACCATGAGTTTATACTTGTAAGATTATCATTCTCATTTAGTTGTGGACATGTTATAGTTACTATTACTCTGACTCTGAATATTGAGAATTAAGATACATATAATATATTATTTTTACTTAATGAGACTTACTTTATAAAATATAGGTTGCTCTTCATAAATATTCCTTATGTATTTAATTTAAAAAAGTATACTTTGCAGTTGTTAGCAGCAGTGGTCTACAAGCATCAGCTGTGGCAAGGTATCTATTGTGTGGCTAAAATCTCCTATTATTTGCCAATTTGTATGGGGTGGCATGCTGTATATGCATTTTATTTTTTGGTTTCTGTTAGTTTATTTAATATTTGACCTTAATAAAAGGTATTACAGTAAGAAAGTAAAGACGTAAGTCAATTTCTGTTGGATTGAGGAGGAAAGTAAGAAGAAACATTAATGAAATTTAGACTGCAGTTTTAGATATTTAAGAAGGAAAAAGCAAAGCTACACTTATTTTTTTCAGATACAAATTTTGATTTTTTTTCTCATAATGTCCAACAAAATTACAAATATTCAACATATCTTAGCTCTATTACAATTTTGTGACCCCCTCAAATGTAAACTCAAATGTACAAAAGCAGAAATACACACTTTTTAAATTTTTTTCTTTTTTTGCGGTACACGGGCCTCTCACTGTTGTGGCCTCTCCCGTTGCGGAGCACAGGCTCCGGACGTGCAGGCTCAGCGGCCATGGCTCACGGGCCCAGCCGCTCTGCGGCATGTGGGATCTTCCTAGACCGGTGCACGAAACCATGTCCCCTGCATCAGCAGGCGGACTCTCAACCACTGCACCATCAGGGAAGCCCAGAAATACACACATTTTGTGTTGTTTCTCTGAATATACCCAATGATAACAATTTGCTAATGATATTAATTAATGGATTGCAAGTAATATATGAAGAAATTTTACAAAAGGATCTTGCTCCTTCCTTAGGGAAATTCAATCATGATTTAAATTTAAATTTAAATTTCACCCTCATTCTTGAATTTTTTACAATTACTCATATAAATCTATACATGGTATTCTCCATTATAGGTTTAATCTTAGAGAACAAATATTATATTTATCAGAATATAAACTGATAGGTGAGTTAAGGTTATATAGTTATTGAGAGTGAAAAATCCATATACTTCTCACAACACTGTGTTTGAGACAATGAGTTTTTTTGGTTTGTATTACCTCTGTGGGTAATATTTGTAAGTTTCATAGAGTCAATTTTATCTTTGGGCCATAAGATTTGACGGTGTTGGTCTAAATAATAAAATAGACATCTGATAAGAAATATGAAGAGTAAAAATTACACATATTTCTAGAATAGCTCTTTGAAATGTTAAGCATTTTTGCCTTAAGAAATATTTTTAGAAGCCTAGAAGGATTAACAAAAATAAAGTCTAGTACTCTCTGTTTCATCCTTTTTTGTTATGCTGCCACTCAATTATCAATGTATATATAACTCTTGCTTTATATAAGTTATCTCCTATTCTTACTCAAAATATTATTTGCCACCTTAGTTTTAAATGCGAGCATATTGATCTTTGCACAATATTGCAATATGACTTTTTCCATCCCAAGAGTAAAGCTCAAATTTATCTGAAGATTGAAAAACAAGCAAGCAAACAAAACTTGGGCATGTTTTTCAATTGAAAATTAATGATTAAATATCTCTAAGGATTGTCAAAATATTGATTTAATTTGAAAAAGTTTTCTCAGTTAAGTTTTATAAATTTAATGTTCTCCTTAAGTTTTACAGTCTTCATAACACTCTGAAAGAAATATGCTGTAAGTATGATCCATCTTTTAGAAGGACAGATTAAAATACGTAAATCAATTTACTGAAACAGTAGCTCGATGTTTCCCTAAGTATCATAATTTTAAGTGTATATTTTAGTTTCTGTATTTTGTGCTTTGGGTTAGGGCTCCTTTTTAAAATATTAATGTATGGAATTATAATAAAAGCTTTTAGCATAATTGCCTCAATCTCTTATTGAGTCTGTATAATGTCTTTATTTAAGAACATAGTATTTTTAGGCCAATGGGCTGTTTCAAACTGCAGTTTAGGCACTTACTAGGTGTGTGACATTAAGCACATTATCTTACTTCTCAGTGGGTGAGCTGTTATTAATCTGCAAATAAGGTTATTCAGAATGTGAATGTGAATTGAAAGGTTTAATTCACAGGGATTTGTGAGGTAATCACTAGAACTAGTTTAGAAGTAACTTATAAATCACCAGTGTTTCATAAAGTGCCAGTAATCATAAACTATTTTTACTAGAAGTCCACAGGCTTGGTTCTTCCTTTACAGATATAATGGACATTATTTATCCACTTTTAAAATAAAATAATAAAAATAAAAGGGACAAAATACAGAACTGAATGGTACTTTTCTTTAAAGTAATATGTGAAATGATACTCAGGAATCTTTTTGCTTCCCTCTCTAATTGTAACAGTTTAAAATTGGCATTGCAGCTTAAATTTTTATGTTTCTGACTTACCAAGATATTCAAATGCAATTTCATTATAATTAGCATATTGTGAGAAAATATATTTCTAGACTATTAGAAAGAAACAAACCAATGTCTAGTTTTATTAGTTCATGAGTTTAATAACAAACACTCAATATGAGCTTCCCATTTGATAGGTAGGATGTTAAGCTCTAGAGATACCAACTTGACCCAAAGTGCAAAGAAATCCTCTAAGGATAATAAAGAAAAAAAAAAAAACAGTAGTTCTACAGATAACTACTGTTCTACTTATTTCTTTTTCCAAAATTGTGGTGAATGATTTGGAAGTTTGGATAGTGATTTCTTATGCATGATTGGAATACGTTCCCACTGAAGTCGCACTCAGCCTTCACCATTTGATATCTTTCTCTGAACACTCCTGAACATACCTCACATTCTCAGTAGAAAACCATCATCTATTTCTCTCTGCTTCAGTAATGTGCTCATATGTCTTACCTTAATCAGTGTGTATTATATTCTATCACATATTCATCACTTTTCATAGGTGATGAGCTCCTTGGTACCAAACACTTTGTCTTTAGTCTTTTAGATTCTAGTTTCCACAGTATATCTGGATCATTGTGGTTAATCTGGTGTGTGTGTGTGTGTGTGTGTGTATATATATATACACACGTGTATATATACACACCCATGAGGACAATGTGATTGTCCACTGGTGAAACCAAAATATATAGGAGAATATGAAAGAAGTGATCAGAGTAAACATAATGATCTAAAATGCATGTATTTGGAAAGGTAAAACAACAGAGTATTTGAAATGAAACTGGGTGTTACTAAATAATATCAGCATAATATATTTAATAAGCAAAGTTCTTGTTTATCAATCTTAAAAGGAAAATTTAGAGCATCTTCTGAAGTCACTATATTTCTAAGGATGTAAAGCAAAATGACAGGGTGAAATGATATCTGCCCAGAACTCTCACTGAATTCTCATACACATAATTATAGAAATGGTCAAGAATATAAAAATAGCACAAGACTTCCAGTAACACTGACAGCTAAGAAAGGGTGCTACTCATTTTAAAGAAACTTCAGGGATTTCTCTCTCATACAGTTCAGATATGACAAGAATTTACAAGCTAGTTTCAGGGTTAACTTGTCATATTAAAGGATTCCATCATTATTTTCATGGAAAATAACTTTGGAAAACTCAGTGAACAACCTTTAATTTGAAGAGACAGAATGCATGGAAAAGCATGAGCAATGGTGAAAATAGCAAGTGTACATGTTGATGCTGTAAATCAGCAACATAATTTACATTGGAGCTGCAGATTATACAGATGACAGTCTGTGTCAAGGTATGGTTTGTGTGTGTGTGTTTGTGTGTGTTGGGGGAGCAGGGATAAAGGTGAGGAAACAGCTTGTTCATAACATAATGCATCTAGAAATATCCTCTAAATATAGGCAAGGATCAGGCACAAATAGTAATTGGAAGCCAGACTAAATGCAAATTCTAATGAACACTGCATCCCATCTCAAAAGAAACAGTCAAGCATCAGAGAGAAGAAAATCCACTTCTGGGACTGCTCATAGTTCTGACTGTCTTCCTCTTCATAATGGGCTATGGAATTAATAAATGTACAATGTTAAATTATGTTAAATAGCCCCCTCAAGCTTAAAGTCTGACGAAGCTTAAATAAGAGACACTGTTAAGACAGTAATTTAAATTTCTTCATGTAATTGTTTTGCCCTTAATATTTGCATCCTCCAACTGTCCCCCCCCCCCGCCACACACACAAAAAACACGAATCAAAAACAACAAGAAAGAAACAGAGGATACTGAAGCAGAGCACAGATATATCACCTGCTCAGATATGTATTTTGTAACCATCTAACTGATAAGGGTATGGAATTTTGAAAATTCTCAGTAATCTCTTCCAATATGAGAGAGAAAGAAAGCAAATTTATATGCCATATTTTGTTCCTACTTTATCATGGAATTTAGGAAAGACAGATTAAATGAGCAATGAGTTTGACTTTCTCTGGGACAGCAATAAAGCAGGAAGGATCTATAATAACTAGAAGAAAAATGTCTAATTCTCAGAGGCTACTCCTCAACGGAAATGGTAAGTTGCCACACCTCCAGAGTTGAACAGTCACCAAAATCTCAGAAGCAAGAGAAGAGTCCGGGTGTTCTAACTACCTTTCTAATAAAGCACATGCACTATCTCAGTCATGATGTGCACCTCACGATCTTACCTAGAAAACACACACACACACACACACACACACACTTTCTTCGACACAAAATATGCAGTCCTCACTATATAACTCAGCAAGAAAAACAAAAGCCTTATAGCTTCTATCAGCCTATATTAGTTTGCTAGGGCTACCGTAACAAAGTAGCACAATCTAGGTAACTTAAAAAGATAAATTTACTGCTTACAGTTTTGGAGGCTAGAAGTCTGAGATAAAGTTGTTGGCAGGTCAATGCTCCCTCTGAAGGTGTTAGTAAAGGATCTGTTCCAGACTTCTCTCTAGCTTCTGGTAGTTCCTTGACTTGTGGTTGCATAACTCCAATCTTTACATGGCATTCTCCTTGTGTGTGTTTGTCTGTGTCCAAATTTTCTCGATTTATAAAGAGTCATATTGGACTAGGGCCCACCCTAATGACCGCAAGTTAACCTGATCATCTACAAATACACTACTTCCAAATAAGTTCACATTCTGATGAACTGGGGTTAGTACTCAAATATATTAAATTTAGAGCATAGAACTGAACCTATAGCACTGTCCAAGCATGAGCAAATGGAAACAACAGCAGGGTAATTGTACAAGTGCAGTACAATAAATTTAGGAAAAAACAGATTTTATAAAGCAAGAAACAAATTATGAAGCAGCAGTCTTTTATTTAAAGGAAGGTTTTTTTGAGGCAACAGGGGAAAAAGCCAGGTGATATAAGGAAAGTAGTTAGGACATTAAAATGAAAAACAGGTTAAAAAAATAATAAAATTAACATTGCAGAAAATTGAATCTGCTGTGAAGAAAATGCTTGAAATGAAATCCAGAATGCAGAAGAAAAAGACCAAAATTTTTAAAAAAGAGATTAAAAAATGAGATAAATAGAGGAATAAGAAAGCAGAAACAATATAGTAATAATGTATTCCTGATTAAAAGATCAAAACAAGAAGAATAGAAAAATTTTCTAATATATAAGTGAAGAACACATCTGAGTTATAAATGCTTAGTCTGCAGATTTCATGAATTCCTCATGGTCATGAATTCCTCATGATGTCCTAACAAAATTGATGTAAAATAACAATAATTTAGGTATATATTGTAAATTTAAGATTAAGACTCTTAAAATACCCTAGTCAGAAAAATAAGTTTGCTACAATATATATTAGAATGTTGGCTGTCTATAAAGTCTAAAATCCAGGAAAGAATAAAAGAAAAAGAAAACTTTACAGACAGAATTAAAGTCCTTGAATACACACAACTTCCTGATTTCATCCAACTGTTTTGTTTTCAGAGATAACCAGTATCTTGAATTGAGTATAAAATATTTACACTCTAGGGCCTCCCTGGTGGCGCAAGTGGTTGAGAGTCCGCCTGCCGATGCAGGGGATACGGGTTCGTGCCCCGGTCTGGGAGGATCCCATGTGCCGCGGAGCGGCTGGGCCCGTGAGCCATGGCCGCTGAGCCTGCGCGTCCGGAGCCTGTGCGTCCGGAGCCTGTGCTCCGCAACGGGGGAGGCCGCAACGGTGAGAGGCCCGCATACCGCAAAAAAAAAAAAAAAATTTACACTCTAATTGTTACACCTTTACTATATATATTGTACTACTAAGTGATATCCAATACTGTGCATGCTTTTATATAAAGATATAGCCTCTGAAACTTGCTTTTTATATTCAAATAGTTACATGTTCATTTTCCAAAAATGCACCTCTTAAATTAGTTTATTTTTTGCCCTCTTAACTATTAGCTACCTCTCCCCATACCTTCCATAGTAATTAAGGTAACTCAAAGGTCACACTATATCTTTGGTCAGACATTCTCTCCCCAGCATATTCTCCATATCATTTCTAGGTACACTGTCCAATATAGTTAACTAGAGATTTTTATATTATGAAAGTAAATAAAAGTATTAAATATCTCAAATAACAAATGCTAATGATGGATCAAGTTGAAATACAAACTTCCATCTCTAGTAAAGGCTAAAAGGAATATTTATGCCTCAATAACAGATATCTTCCAATTAATTATACCAGACATTAGTGTCCAAAATATTGTCTCCTCTGTTTTATTCAATTTTAACAAGATGGAAATTGGAGAGGACCTAGGTCCCTTCAGAAGAAACAGTATCCAGGAAATGGTGTCTCCTCTGTAGGACTTTCTAAATTTGAATTAACCCAACACCAAGTCTCTTAAATGTCACTAATTGAAGATTCAATGTCAAATTAGAGTTTCCCCAAATCAACTTCATGTCAAACACATTTCAAAATGAAAGAATCTTCAGCATATAAACAATTATGTTATGAAAATGTAATTTCCAGAGCCCAGCATATGATGCAATCTAGACCTGCATTCTCACCAATTGCCAAGCCTTTGTGTTGTTTGGAAGAATTAGAATAGATACACAAAACAAGAGATCATATATAAAAATTATATTATAAAATATTATGAGATATGTTTCTACATCCCTATAGAAGCCCAGTTTAGGATTCTTAGCCTCCTTCAAAGAGTGGCATTTGAGAACTTCTGTTAATTGGATGAAATAAAACAATTTGGGGTGATGGCATAACTTAATATCTAACCCTTATTGAGTTGCCTTTGTGTTTCTTACACAAATTTTTAAACTCTTAATTTTTAATTTCCTTTTAATTATTTTGTTCCTGTCAACAAAGTCCTAAATTGAATGTGGGCTGTCTTTTGACATGTCTTCTGCTCTCTTTTGACCACAGTCTATAGGAGAAAATACCCAAGTACAGCACAATTTGACTGTTCTTGCAAATTTTTATCCTTTGAAAGCCTGCTTTCATCTTTTTGTTGTCATAGTTGCTGCCTAGTAATTTGTTAGACTAGTGAATTACCCACTGCTCCACTTTATATCTCAGGTAGAGAATCAACACTGTGTTACTGAACTGAGGTTGGTTATGTTCTCTGGGAGGAATTCTCTTCTTCATTGTTTTCTTGGATCTTGGCTCCACTGTTCAAGTGGTTTTTCTTATCTATTATTCTCCCTGACAACATCTTAGGCAGATGCTGAAGTATATAAGACACTCATGGACCTCTTCTTGTTGCTACATGTATGGAGGTCTACAAGTTTTTTTAAAGGTTTATATAAAACACTCATAATCTATGACAATGTAATTGCTTCAAAAACTTAATAGCCTTCTGATCCATTTTCTTTCATTCAGTTCCATATGTCACCAACAATATTTATTTTTTGACATAATTCTCAGGACTGACACATTTCTTTCCGTACTTAGCCCCATGGTTTTCTTCTAAACTAACATTGGCTATCTTGAGGCCATCAGAGTTTAAGGAAAGGCCAATCAATCAGCTTAGGATAAGATTAATAGTTATATTATCTGACCTTAAAGTAATGCAGGAGACAGTTTTACAAAATATTGCACTACTGCTTAAAATGTGATTTAATTTTCAGTGTCCAATACAATTCCATGACACTACTCTCTAGGACAACACATATTTTAGGTGTTTCATAAAATCAGTAGCTCATTTCTGGAACTCATTTTTATGTCAGTCAGCTTAGGCTAAGTCATAATGTTTTAGGTCCCCAAAACATGAATGGTTTTTAATAACACAGGTTTATATCTCACATGTTCTTCTAATATCTTGTTGAACAGCTAGTAGTAAGCAAAAATACAATGAAAATTCATACCTGAATTCTTCCCATAGAGGTATAGACACAGTATGTTTGTGGTAGATAGCAATTACACCCAGAATCAATATGTGTATCAATTATTTTTTTGCCACCTTATCACATAATTCTCTAGTCTTCTTGCTTTCAATATCACTTTCATTGCTTGCTTGCAATAACTACTAAGCAAGTGACAAATATTTTAGGATACTTTATATGGCAGAACACAAATTTTGACACCAATTTTGGTGTTAGTTGAAGTAGTGAAATCTCCTGTACCACAAAAAGCTCCAAAATATTATTGACAGAACAAATCAGAAGTATATGCCTCTCACTTGTGTGGCATGGTGGGCATCCTTCCACATTTGATTCAGGGATAAGACTCTTTCCATCTTGTAGCTCTACCATATTTCACATATTGGCTTCTAGGATTGCCATGGAAGAGAAGAGTAGACCCATTTTTTAACCTACAATTTCCAATAAATAACAAATCACTTTTACTAACATTCTATTACTGAGATCTAACCACATGCCACAACTATTGCAAAGGTGACAAACCAAAGGTGGTTTCTGCTATCTGACAGCAAACCAAATTGAGAAAGAACTAGATCGTTTTGAATCTGTAATGGATGGACAGTAGCTATCTCTGATATACAAAAGAAAATGATATACCAGTTGATCTATTGGTGTTTATATTCATATTTATATTATTGACTGATTAAACTCCATTTCAAGGTAATATAAATTCATTTAAAGTTTCGTACATTCAGGACTATGTTTTTTTTTTTTTTTCCATAGAAGGTAAGGAGGAGCACCTTTTAATCTCTATACCCACCAGTGGACCATATTTTCTCTGGATTTGAGCATAATATTCCACTTATCTAATTATCTTTATCTTCCCGTTACCTAAAATCCTCTTCTACTCCCAGCCATACCCACACACTCCTCTTCCACAAACACAAATTGTTTCTTTATTTGTCTTAATTCTAATCAATTTTCAGTAATCAGCTTAGGATGTCATTTGTTTTACAGGATTCTAACCTTTAATACCAAAATTTAATTTAGGGGCCCTATCATACATCTCTATAAATATATGGAATATTACCAATTTTAATTAACATGCTCAATTATAATGATGTATACTGTTGTTTAATTCTCTCACTAGAATGTAACTAACTTAAGGGCAATGGCAGTGTTGGTTTACCTTTGTAGACTTCACAGATCATAAGGCATGTTGGTTAGGTAGGCAAATGCAATGTGAAGTGCACTTTAAGAATAATAAAAATGTAGAGATAAAAAGCAGTGTTTTAACATAATTCCTTTTAGAGGTAGTACTGTATAAGATTTCAAAAGAAATATAGTAACACGATACCCTGTTTGTATAGAAAGATCTAATAATTATTCCCCCCCCCCAGAAAACACCTAGTTTTCCTACAAGGGGATTAAATAATATTAATTTGGGGGTGTTTTTTTTTGTTTGTTTAACTGAATGGAATAAGCAAGATTGCTTCAATAGAGAATAAGATGAGCAATGGCATTTCTCTTTACAATTGCGCTTTGCATCTCTACTAAGTTTTTCGTGAAAAAAATGTATGTAGGGACTTCCCTGGTGGCACAGTGATTAAGCATCTGCCTGCAAATGCAGGGGACATGGGTTTGATCCCTGGTCTTGGATGATCTCATATGCCACGGAGAAACTAAGCCTGTGCACCACAGCTGCTGAGTCTGCGCTCTAGAGCCCACAAACCACAACTACTGAAGCCCACACGCCTACAGCCCATGCTGCACAACAAGACAAGCCACTGCAATGAGAAACCCGCACACCGCAACGAAGAGTAGCCTCTGCTTGCCACACTAGAGAAAGCCCGCACGTAGCAACAAAGACCTAACGCAGCCAAAACTAAATTAATTAATTAATTTATTTATTAATTATTTAAAATGTACGTAAAGAATGCTGTGAAGTATGATATCCATTTTGCAACTTATGGTGCTCACATGTCTAATCATCGTGTACCTGTTATGTGAATCTAAAAAGGTATAAAACTTCTATAAGCATTTGAAACTGTTAATTCCATTTTGAAAACTGTTCTTAAAGAGAAATGAAATATATCTCCCACAGCCACAGAGATACAGACCCCGGAAGCAGATAATATCAGAAAATTTTCAAGGCGATATACCAGGTTCAGTGTGTGTGTGTGTGTGTGTGTGTGTGTGTGTGTGTGTGTGTGTGTGTGTGTGTGTGTGTGTAATTTCTTCCAAATAGGAAAAAATAAATTTTTCTTGACAGTGAATGTTTACAAATTCCATTCATTTGCTACCCATATAACTAGATAGCTCAATAGCAATTCTAGCAAATTATAACATTTTAAATAATCCCATTTAAATGAGAATGAAACTTTCACTGAGATCAAAACTTGCTAAAACAATAGCAAAATGTTCAAGGGTAGTCTCCATCATAAATGCTAGATAATAGTAGTTACTATCCACCTTAGTGTCCATCTGGAATAACTTTTAGTAATAGGTAAAATTCAAGATATTTTAAATTTAATATTTTATCCATTAGCTCAGTAAAGTTTATTTATTTAAAAAGGTTTTAGAACTTCCTCCATTTATTGAGCACTTTGTGACCAATTATTCACATACAGATTTTGATAACAGTTGTTTTCTGCCCCTTATGGAAATAAGGAAATTTAGGTGTAGAGTTTAAAGCAAGTTCACAGAATAATTCAGCTAGTAAGTTGAAGAGCCTACATTTTAATAAAGGTTTTCCTAACATTAATACATTATTTTCCTCACTATACCATGTTTCAGTACAAAATATATTTAACTAAATTACAATTGCATAAGAGTATAATTCGGAAGCATAATGAAGTCCTCTCAGTAAATTTTATGTTAGTTATTCTTACAAAATTTTTTGAAGAAAAGATTTTCATGTATCATTATAGTGTACTTAATGCTCTTTAAAAAGCAGTAAATTGTTCAGATATTTCTGTCCTATAAATTAGCAACTGTCAGGTACTTCTTATCAAAAGGAATTATAAAGAAATACTAAAATAGTTCAAAGTCCTCTAAATTTCAAGAGATTTAACATTCTCATTTATCTCATTGGCGATATATTTAAAACAGAACAATGAAAGTGAAGCAAGTCTCATTAGCTTCAGGAAGGTAGAGAATTGTTATGTTCTAGTTCTTTGTTGTACTACACATACTTATTGAAATAAGAGATGGGCAGAATTACTTTATTAAATATGAACAGAGCAAGAGAAGCAAATAGAGTACTGCATATTGAAATAAAAGGCTTGATTTGACAATATAAATGGTGTTTCAACTAGACAAGTGAAACTTAGAAATATAAAACTGCATGTGACTAAAAACTTCTACAAAAGGTCTTTTAGGTTTTATCCCTCCAATGAATTCAGAATAGACTTTTGCTCTGGAACTTCCTCAAAAAGATATTAAAATCTTTTAAACCAGTACTTGTGCTCCTCCAAAGGTTTTATGGTTTGGTCATTGTAAAATATGCATTAAACCAGGAAACATGTTAGGAGCTAACATGCATACTCGTCTTGACAATTCTGACACACATTTGCTTGAGAACACTTTATCTGTAAATCTATAAGAATATCACTACTGTTCATTCTAAGTCTTATATTTTACATTCACTGACCCTTCTAAATTTTCCAAGTCTTATTATTATCTCTATTTTCATAAATTTTATTCACTCTTTCATAGTTAAATTAATCTATATTCATGTTCTCAACTGGAATGATTGTATGCACATGAATTACATATTTCTTCAACTTAGAACTTGTTCATATCTTCAGATACATATATCCAACATCATTTAATGCAATTTCTATTCTGATATTCTATAAGATCTACAAACTCAGTGTCTCAAAATTTAAATCCTCATCTTCCTCCATCAAATCCTCTCTTTCTCCAGAATCCCACCATCAGTGAACGGAATCACAACCAGAGTACTTCAAACCTGAAATCACTTCTCAATTTATTTTTTAGCACCCTTTTTTTTTGTTTTGTTTTGTTTTTGTTTTGTTTTTGTTTTTTTTTCTATTTTTTTATTAGTTTCTGCTTTATAACAAGGTGAATCAGTCATACATATACATCTGTTCCCACATCCCCTCCCTTTTCAATCTGCAACCAAGTTTTACTGAATATTGCCATTGATCTCTTGTCTTAATCCCTGTACTTTTCTGGTTCTCAGGACTGAATGGCATTTATCACAGATCACTGCACTCTTCAAATATGTGTATGATCAGTCATATCCAAGAAAATCATCTTGAAAGTTTACTTCCTGGGCCTATTTCTAGTATCAATTACTCAATCAATTAGGGTACTGCAATGAAAGACTTTGCATATTCAAGTTGGGTGATTTTAATAATGAGGCCATTCATAAAATTATAGATAGATATAGGGAGGCAAACAAACAAAAATCAATAGTATAGCCACCCCAAAAACAGAAAGAGCAGATGCCATTACTCTTCCTATGCTTGAGAAGAGGGAAAATAAGGGAGAATCAGAATATGGAAAATGAGAGTTTTCTGTTAAAAATTTCCTGATGAGAACTGTGACTTCTGGTTGAGGAAGGTAGCCAAGTCACTGAGGCTCCCCAGAAAGAAAATGTAAGGAATGAACACTTCTGCTTTGCTTCCTATTGGCTGAAGCAGAAATTACATAATAAAGAAGCCCATTGATTCAAATCAGACGCCCAGGCCACACAAAATGATAAAGCAGGATGAAAAGTTATATGAAGGGGTTCACAGATGATCAATACAATCTTCTATTCCCATGGGAGAGAGCTTTCATCACACTTTCCAGTAGAATTTCAGAATTGCTATACCAGACTCCACTTCTTCCCTTTACACAAAGGGGAAATGCATCCTTGTTTTCCCATTATTTTCTGCTTCACTGTTGTATATTAAGCATTACTGAAGGTGGAGACAAATAACTTGCTTTAATTCTTAGGTTGTCAAAGTACAAAAAGCCACATGTAGAGTAATGGAAAGGACAGAATATCACCAAGAATTCTTGAATGCTTACTGAATATGACTTTAGGTTGTCTCCTTTGGGAACAGAATGACAGGGTTCTACCTTTGAGAATAAGAGTGATACGGGTTTCACTTTGTTTTAATTTTTATTATTAATAATTATATTGGTATAGTAATTTAGGTTTTTGAAGAGTTTCTGAGATCAGGCTTCTAATTTAAACTAGTAATTCTTATAGTTAGTTCTTAATATACAATAAAGTGACTTCAAATAAGAGAAAGAACATAATTTAGTCAGTGGTTTTGTGAGAACTGCAAAGTACTGTGGAAAAAAAAACAGAAAACAATCTATACTTGACAATACAATAAAATATATGTGCAGAAAGATTTAAAAGTTAAACATTTAAACAAATTTACAGAAAACCTAGAAGAAAATGGATATTGTACCTGTATGGCAATAATAGGTATAAATAAATATATTTTTTCTATAAAAATTGAAAGCAAAAGTCTATCTGTAAAATAGTTGACTAAAATATGACCCACATAGATATAATTATATTTTAAAAGAATGTGTTTAAACATATGTAATAGATAAACTAGAAAAGAATATGACAAAATTTTAACATAGGTGGGAATGCAAATTTTATGCTAATTGATGACAACTGATATCTACTCTTACAAAGACAAACAAAAAGAGTATATACTTGCCAATTTGCTGTAACCAATAAATCTTTTTTTCATAATAACCTCTCACTATTGGTAAGATTACGGGAAGTTGGTAGTTAATATATTGCTAGAAGCAATGTAAATTACTATTTTATCCCTTTGATCAACTAGTGTGTCAAAATAACTCAAAAGTCACAAAAATGCTAATTTTCTCCCAAGCTCAGAGAGGTAAGAATTTATGGTAGCAAAATAATTTACCACAGGAAAAAATATCTGCAAGATAGTTCATCATTCTCTGTTAGAATAATATTGAAAATAATCTAAATGCAGGACAAGAAAATGATGCTTGTTACCATAAGGCATCACTACATTTAAATATATTTTTATTCAAAATATAATTATGAAGATTATATGTGCAACATGGAATATGCTATTATACAACAACAGCAACAATTATTTATATAATATTGATTATAAAATTGAGCAATGAATTTTGAGCTGAATGAAAACAGAAGCATCCAGGGTTGATTGAAAAAAATTGATTATGTTTTTTTTTATTTGAGATATTTTACAAGAAGAAAATGTTCCTTAGTTCTCTTTTCTGTACTAGTTACCTACTTCAACAATCCATGGGTTTTCACAGGAACTGAACAATATGAAAAATGCACAAAGAATAGCATGTTAGGGAAGGAGAAAAAATATTGCACATTGAAGTTATGTGGATAAATGCACCAAATTTCTCTAGTAGTTTTCCTCTTTTGTGTATTTACCTGTAATGTTCTATATACAGACTCTTTTGTAAATCCTACCTTCTGAAATGTAGCCATGTTCTCCATTTAACTTGCAGCTCTTTGTAGAAAAAGGATCTGCCAACAATAAAGACTGCAGACTAAACAGAGGAGAAATAAATCAATTTTAGCTATATTTTCAAAAGCAGCAGGTACAATCTTTTATAAATTACTATGATCCAAGACAGTAAACCATGTAATAACAGAAACAACTAGCAATTTTGGTCAGGGAATATCTTTTAAAATACAGAGCTGTGTGAACTCAGTATTTTTATTTGATGGCCAATGAAAGTTCTATTTCTTCCACTTATTGTTGTTGTTTCTTCATTATTGATTGTTTCAGAGGTGTCATGCCAGTTAGTGTTCTATGTATTGGGGTTGTTATTCTTTCATAAATGTATCTTTCATAAACTCAGCATATGTTGTGACAGCTATGTGCTACTTATTTCAACGAACATATATTATTTTGAACTTTAGGGGTCATATTAGTGAAAAACATACTTCATACTGCTTAACGATTTGGAATAATCATTAAAATCCTCTTTTCATAATTAATGAAATGCAGACATTCCTGACATCTACAAGAGAAACTTTGTTAACTTTTCTTTTTCCTACTTAAGTTGAAAAATAGGCTCATTTGTGGTCCCATAATGCCACTCTTATAAGGGAGAGGGATTTCTTAATATTTCTATTGTATTGACTCAATTTTGCAGGATGCTCAATACTCTTGTCATTAAGGAAAAACGTCATATTCATTTAACTATGAAGAGTGAACAAGGTAGTTTCTACCAATATCTTTAGGGTTTGATTCAATTCAGAGTCTTATGAGACAGTCATGGGCAAAGGCCACACCAGCCCTACTGGAAAAAGATTAAACAGTTTACTTCATTCTATCAATCAGACAATTAATACAGTCCATATGTTCACAAATATCTTTCAACAGACCTGATACATTTTCTAATGCTCCCTCATTGAAGAAAAAGTTATTTATGTTAGGCCTTCTTTTTTTTTTTTTTTTTTTTTGCGGTATGCGGGCCTCTCACTGTTGTGGCCTCCCCCGTTGCGGAGCACAGGCTCCGGACGCGCAGGCTCCGGACGCGCAGGCTCAGCGGCCATGGCTCACGGGCCCAGCCGCTCCGCGGCATATGGGATCCCCCCAGACCGGGGCACGAACCCGTATCCCCTGCATCGGCAGGCGGACTCTCAACCACTTGCACCACCAGGGAGGCCCCAGGCCTTCTTTTTATACAAATACTTCAATTACATTAAGTTTTGATCAGTCCTGACCATTTTGTTATATATTTATTTGCAACACCCATTTGCAATTTCCTGTGAATAGTTAACTTGGAGCAGAGCATTGAGAAATTAATAGCAATTATACTTCAAATTTATGCAATACTTCACAATTTTCAAAGCACCTGAACAAATCTATATCATTAGAAAATTACATCATATCTGTTAACCCATTTCCCAGACAAATAAGTTGTATTTTCCTAACATAATATATTATTACTAATGACAAGCAGAGCCATAGTTGTAATGCTACTCTTCTGTTTTAACACAGGTAATATGTCTGAGATATATACAGACTGCTAGAGATGCTAGAATAGAGGAAATGGTGAGATAATTTTTAATAGAAACCAGAGCTTGAATAAAGCAACTATAGTTAAAAGCAGTATTTGTGATTTGTAACAGTTAGTGATAATGAGAGCACCAAGTGTTTGAGGTTAAATAAGTACTTTTTTAGTAAGCCTTTTGTTGGTTACTGTCAGGCCCAAGTTCATGAACAGGTTACCCCCTCCTTTAATCAGACTCATAACTCTCTATATTTGCCTCACTGCAATTGTCCTTTTAAAAATCTATTTGCATAGGTATTTGATTAAAGTTTTACTAACCAAACATATTTCAAACTTTAGGGCAAAGATAATCACTGTTTTACTGACCATTTTATTCCTAGCACATGATATATTTTATGAATGTTAGGTGAACATCAAAACTTATGTTGAATGAATTAATCAGTAAGCAATAAATAAATGTTATGAGACTGCTATTATCCTCATTTTATTTTTTATATCTATTAATAGAAATATATTCTAATTTATAAGAACAACCAAAGAAACTGAAGTTTTCCTAGAATACACAGTGTTATGCAAACTGCAGAGACCAGAATACCAACAACACTTCCTAAATGACTCTATAAATTACAGAGTTAATAATAATTCTCATTTTAAGTCCAAATTCTATTTCAAATTTACTTAGCTGTAAATAACTTAACTGGAGGATTTTACTCCTGTTTACCTATGTCTGCTTTCCATAATCCTATTCTCTTCTCATCAATCACTTTCAAGTATTCTGTGCATCTTTAACTTAATTATTTACCTAAAGAATGAATATTAAGTACCTGATACAATGTGCTGGTTACTCTGCTAAAAATTGGATGTACAATTTGTTTTGATTTTGTATCTCAAAGTGAACCCTTATATCTGACAATCTGTATTATTATTATATTATTATTAGTGCTGCTGTAACTAATTACCACAAATTTAGTAGATTAAAACAACACAAATTTATTGCCTTAACAGTTCTCTAGATCAAAAGTCCTACATTAATGTCACTGGGTTAAAATCAAGATTTCCTCAGGGTTCCATTTCTTTTCAAAGGTTTTAGAGGATAAATCACACCTTGCTTTTTCCAGCTTCTAAAAACTATCATCATTCCTTGACTCCACCTTCAAAGACAGCAAAAGAACAAATTTTTCTCATGTCATATCTCCCTGATCTATACTTCTGTCATTTTCTTTTCCTCTTAAGGACTCATGTGATTAGACTGAGCTCATTGTAATAATCTAGGATAATATCCTCATCTTAATGTCCTTAATTTTAATTAAAACTACATATTATCTTTCGCCATATAAGGTAACATATTCACAGTTCCAGGGATTAGGAAGTAGACATCTTTGAGGGGACATTATTCTGCCCATCAAACAACCCATCCTTGATTGTCAGGGGTAATCTGCCAGGCATTAGGTATCTGAAAGATTTTTTTTTCCTTTCAAAGGCAACCACATCCGCATCACAAATCCTGATAGTAGAATCAGTTGGGTTTCTGTTAAAATTCCAACTACCTGTACCCTAATCCTGTTTATTGAATCAGTTTCTGAAGGTTGTGTCTCAAGGGATGGAAAATTTATCAGATTTATCAGATTCACCAAGTTCAGTAACAGAAGTTCTTGAAATCTGAGTCCTAAGATTCAAATCTGTTATTTTCTATGTGTTCACTGGCACCCTTATTTAACTCTTCCCCCCCACCCAGGTAACCATCGGTTTTCTTCGCTTTCACTGAGGTTTTACCCTTGGACTTTGTTCCTCAAACTGTTTACATTCTAAACTCTTTGTTGATGATTTTATCTTCATTGAGATATTTACTTCTATGTCAAATTTAAGAGTGTTGAATTTTGTCAATTATTTTTCTGTATATTGAGATGTTCATATTATTCTTTTCTTTTATTCCATTAATGTGATATATCACATTGATTCATTTACAAATGTTGAACTATGCTTGAAAACTCCAGGATAAACCCTACTGGATCATAACCAATAATCCTTTTAATGTGCAGCTGAATTAGATCTGGAACTATTTTATTGAAAACTTTTGTATCTATACTCATCAGGGTTATTGGCCAGTAGTTTTCTTTCCTAGCAATGTCTTTTTGTGGTTTCAGTATCAGGATAATGTTGGTCTCAAAAAATGAGTTTGGAAGCAGCCTTTCCTCTTTAATTTTTTGGAAGGGTTGAGAAGAAATGGTGTTAATTCTTCCTTAAATGTTTGGTACAATTCTCCAGTGAAGCCATCTGTATGGTAATAGGCTTTTCTTAGTTGGGAGATTGTTGATTATTGATTCAATATCCTTATTAGTAATTGGTCTATTCAAATTTTCTATTTCTTCCTGATTCAGTCTTGGTAAGTTTAATATTATTAAATTTAATGTAAGAATTTTTCCATTTCTTCTACATTGTCAAGTATGTTGGTGTATATTTGTTAGGAGTAGCCTCTTATGATGCTTTGAACTTCTGTAATACAAATTATATCTCCTTTTTCACTTATAATTTTGTTAATTTGGGTCATTTCCCTTTTCCCTTCCATAGTCTAGCTAGGGGTTTGTCAATTTTGTTTATATTTTCAAAGAACCAACTCTTAGTTTGGTTAATCATTTATATTATTTTTCTGTTCTCTATTTCAGTTATTTCTGCTCTAATCTTTATTATTTCCTTTCTTCTGCTAACTTTGGGATCAGTTTGTTCTTTTTTTTCCTAGTTCTTTAAGGGTTTGGGATCTATCTTGCCTCTCAATGTAGGTGTTTATTGCTATGACCTTCCCTCTTGAACTGCTTTTGCCACATCCTGTAAGCTCTGGTATACTGTGTTTCCATTTTCATTTGTTTCAAGAAACTTTCTTATTTTTCCTTTAATTTCTTCTTTGATCTGTTGGTGGTTTGGGGAGTGTTGCTTCACTTCCATGTGTTCATGAATTTTCCAGTTTTCCTCTTGTTGATTTCCAGTTTTATGCCATTGTGGTCAGAAATGATACCTGGTATGATTTCACTTTTCTTAAATTTGCTAAGACCTGTATTGTGGCCTAACATATGTCCTATCCTAAAAAATATTCCATGTGAACTTGTGAAGAATGTGTATCCTGCTGTTGGATGAAATGTTCTGGATATGTCTGTTCAGTAGATTTGATCTAAAGTGTTATTCAAATCTCCTGTTTCCTTTTTGATGCTCTGTCTGGATGATCTATCCATTGTTCACAGTGGGGTATAAAGGTCCCCAACTATTATTGTATTATTGTTGAATTCTTCTTTCAGCTCTGTTAGTTTTTGCTTTATATATTTAGGTGCTCCAATGTTGGTTGCATAAGTATTTATAATTGTTATATCTTCTTGATGTATTAACCCCTTTATCACTATAAAATGACCTTGTCTCTTTTACCATTTTTAGTTTAAAGTCTATTTTTTCTGATATAAGTATATCTAACATGCTTTTTTTAACCTTAGTCAATGTGTGTCTTTAAGGCCAAAGAGAGTCTCTTATAGACAACATACTCTTGGATCTTGCTTTTTAACCCATTCAGCCATTCCATATTTTTCAATTGGAGAATTTAATCTGTTTATATTTAAAGTAATTATTGATAGTTAAGAACTTACTACTGTCATTTTGTTAATTGTTTTCTGGTTGTTTTGTAGATCTGTTGATCCTTGTTTCTTATCCTGCTGTCTTTTTTTTGTATTTTGATGTCTTTTGATATCAGTATGCTTTGACTACTTTATCACGTTTTTTAATGTAATTACCATAGGATTTTCCTTCGTGGTTACCATGAGACTTACATAAAACATTTTAAAATTATAACACCCATTTTAAAACAGATAACAACTTAACTTCAATAAAATTTGCAAACTTTATATTTTTACTTCCCCTCCTTCTCACATTTTAGGTTATTGTTACTACAATTTGCACATTTTTAAAAATTGTGTAACTAGAAGAGGTTATTGTAGCTATGGTTATTTTTGCTACATTTTTTTTACCTTTTAAGCTAGAGTTGTAAGTGAATTATGTAACACGATTTCCATATTGCAGAATCTAACTATTACTATATTTATCATTACCAGTAAGATTTATGCTACCTTTTCAGCTACCTTTTTATATTTTTATGATGTTAATTAACATCCTTTTACTTCCATTCAAAGGACTACTTTTAGCATCTCCTGTAAGATAGGTCTAGTGTTAATGATCTCCCTCAGCTTTTGTTTGTTCAGGAAAGACTTTATCCCTCCTTTGTTTATGCAGGATAGATTTGCCATTAGAATTCTTGACTGAAAGTTATTTTCTTTCAAAATTTTCAATATGCCATCTCATTCTCACCTGTCATTAAAAGTTTCTATTGAGAAATCCACTTAAAATCTTACGAGGGTTACCTTATATGTAACTTCTCTCTTTTCTCTTGCTGCTTTTAAAATTCTTTGCTTTTGACTTTTGACAATTTAATTACAATGTGGCACAATCCAGCCCTTTTTCAGTTTCAATCTATCTGAGGCCCTGTGGACCTCATGGATCTGGATGTCCATTTCTCTCCCCAAGTTTGGGATGTTATAGCCATTACTGCTTTAAATACACTTTTTTGTCCCTTTCTCTTTCTCTTCTCCATCTAGAGTTCCCAGAATGCAAGTGTTGTTTCTTTTCATTGTGTCTCATAACTCCCATAGGCTTTCTTCCCTCTTTTTCACTCCTTTTTCTTTTTGATCCTCTGACTGGGTAATTTATTACTTTTAATTAAAAAAAAATTAATTTGTTGTTGAAGTATAGGTAGCATACAATATTATCTTCAAGTATACAACATAGTAGTTCAACATTTACATACATTACAAAATAATCACCACAATATATCTAGTAACCATCAGTCACTGTACAAAGTTATTACAATATGGTTGACTATATTACCTATTCTGTACATCTGCAAGACATCTTTTTTATGACTAGAAGTTTGTATCTTTTAATCCTTGTTACCTACTTTGTCCATTCTCCAAGCTCTCTCCCCTCTGGCAACTTGTTCTCTGTATCTATGAGTCTGTTTCTGCTTCATTTTTGTTTTTGTTTTGTTTTCATTCATTTGTCTCACACTTTAGATTCTGCACCTAAGTGAAATCATATAGTATTTGTCTTTGTCTGACCTACTTGACTTAGCATACTACACTCTAGATCCATCCACTTTTTTGCAAATTGCAGAATTTCATTCTTTTTATGGCTGAGTAATATTCCATTTTATATAAATACCACAACTTCTTTATCCATACATTTATTGATAGACACTTATGTTGCTTTCATATCTTGGCTATTGTGAATAATGCTATCATGAGCATTGGGGTACATATACCTCTTTGAATTAATGTCTTTGTTTTCTTTGAATAGATACTCAGAAGTGGAACTGCTGGATAATATGTTAGTTCTATTTATAGTTTTTTGAGGAATCTCCATGCTCTTCACAACCTTGCCAACACCTTGCCAACCTTCACAACCTTGCCAACCTTTCTTTGTTGTCTTTTTGATATTAGCCATCCTGACAGGTGTGAGGTGATATTTTACTGTGGTTTTGATTTGCATTTCCCAATAATTAGTGATGTTGAGCATCTTTTCATGTGCCTGGTGCCCACTTCTATTTCTTCTTCAGAAAAATGTCTATACAGATCCTTGGCCCATTTTTTAATCAGATTGCTTATTTTTTTTATATTGAGTTGTATGAGTTCTTTATACATTTTGGATACTAAACCTTTATTGGATATATTGTTTGCAAGTATCTTTTCCCATTCAGTAGGTTGCCCTCTCATTTTGTTGATGATTTCCTGCAGTGTGTAAAACCTTCTTAGTTTGTTTAGTTTTGCTTTTGTTGCCCTTGCCTGAGGATACAGATCCAAAAGAATATTGCTAAGACTGATGTCAGAGACTCAACTGTCTATGTTTTCTTCTAGGAGATTTATGGGTTCGGGTCTCACATTTAAATCTTTAATTCATTTTATTTTGTATATAGTGTAAGAAAGGAATCCAGTTTCTTATGCATATAGCTGTCCAGTTTTCCCAACAACATTTATTGAAGAGGCTATCTTTTCCCCATTGTATATTCTTACCTCCTCTCTCATAGACTAATTGACATATAAGCATGGGTTTATTTGTGGGTATTCTATTCTTTTCCATTTATCAATGCATTTGTTTTTGTGCCAGTACCATACTGTTTTGATTACCATAGTTTTGTAGTAGTTTGAAATCAGGGAGGATGATACCTCCAGCTTTGTTCTTTCGAGGGATTGCTTTGGATGTTTGGGGTCTTTTGTTGTTCCATACAAATTTTAGCATTGTTTATTCTAGTTCTGTGAAACAAATTCCATGCATATATAAAATCTGTAGATTGCTTTGGGTAGTAGTATTGGGTTGGCCAAAATATTCATTTGGTTTTTTTCCATACAATGGCTCTAGTAACAGTTACCTTTAACTTCATTCAAAATAATTTTGTTAGATTGTATTGTGACAGCTGTCATATCAGCAGGTGTTTTTTAAAAAGATTACCAAAATTGATGAATTTTTGTGTAGTCATTTTAATACTGAAGTTGGAAGAAAAAAACAACATTTTTGGCATATTATGCTTTATTATTTCAAGAAAGGTAAAAATGCAACTGGAAAACAACAACAACAAAAAGATTTGTGCAGTATATGGAGAAGGTGCAGTTACTGACTGAACGTGTCAAAAGTGGTTTGCAAAGTTTTGTGCTGGAGATTTCTCGCTGGACAATGCTCCACGGTTGGGTAGACCAGTTGAAGTTGATAGTGATCAAATCAAGACATTAACTGAGAACAATCAACGTTATACCAATCAGAAAATAGAGGACATACTCAAAATATCCAAATCAAGTGATGAAAATCGTTTGCACCAGCTTGGTAATGTGAATCGCTTTGATGTTTGGGTTCCACATAAGTTATGTGAAAAAAACTTCCTTGACCATATTTCTGCATACAATTCTCTACTTAAATGTAATGAAAATGTTCCATTTTTAAAACAAATTGTGATGGATGATGAAAAGTGGATACTGTACAATAATGTGGAATGGAAGAGATCATGGGGCAAGCAAAATGAACCACCACCAAGCATACCATAGGCCAGTCTTCATCCAAAGAACGTGATGTTGTGTATATGGTGTGATTGGAAGGGAGTCCACTATTATGAGCTCCTTCCAGAAAACCAAATGATTAATTCCAACAAGTACTGCTCCCAATTAGACCAACTGAAAGCAGCACTCAACTAAAAGCATCCAGAATTAATCAACAGAAAATGCATAATCTTCCGTCAGGATAAAGCAAGACTGCCTGTTTCTTTGATGACCAGGCAAAAACTGTTACAGCTTGGCTGGGAAGTTCTGATTCATCTGCGGTATCCAAGAGACATTGCACTTTCGGATTTCCGTTTATTTTATTCTTTACAAAATTCTCCTAATGGAAAAAATTTCAGTTCCCTGGAAGACTGTAAAAGGCACCTGGAACAGTCCTTTGTTCAAAAAGATAAAAAGTTTTGGGAAGATGGAATTATGAAGTTGCTTGAAAAATGGCAGAAGGCAGTGGAACAAAACGGTGAATATATTGTTCAATAAAGTTCTTGGTGAAAATGAAAATTGTGTCTTTTATTTTTACTTAAAAACCAAAGGAACTTTTTGGCCAACCCAATATATTTTAACAATATTAGGGACTTCCCTGGTGGTTCAGTGGTAAAGAATCCACCTTCCAATGCAGAGGATGCAAGTTTGAGCCCTGGTCAGGGAACTAAGATCCCAGGCAATTAAGCCCACATGCCACAAATACTGAGCTTGTGAGCCTCAACTAGAGAGCCTGCATGCTGCAAACTACAGAGCCCATGCACCTTGGAACCTGCGCACCAGAACTAGAGAAGAGAAAACCCACTGCCACAATTTGAGAGAAGCCTGTGCACTGCTATGATAGATCCCCAAGCTTCAATGAAGATCCCACATGCTTCAACTAAGATCCAACACAGCCAAAAATAAAATAAATAAATAATAAATTTAAAAACGAACAATTTAAAGAAGAAAACAATATTAACTCTTCCAATCCATGAGCATGATATACCTTCCCATTTGTATCATCTTCAATTTACTTCATCAATGTCTTATAATTTTCAGCACATAGTTCTTTCATCTCCTTGGTTAGATTTTTCCTATGTATTTTATTATTTTTTATTCAATTATAAATGAGATTGTTTTCTTAATTTCTCTTTCTGATAGCTAGTTATTACTGTATAGAACTGCAGATTTCTGTATATTTATTTTTTGTACCCTGAAATTTTATTAAATTCATTTGTTAGTTCTAATAGTTTTTTTTGTGGAATTTTTGGGGTTTTCTCTATATAAAATCATACAATGTATCACATTGATTGATTTTCATATGTTGAAATATCCTTGAAATCTCCAGGATAAATTCCACTGGATCATAATGAATAATCCTTTTAATGTGCTTCTGAATTAGGTTTGGAACTATTTTATTGAAAACTTTTTTATCTATACTCATCAGGGACATTGGCCAGTAGTTTTCATTCCTAGTAGTGTCGTTTTGTGGTTTCAGTATCAGGATAATGCTGGCCTCTTAAAATTATGCAAATAGTGACAGTTTACTTCTTCCTCTCCAATTTGGATTATTTTATTTATTTTTTCTTGTTTCATTGCTGTGGTTAAGATTTCCAATACTATGCTGAATACAAGTGGTGAGAGTTGGCAACCTTGTCTTGTTCCTAATATTAGAGAAAAAGTTTTTCTCCATTTAGTATAATTTTAGCGGTGGTGTTCTCATATATGGTCTTTATTATGTTGAGGTATATTCCCTTTATACTCACTTTGTTGAAAGTTTTTATCACAGTGGATGTTGGATTTTATCAAACGCTTTTTCCATGTCTACTGAGATGATCATATGATTTTTATATCTGTCATGTTAATGTGGTGCATCACATTGACTGATTTGCAGATTTGAACCATCCTCACATCCCAGGGATAAATCCCACGTGATTATGATATATGATCCTTTCAGTGTTTTGTTGAAATTGGTTTGCTAGTATTTTGTGGAGAGTTTTTGCATCTATGTTCATCAGGAAAATTAGCCTGTACTTTTCCTTTTTTTGTAGTGTCCTTGTGTCTTTGTTTGGTATCTATATCTATACCAAGTAATGCTGCCCTCATGAGCAAATTTGAAAATGAGCCTTTCTCTTCAATTTTTTATAATAATTTGAGGATGATTGGTATTAACTCTTCCTTAAATATTTGGTAAAATTCAGCTGTGAAGCCATCTGGTCCTGGACTTTGTTTGTTGGAAGCTTTTAGATTACTGAATAAATTTCATTACTAGTAATCATTTACTTCAGATTTTCTATTTCTTCCTGATTCAGTCTTGGAAGATTTTATGTTTCTAAGAATGTATTTCTTCCTTCTAGGTTGTCTAATTTATTGATGTATAACTGTTCTCAGTAATCTATTATAATCCTTTGTATTCCGTGGTGTAGGCTGTAACTGTTCCACTTTCATATCTGATTTTATTTATTTGGGCCCTCTTTATTTCTTTAAGTCCAGCTAAGGTTTATTAATTTTATCTTTTCAAAGAGTTAATTGTTAGTTTCATCGATCCTTTCTATTTTTTAGGTCTCTATTTTATTTATTTCCACTCTGATCATTGTTATTTCTTTCCCTCTACTAACATAGGCTTTGTTTGTTCTTCATTTACTAGTTCTTTTAGGTACATGGTTAGACTGTTTATTTTAGATATTTCTTGTTTCCTGAAGTAGGCTTGTATCAATATAAACTTCTCTATTAGAACTGCTTTTGCTTTATCCCATGGATTTTGGCACACTGTGTTTCCATTTTCATTTGTCTCAAGGAATTCTTTTTTGCCTCTTTGATTTCTTCATTGACCCATTGGTTGTTTAGTTGCATATTGTATAGCCTCCACATTTTGGGCCTTTTCCAGTTTTCTTCTGGTAATTGACTCCTAGTTCCATACTGCTGTAGTCAGCAAAGATGCTTGATATGAATTTCAATTGTGTAGAATTATTGTGACTTGTTTTGTGACCTACCATATGATCTCTCTTGGTGAACATTCCATGTGCATTTGAAAAAAAATGTGTATCCTGCTGTTTTGAGATGGAATGTCCCATATGTATCTATTAATTAATCCTGCCTAATGTGTCATTTAAGGCCAATGTTTCCTTATTGATTTTCTGTCTGGATGGCCTATCATTGATATAAGTTGGGTGTTAAATCCCCCTATTCTTATTGTGTTCCCATCTATTTTTCCCTTTATGTATGTTAGCATTCACTTTATTTATTGAGTGCCTTTGATGTTGTGCATATACATATTTACACATATTATATTATTTTGATTTATCCTTTTATCGTATATATATGGTATTTTTCATACATTCAGACATGCCTGAATGTATAAAAGGCATATACTCTATGCCTTTTGATTGGAACATTTAGTCCATTTACAATTGTAATACTTATTGATAGGTTATGTACTAATTGCCATTTTCTTAACTGTGTTCTGGTGGTTTTATAGTTATCTGTTCCTTTTTCTCTTGCTCTCCTTCCTTGTAATTTGATGACTATCTTTAGTCTTATGTGTGGATTCCTTTATCTTTTTTGTGTGTTTATCTATTATAGGTTTTTGGTTACCATGAGGTAGAGGTGTGTGTGTGTGTGTGTGTGTGTGTGTGTGTGTGTGTATGTTTTTTAAGTCAATAACCTCTAAATTTCAAATGATTCTAAAAGCCCTAAAGTTTTACTCCCCCAATGTTTTATGTGTTGTAATGTCATATTTTACATTTTTAAATTTTGTGTATACCTTAACTATTTACTGTAGATATTGATGATTTTACTACTTTGATCTTTTAACCTTCTTACTAGCTTTTTAAGTGGTTGATACACTACCTTTACTATATGTTTGTCTTTAACAGTGAGATGTTTTCTTTCATAATTTTCTTATTTCTAGTTGTGCTCTATTCTTTTCTGCATAGAGAAGCCCCTTTAATATTTATTGTAAGGCTGGTTTAGTGGTGTTGAACTACTTTAACTTTAGTTTATCTGTAAAATTCTTTATCTCTCCTTCAATTATCAATGATAACTTTGCCAGATAGAGTATTCTTAGTTGAGGGGTTTTTTTTTTTTCTTTTAGCACTTTGAATACAGTTGACCTTTGAACAGCATGGGTGTGAACTGTGTGGGTCCACTTATATGCAGATATTTTTCAATAGTAAATACTACACTACTACATGTTCTGTATTTCATTGAATCCCTGGATACAGAGGAATCATGGACAGGGATTAATTAATTATATGGATATTAATCCCCACTTGTTTCAAGGGTCAGCTATATATTGTGCCACTCCCTTATGTTCTGGAAAGTTTCTGCTGAAATATCAGCTGATGGTCTTATGGGATTTCCCTTGTATGTAAATAGTTGCTTTTCTTTTGCTGCTTTTAAAATTCTCTCTTTATTTTTAATTTTTGACATATTAATTATAATGTGCCTTGGTGTGGACCTCTTTGAGTTCATCTTGTTTGGGACTCTGTGTGCTTCATGAACTTAAATGTCTGTTTCCTTCTATTGTATTATGGCCAAATGCTGTGGGCATGCTGGTTGGCAGGCAGAATCCCGACATGGCTGGCTGCAAGGCCTGGCTGCACACAGCTATTGTGGGTATGCTATTGGGTGAGGCAGGCACATGGCACTGATAGGTTAGAGGAAGGATTCGAAAATGCAGCCTGCCAGTACCAGTGTCATCACAATGTAACAAGATCACAAAAATGGCTGCTGTCAGTGTCTCAGTCCTTGGGAGGAGTACCAGCTGCTTCCTGCTTCTTCAGGAGGCTCTCCAAGATCAACAAGTGGGTGTGACTCAAGCACTTTTCAAACTGTTGCCTCTCTTGAGACTTAGAGTGAGTTTTTGCTTGTGACCTTTAAGAGTGGAGTCCTAGTTTCCTACAGCCCTCCTGCTCTCCAGAACATAGCCCTGTTGGTTTTCAAAACCGGATGTTTTGGGGGCTCATCTTCCCAATGCAGGGCCTCTGGGCTGGAGAACCCAATATGGAGCTCAGACTCCTTGCTTCTCAAGGAGGACCTCCAGGGTTGCATGGTTCCCACTTGTAGGTCACTGCACCAGGGGTGTCAGTCATAATGAGACCCTATCTCTTCCCTTCCTACCTATCTCATTGTGGTGCCTTTTTTATCTTTAGTTGTGGAAAAGTCTTGTCTGCTACTTTTTAGGTTATTCTCAGAGATAGTTGCTCTTCAGTAGTTGTAATTTTGGTGTGCCTGTTGGAGGAGATAAGCTCAGTGTCTTCCTACTCCACCATATTGATCCCAACCATTCTGACTAAATAATTTCTAATGCCCTATCCTTCAGGTCCCTAATTATTTCCTCTGAATGGTTGAGTCTACTTTTGAAACTCTCTATTGAATTCTTCAGTTCAATTATTGTATTTTTCAACTCCAGGATTTCTGGGTTTGTTTGTCTGTTTGTTTTGTTTTTGATGATGGGTATTTCCTTGTTAAACTTCTCATTTTGGTCACACATTGTTTCCTAATTTCATTTGGTTGTCTGTCTGTTTTCTTGCAGTCCACTAAACTTCCTTAAGAGGATTATTCTGAATTTTTTTTCTGACAGTTCACAGATCTCCATCATTTTATGGTCAGTTATTGCAGCTTTGTTAGTTTCCTTTGGTGGTATAATGTTTGCCCATTTTTTTATGGTCCTTGATTCCTTTCATTAGTATCTATGCAGTTGTGTAATCAGGCTCCTTTTCCAGACTTTACATGTTTGTTTTGGCAGACTGTTCTACATCAGTCAGCACAGTTTGGGTTTCTGTATATATCTGCTGGTAATATCCTTGAGCATGTGCCAACTGCTATTATGCTCTGTTTTTGAGCAAGGAATGTTTGACCTCTGAGGATGGGGATGGGAGGTTGTGCCTCTGGCTGAAAACATTTGGATAGAACTGATGGCTTGGTTCCCTACCCAAGGGAGGCTATAGAATGGGTTCTACAGTTGTCCTGATTCTTTGATCAGGTTTACTGGATTAATGCAACTGGGTACTATATTCAGTTGTAGATGGGGCTAAGAATTTGTTTCCCTGCCCTGGCAGGGCAGCAGGATGGGATCCAGGGACTGTACAGCTCATTGTTTGGAGATCCAAATCAGGCCAGAGTGTGCACTGAATTTCCTGGTCAGGTAATGTCACTAATTTTGCTCTGCAGATGGGGGGCATGGGCTGTGCTCTCTGTTCAAGTTCCACTGTATATAGGGCTGTTGTATGAGCTATGCAGTTTCCTCTGTGCTCTTGTTAGGTTCTTTGGATGGACAGGCTGAAAGCCGTATTCAACAAGGAGTGGGATTTCAAATTAGATTCCTGCCCAGGTGCAGCAGGAGAAGCAGCTCTAAAGCTCTAAAGCTCTTTGTTGTCTTAACTCAAGTGGACTTTCACCCCAAGTTCCCTGGCTAAATAGGGCCACTACGTTTGCTTTGAAAAGTATTGGCTCTGCTTGCCCTTCTCTAGGTTTGAGCAGCAGTGGGCTGAACACAGCTTCCAGGAGTTGTTACCAACCATTTTGTTCAGATGGAACTGGAAGACACTCTCTGCAGTAGGTGGGACTATGTCTCAGCTCCTTTGCATGGGCAGGAGGGAGAGGTGCCTCTCCAGACTACTCTCAATTTCCCAAAAAGTTCTTCTGGTTGGGAGGGGCCAGAAGGTGCCCTCAGCCTTGGCTATAAATTAATGCTCTTTACAGATGTATAGCATAGGAACGTTCCGTGCTCAGTACCAGCTTTTCTCTGAGGGCAATCAGCTCTGTGTACCCATCTCTCAGCTGGAGCACCACTGGCCTGAACAATTTCCAGAAGTTGTTGTTAGCCCTCCTGGTCAAATGTGGCCAGAGGACACTCTTCACAGCAGGTGGAAAGATGACTCCTCTCCTTGCCTGAGCATAGGCAAACTGGGCTCTAGAGCAAGCAAAAATCTTTGTTTGAGGATCCAAATCAGGCAGATCTGCACCCTGCAGAGTTCCCTGGTCAAAGTGTGTCCCCAGCTTAGCTCTGCAGATGAGCGAAGCCACTGGCTGGGATTAGTACTTAGCCACTGCAGGTATGAACTCAGTCTGCCAAGATTCATGCACTGGTTGTTGCAAGCCCTTCCCCCATTCTCTCTCATAGGCCAATTCCAGTGGCTGAGACTAACAGACTCCCCTGCAATCCCAGTGGTGCAAAATCAGAGTAGGGGCTCCCACAAAATAACCCCAGTGCTGGGGGTGGGGACTGGTTGTTTTCTTGGGGTCTCTTTTCCCACTGGAGGGTCCAGAGTCAATGAGTAGCCCCTTCTCTCACCCTTCTAATTCACTCTGTCTTGATCTCTGTGGGGCCAGAGGGGCTTTCATTTCACTCCTATGTTCTAGGATTCTCTCAGTGGTGTCTTGTTTTTGAATAGTTGTTAGTTGTTCTTGTGAGGGGGAGCACAGTCAAGAACAATATATTTTGCCATCTTGGTAACATCACTCTGGAGAAATTTTTTCCATGTGAATTATTTTTTTAACTTAACTTTTTAACTTTTCTCTAAGTTAAAAATATAGAAATTAATCATATTGCCTTTTGTAGTAATTTAGAAACTTTAGTCCATAGCAAAAACAAAAAACAAAAAACAAACAAAAAAACCACGAAATGATAGCTTTTTTTAAAACAGTTCACTGAGCAAGAATGAACATATATTACCTATGCATAAATGTCAACCTGTAAAAAGGGATTACAGAACTAGTTTGATTTATATAATGTAAAACAATACAAGAGGGACATTGTATTACTTTTATTTCTGTGAACTTTGTTTCTCACTCAGTGATATATGGAACAAGTTGAATAGCACTGACTGATGTTTATAATGGGAGATATTTTCTCTGCGGGTTAAAAGGAAATGTAAATGAGATTATTTTATTTCTCTATCATAGGGAAAATAAGTACTTATTTTAAGCATTTGGTTTTAAAACTTATAGTTCATATTGTATTTTAAATACTCAAAATGTTAAATCCCTATGAATGTGACAAACACATTCCTGATAAGTAACTGACAATGAAATTCGGGGAATTCCCTGGTGGTCCAGTGGTTAGGGCTCCACACTTCCACTGCACGGGGCATGGGTTCTAGCCCTGGTCGGGGAACTGAAATCCCACAAGCCTCACAGTGCGGCCAAAGAAACAAACAAAAAAACCAAACAGACAAAAAAACCCAGTGAAATTAGACATGAAGAAAGAAAAAAATATGAAAAAAATTCAAAACAATATAAGGTATGTAGTGACTAAAATTTGTAATATCTTCACAAAAGCAGTTGAGGAATTTTCTTTATCATGACATCCAGAAAATATTAGAGAACTTTTTTTATCAGTAAATATACAGTCTTCTTCATAGATATTTTCTCAAAGCTTTCATTAGGAAAAATTTTGTAAACAGAAAAATATAAAGAATTACACAGTAAACCATAACCTCACTACTTAGATTCTTGCAGTAACTATGCTACATAGTTCCTTTGTTACATATCTATATATCTTATCAATCCTTTAATCCAATCCATAATGTATCTTAAATACTAATGAATTTCAAAGTTGTAGGTATTAGTACACTTTACTCCTAAACATTTCAGGATTATTATTAACTGGAGATAAATTGTAATTAAGTAGAGTTCAGTATTTGTTTACAATTTTTTTGAGGTAAGATGCAAACATTATTCCTAAATGTATCATTTAATGAGTCTTTAAAGTGCATACACCTGTGTAGTCCAGATCCCTATTGAGCTACAGAATTCCCATCACCCCACAAAGCTCCTTCATGTCTTTCCCTAGTCCATCTTTACCTCCACTCCCCAAAGATAAATTCTTCAACCTTATTTTTTTTAGAATAGATTAATTCTGCCTGTTACATACCTTTTTATAAATATCATTATAGAGTACGCACTCTTTTGTGTAAGACTCTTTTATTCAGCATAATATTTTTGAAATTTGCCCATGTAGTTGTGTGTCCCTTTTATTTCTGAGTAATATTCCATTGATGAATATGCCATTTTTAAAAAGAAAAGCTTAATCTCTTGTGAATGGAAACCTGAGACATTTCCAAGTTTTATTTATTATAAATAAGCTGTTGTGAATATTCCTGTGCAATCTTTTAGGATACATGCTTTCATTTCTCTTGATCATATATGTAATTTTGGAATTGTTGGGTCATATGGTAGATATATTTAAATTTTATGAGAAACTGCCAGAATTTTCCTATAATGATTGCACTATTTTTTCTTCCACAACAATGTACGAGAGTCCCAATTCTCTGCTCACCTTTTCAGTGGACATGTAGTTTATCTTAATGTGGTTTTCATCTGCATATCTTTAATGGATAATGATGCTCAACAATTTTTATATGCTTATTGATCTTCTGTAAACCATCCTGCTGTTGTCTCCAATGTCTTCCCACCTTTTTATAGGGTTGTTTATTGTCTTTGTATGAAGTTTTTGGCATATTTTACATATTCAGGATACAAGTCCTATGTCAGATGTATGTTTTGCAATTTGTTCTAGCAGTCTGTGGTGTCCTTATTCACTTTCTTACTGACAAAAAATGGGACATATTTTTCTTTTATTTTTATAAACAAGTATTTAAATTTGATGAAGTCTAATATATATTTTGGTAAATTTTATAGTCATTGTATTCTGGTCTCGGTTTTAGAACTTTTGTCTACAACCCAGTTGCAACTATATCTTGTTATGTTTTCTTCCAAAAACTATAATTTTAGTTTTTACATGTTCATATTTAATTTTTGTGTACGATCTGCTGTTTTTATGGCATGTGTTTTTCTGTCCTCTGTCCTATTACCTTACCTAAAATTTAATATTTAAAGTGCATCTTTGTAGCTGTGCCTTGTTTTCTCATCAATTCTGGTGATCTCTGACTTTTCATATTTATTATAATTATCAATATAGCTGGGTTTAGGTGTGTCATTTTACTATTTTTGGTTTGTTCAATTTTATTTTAATCTTCTATTTCTACTTTTCTAACTTCTCTTTTATTATTTAATATTTTTCCTAGACTCAGATTCCCAGTTATATACTGGCTTTTTTTTTTTTAAAAAAAAAGACATAGCTGACACATTAGAAGTACACAATTTGATAAGTTCTGACATAGGAATAGGCCCATATAACCATCCCCACCATCAAGACAATAAACATATAAATCATTCCCCACATTCTCTCTTTGTAAACTTTTTCTCTTATCCCCAAACTACCACTGATTTGCTTTTTTTGTTAGTACAGATCTAGATTGTTCAAGAGAAACATTTTGACATTTTAAGCTGGATAACGTCTTGTGCATTGCATGCTATTTTGAAGCACCTCTGGTCTCTACCTACTTTATGACTCTACCTGCACAGGACTGACCTTTTCAGTCCACCCACAATATGACTACCTGCACATTTCTTACCCAAAATAATCTATTATCTTGAAAAACTTTGATCATAAACAATAGATCAACACAGAAGGCAACCTGGGTAAGTCAAAGGTGAAGGAATAAGGAGAATCAAATAGATGTACATTCTTGGAACAATACCAGTTATTAAGATTCCTTTTTTATCTGTGAGAAATCCATAATATAGATATCAAAACAATGATCAAGAATGATGTGGGTTGATGCACATTTCAACCCAGATAGCCCAGACTGAGGCTGAGAAAAGTCAGGCAAATAGTCTTACGATACATACTTACTAAAAAGACTAGATTCAAGATCTCTAACTTCTCAACAGTGAACAGAGAAGATTTTGTGAATAAATCCAGCTGTTTTCATGCATTTGACTTTGCCTTTTACATTTAAATAAAACAAATTACAACTTTTCAAAAAAAAGGATATTTTACAAAGTACGAGATGGTTTACACTTTTCTTTATTTAAATACCATAAATGTGCTACTGAATAAACTTTAATATAATTAGTGTTCTGTATATTTATTGACGTCTAACAAACCACCCCATATTTAGGCACATAAAAACAACATTCCCTTATTTTTATCATCTATTATGCTTTTCAGAATTGACTAGGTTCAACTAATCAGTCATTGGTCAGTTTCTCATTTAGAAAGTGATGGAGTCATCCAGAAAATTCCTCACTCACATGCCTGGTGCCTGGGTTAGGAAGAATCAAACAGCTGGGAACAGCTGAGTCTCCTAGGGCAACTTACTTTACATGGGCTCCTTAGTCTGGCAGCCTCAGTGTAACTGAACTTCTTATATTGCTGCTAGAGAGTCCCAGAGGTATGTTCCAAGAGAAACCATCAGAAACTACATGTTCTTTTCTAACCTATTCTCAGAAATCATGCAGCACCAGTTTCACCACATTCTAATCACTGAGGCACTCACTCAAGGTATGTCTAGGTTCAAAGGAAGGCCACATCAGCTCTACCTCTTCATGAGTGGAGTATCAAAGTATTTACAGATATGTTTAAACCCAAAGAACACACAATGGACTGTGCTTTTCAAAATGTAAACTATAAATTTATAAACCTATTTCTTTATTTAAAATGAAAACCTAAACTTATTTCAATCCTAGCCTTCATGAATTCACCATGACAACTGTGCTCTTCTAATTCTCCAATATATTTGATTGTCTATTTAGAGAATACTTAACAAGACTTCCATTCCTGAGATATTAAAGTAGCATCAAGACTGACTCCTTGTATTCTGGTGTGTAATTATGGAACCTTTGTTTAGAGAATTGTTTCTACCATTTGTAAACAGTCATCTGCATACACAAGTAGATAAGCCTAATCAATTTCCACCACTTTCATTCCTGCAGTATACATTCACCAGACAATAAAATTCACCATGATTTTGCACAAACTGCTTCATGAAAATGCTACTGCGATATTACAATATCCTGTGGTGTTTTGATTTTTTCACATTTCATATGATGGAAAATAATAATTATAAACTCATTATCTTTTTCCAGAACAGTAGTTTGGAGGAACAGGTGCATGTCATCTCAGTCTCAGTCTAGAGCTCATTTCAATAAACTCAAACTGGCTGTATTTTTAAGATGGCACTATTAGTTGTCTCATTTGTTACAACCATTCTTTGCAGTTCTCACATCTGTCAAAGTCTATACAGATAGCCCCCTAGAGGAAGCAGATGTTACAAAGTTATAATTTAGATGTTTGTTTTGACTTTTAGACAAAATCTGGACAACAAATATCCTGCTCCGTTAAGCAGCATTATCAAATGCAAATTGTTGATGAATTTTTTATTAGTTTGTCACTGCTTTTGAAAAGATTATCTCAGTAATTAGTACTGGGGAAAACAATATTCTCAGAATGCTTAGCCCTTAAATACGTAAGGAAAAAGAGAGGGAAGGAGGGATGGAGAAAGGGAGGGAGTAGGGGAGGGAGAGATGGAGGGAAATGATGGATAAATAGATATTAATAGATAAGATAAATTTAGATACATATTGATATATCTGAAAGCCAAGTGTCACTTTGTAATTATACTTGAAATTTTATGACAAATGCTAAATTTTACAATAAATGCTAATTGAATATCCAAAAATGTTTGATTTATCCAGAAAACATTACTCCAGGCATAACACTGTATTCAAAATAAATATATTACTGATTAATGAAAATGAAGCTATAGATAGACTTTTGTGGAATGTAAAATTAGGTTTTTGGTATTGATTTTAGTTTGAATTTTATTTTGTTCATACATCTTGTATAAGCATACACATATTATTTCTGAAGAATTAATGGCAGATTAATTTAAGAGAGCCTATTAATTTTCATACTGTAACATTTTCATTTCAATGCTTATATATTAATTTACAAAGCACCCACACAAAATAAATGAACCAAATGTAATTTTCAGTTTGGTATCTTAGTAGATGCATTTTCTGCTTAATCCTTGGTAAATATCCTATCATGATGATGACAATGATGACAAAACCAAGAGAATATGAAACACGATAAATAAACATAGATCAGGACATAATCTTCGGTACACAGAACTTTTTCTAAAGCAATTTTGATGTATCAATTTTCAAAGGCAAAGTTTTCCCTGTTTTAAAATTTCAAAATATAAATTTATTCTGCTTACATAATATTAGCCTATTATGAATTTAATGAAACTATTAAAGCTATGCCAAATTGTTTGTATATTCTTATCTCTTTCCTGAGTATAAAAAATACTTAATATTTTCCACTAAATTTGTAGACAATAGCATGATTTCTTTCTACAGTGACTGAAATCTTCATTTGATATTACTTAATTATTTTAAACTAGGTTAAATGCTTTTCTACCACATAAAAATGAGAAAATTTCATCCACCTTATATTCACTTATATAGTGAATATAAAACTTTATAAAATTATTTGCAATTGCATAAATTACCCAAAAGAATATTTAAAAGTATTTCATATTTCTATGATAAAAACTTAAACTAGATATTAATTCCCATGTATGTTATGCCCAACAACACCAAAGTACTTTGGAAACTTGCTTTAAAGCAAGAGTGATGCTCTAATAACAAAATTGCAGGATGCTGTCAATGTTTGTCCATGCTTTTCTTTGAGTCTCCCAAATAATTAATATGATTAAGATACAATTATGATACATAAAATAGTGGCTTATATTAAGGTAATTCAAAATAAGATTCGAAAAATCTTTTATGTGAGAAAATATCTAAAGCATTGTATTGAACCCTCAATAAGAATACGAGAGTGTAGTAAGAAAACAGTCTTCTTCTATTTGCGTAAATACACCGTGCCCAATATTTACAAGTCCCCAGAATGGATTAGTGCCTTTATAAGGAGGTGAAGAAAACAAGGTGCTCTCTCTCTTCCAAATGAGGAAACAATAAGAAGGCTCCCATCTGTACACCAGTAAGAGCCCTCACCAGGAACCCAACCATGTTGGCACAGTCATCTCGGACTTCCCAGCCTCCAGAATTGTGAGAAACAAATTTCTGTTGTTTAAGCCACCCAGTCTATGGTGTTTTGTTAATGCAGGCTGAACTAAGACATATTCTATATCTTATATCATGAAAGTAAAGAAAATTGGGGCAAATAGTGCACATAAATTTAAATACATTGGAATATGCTCTTATCTATACCATAGATCTTACATATGTGGGAGTCAAAATAAATCATTTCTTAACATTGATTAGTAATATTTTTATTTCATCATAATCTATGTAATATCAGAAATTGATCATAAAAGTATTAAATTACTAGAGAGAAAAATATATAGGAATAAAATATAATTTATATAGAAAATAGTGAAAATTAAATATTAAGCCAAAATACAAAGAAAAAGCCAGTAATGGATATAAATTATATATATATGTATATATATATATATACATATATATATATACATATATATATATATTTATCACCTCTATGGATGAACTAGATTTATATAAAAAGGTAAAATGCAAAGTAAAATTTTAAAATCCTAGGTATATATTCTATTTTATCTTTCAAGAGGCATAAACCTATGGCTAATGAAGACATTTGAAAATGTTAAAAGTATATAAGAAAAACTCCTCAAAAAGCAGGTTTAGCTGTAGCACAGCTGTAGCAGTAGTATTTTATAAAGAGAGCACATGATTGATGTAATAGACTAAAGGGCCATTTTATATTGGTAATGTATACATGTCACATCAAACATCTATTTTTATGAGACAAAAAAATATAACACTGAAATACATTACAACAAATATATTGCCAAATATTTGGGTTTTTTTCTGTTTTCTTAAGTGAAATTTATTATACATAGGTCACTGAGGCTTGCCATATGTACTGTTACATTTGTCACAGTTTGTTGGATGAAGCATGGGTACCTGACCTAAAAGTCAGACTATGAGTATTTTGATGAAAATGATCTCCTTATGTTCCATGACAAATGACTAAACCAATCACTTTCTTTCTAGAGATATGTGGACGTGCCAGCTAAAGGTAAATATTTCAATTCTGCATTTGTACGCAGTGAGGGAAGAGCAATGACTACGGTAGTCTGTTTTTCAAGAAGAATAACATAATAGCGTAGCCTGCATTTATTCCTGTGTCTGAATAAGTCACTAGGCTCCAGGCGACTTGGTGTCACATATCGCAAGTGGTGATAAGAAAGGTAAATAAATAATGAATAACCATGTAGCAATTAAAAAGGATAGACCACAGAGCTTACATAAAATTGGGTATAAAATGTCTTCATATTTTTCCTCATTATATTCCATAATAAAATATTTGGTAAAGATATGCCTTAGGTAATTGTATTCTAACCTGAAATACATTTATACCAATAAGCATAGGGGGAAAAAACATATTAAATAAAAAATTTCAAAGAAATACAAGTGACTATTTGTTTATACAAACAAGTACACAGACTGAATACTATTACATTGTAGTCAAACATATGACTAAGTTATAATAAATACATGTGACTTATGTATTATATTTTCATGTATTCATTAACAGTGTATATGTCAGCAATCTGGAGGAGAAGCCTACAACAAAAGAGAAATATTTTAGGTAATAATTTGAAAATATAAAGACTGCATCCAATTTTTACATTATTTTAAAGTAAGAAAATAGGAAAATGAAAGAAAATGTTGTAGGTATAAAATATGACAATGTCCACCCTACCCAGAATTTCTGAGTAAAGTATATGACAGAATAACCACCTAAGTACCTCAGCAGGGTGTCTGACTCATAATAGACACACACTACGTATTGCATCCCTCCCTTCAGATTTCAAGTTTTCATTTTCTTTATGTTTTTAGACATCCTAGGGGTAACAAATTGAAATTCCTTCAGAGAGCAGGCAAGCTATGTATGTGAGAAAAGTCAGATGGTTGCAAGAAGATGCAGAGTGGTGAGGATTGTGATAAGTGGAATGCTTACATCACTGCTGCTTTACACTTATCATTGTGTATGTATAACCTCATGAAAATTAGCAAATCTGTATTTTTACTTAAGCTCCTCAAATTTTTAATTCTGTTTCAACAAATTAATCTTACTTTCAACATGTGAAGGACAAATAAATCTCATTTGTGGAAGAAAATCAGTTTGCAGCATCTGATTTTGGTAATGTAATAGGTTGATCATGGTTAGGTATCGTCATGTTCTATGATCTGCTTATATTACAAATATAGAAGGGAAGTTTTCTTGGTTATTATGCTAACTTAGTGCTGGCTGATTAAAGAATAATGCTTATTAACAATGAAGGACACAAGAATAGTCAATATTACATAATGGAAATTCAGGATAATATGATTCTATTAAAAATACCTGTTATAATAGAGATAATATAATTGATTTCTTTGGTGTTTATTTTCCATACCTGCAAGTGAAGGAGTTTGACTAGAAGATATTTAAGACCCATTTCAATATTCAAGTTCTATGGTGAAAAATAAAGCAGTGAAATTGCTTCTCAAACTCAAACCTTCACATTAGCAAAACAATTAGAACCAATTGATAGGGTTTCTAGCAGTGATAACTAAGAAACAAACTCCCTTAAGATCACAATTTATTACTTATTTTTGTATTTTTGCAATCAAATATTGGCCTCTTGAAAAGCTGATGTGTTCTATGCCTTTAAAAATATTTAACTTGATAAGCTTTAAAGTGAAATTTTGCATTGTGATGAAAAAATCTATATAAAAATTTGTGGAGATTATTTATACCTCTCTGTGTGCATCATTCTGAGTAAAGATAAGAGTGAAGTATGTAGGAAGAAAAAAAATATTCTGTAGAGGACATTAATTTTTCTACTGAAATATTATCCATGTTCATCCCAGCTGACAGCATTATACCATGCAAGGTAATTAATACATGAGTGAAAAATAGAACTAAAAAAATCCTGCCTAATTTTTCCAAGTATTTTTTAAATAACAACACCCAAAACAAATAAAAATATTAAAAAAATTCTTGCTTTTTGGCAAGTATCTTATAGTAAAGAAAAAAATTGTATTTTTAAATTAAAATATAATGGTATTGCATGTCAATGGGAAACTGTCTATCCCTGAGCGTGTATCTACCAAAGACGGCATAATGATTAATGATAGAAAATACTAGATGAATGGGCATCATAAAAGATGCCAAAACTTTGATTCTTTTACCACTTACATATTTTATCTTACATAGTGTCTTGATGTAGTTATACATTATTAATGCAGAAAACTGTTATTTCATTCATGAATAATTTAGGAAGCACCAAATGGAAGATGAAAAGTTGAGAAAGAAAAGATGCCATTTTCTCTGATCTAAGTTGTTCAGAACAGAAAAACAAATGTTACTCTCAACAATGTATTCAACAGTAGGCTTTATAGATTTTGATGCTAGTCTGTGATTTAAGAAAATGAGAAAAGTTCTGGATTTACTGCTTAGGAGGGTTTACATCTTGTTTTTCCCCCTCTGAATTTTCTTGTCATGTAAATTAACATCTATGACACAGTGAATAACATGCCACTCTGTATTAAGAATGGTTCCTATGGACAAGGTTATTTACATAAATCAATATCATAATAGCTTAGTATATATTACCAAAGAGCTTTCTTAATTTTCCAGTTGTATTCTGGTAATGCATGTTGCATTAAGATGCTATATGTGAGAATTCTCTATTGACACACTTTTTTTTAGTGTATGATTAAGTCCTTTTTTTTTTTTTGCTTTCAATTGTTTTTATTTTCTTAACATCTTTATTGGAGTATAATTGCTTTAAAATGGTGGGTTGGTTAGTTTCTGCTGTATAACAAAGTGAATCAGCTATATGTATACATCCTCAATTCTTTTCATTCTTTTTTCTCTATTCTGCTCTGTGGTAGTTATTTTCACTATTTTATCTTCCAGGTCACTTATCTGTTCATCTGACTCAGTTATTCTGCTATTGATTACTTCTAGAGAATTTTTAATTTCATTTATTGTGCTGTTCATCATTGTTTGTTTCCTCTTTAGTTCTTCTAGGTCCTTGTTAAATGCTTCTTGTATTTTTTCCATTCTATTTCCAAGATTTTGGGTCATCTTTACTATCATTACTCTGAATGCTTTTTCAGGTAGACTGACTATTTCCTCTTCATTTGTTTGGTCTAGTGGCTTTTTACTTTGCTCCTTCATCTGATGGGAGGTCTCTTCTGGACCAGTGTTCTGAACTCAGCTCTCCTACCTCAGAGGCTCATGTGTGACACCCAGCCAGAGCACTATGACCCTGTCAGACACACGGCTCAGAAGAAAAGGGAGAAAGAAAGAAAGTAATAAAATAAAAGTTTTTAAAACAAAAAATGAGAAAATATATTATTAAAATAAAAAAATTAAAGCAAAAAAAAAGAGAGCAACGAAACCAATAAACAAATCCACCAATGATAACAAGTGCTAAAAACTATACTAAAGAAAAGTGGACAGACAGAACCATAGGACAAATTGTAAAAGCAAATCTATACAGACAACATCACTGAAAGAAGCATACACATACACATTCACAAAAAGAGAAAAAGAAAAAACAAAATATATATGTAAAATAAAAGGAGACAGAAACCAAATCAATAAACAAATCTACCAATGATAATAAGCTCTAAATACTAAACTAAGATAAACATAAAACTAGAAACAAATTAGATGCAGAAAACAAAGCCCAAGTCTACAGTTGCTCCCAAAGTCCACTGCTTCAATTTTGGGATGATTTGTTGTCTATTCAGGTATTCCACAGATTTAGGGTTCATTAAGTTGATTGTGGAGATTTAATCCACTGCTTCTGAGGCGGCATGGAGAAATTTCTCTTTCTCTTCTTTTTTCACACAGTTCCTGGGGTTCAGCTTTAGATTTGGTCCCGCCTCTGCATGTAGGTCACCCTCTGGCATCTGTCTTCACCCAGACAGGAGGGAGTTAAAGGAGAGCCTTATTAGGGGCCTCTGGCTTACTCAGGCAGGGGGAGGGAGGGGTACATAATGCGGGGTGAACCTGTGGTGGCAGAGGCCAGCATGATATTGCAACAGCCTGAGGTGCACCATGTGTTCTCCTGGGGAAGTTGTCCATGGATCACAGGACCCTGGTAGTGGTGGGCTGCACATGCTCCCATGAGGGGAGGTGTGGAGAGTGACCTGTGCTTGCACACAGGCTTCTTGGTGGAGGCAGCAGCAGCCTTAGCATTTTATGCCCGTCTCTGGTGTCCGCGCTGATAGCTGGGGCTCACGCCCATCTCTGGAGCTCACATAGGCTGTGCTCTGCCTTCTGTGGGCACACGGGGAAGGAATCCCCTCTCCTCATGCTCCCTGAAGCAATGGTCTCCTGATTCTTAGGCAGTTCCAGACTTTTTCCCAGACTCCCTCCCAGCCAGCTGTGGCAGGCTAGCCCCTTCAGGCTGTGTTCAGACAGCCAACCTCAGTCCTCTCCCTGGAATCTGAGATCCGAAGCCCGAGCCTCAGCTCCCAGCCTTCACCCACCCTGGCAGGTGAGCAGACAAGCCTCACAGGCTGGTGGGTGCTGGTTGGCATTGATCCTCTGTGCGGGAATCTCTTTTTGCCCTCTGCACCCCTGTTGCTGTGCTCTCCTCCATGGCTCCGAAGCTTCCCCCCTGCCCACTCCCCACCTCCACCAGTGAAGGGGCTCCCTAGTGTGTGGAAACATTTCCTCCTTCACAGCTCCCTCCCAGAGGTGCAGGTCCCATCCCTATTCTTTCATCTCTGTTTTTCCTTTCTTTTCTTTTGCCTTACCCCGGTATGTGGGGAGTTTATTGCCTTTTGGGAAGTCTGAGGTCTTCTGCCAGCAGTGTTGTAGGTGTTCTGTAGGAGCTGTTCCAAATGTAGATGTATTTTTGACGTATTTGTGTTGAGGAAGGTGATCTCCATGTCTTACTCCTCCACCAACTTGAAGGTCCTCCAACTATGATTAAGTCTTAATGCATTTAATGTAGGGCTAATTAGTTAAGATTAATGTGTGGCTCAAAACAAAAAAGGGCACAAATAATGCTGTCTTTTTTTCATGTATCCCATTAAAAAGATGATCTGACTGATATGACTAAAAAAGGGTTTTATATTAAATTATTAATTATTTAATTAGTGTAACTTTAATGATATACTTAATAAAAGCATCAAAGTATCATGAAACTTAAATTTCAAACTCTTGTAATAGTGGGCTAGTGCTTAAGACCAACGTCTCTGCTAAGGATATCAAAAATATGAATAAAATTAAATAAAATATTCATTAGAATATATACGTGAAATGTTAACAACATAGTAAGGGGTTGCAGGGCTAAATTCTAGGAAAAGGAGAGACGCCATAGACTTATGTCTAGTATGAAGCAGTTTTTTTATTGAGGGTATTTTTCAATTCTGAAAAAATCCATCTAGAATATCGAGCTTCAGATTCTGTAGTAGTGAGAAGCAGGGAACAACATTAGAGTGCAGGGCCTTCTAACCTAAAGAGGAGAGTCTAATGTACTACCATTTTAATCTGGGATCCCACATGGCTACACCTTCAGACTGAGGATGAAACAGAAGTAAAACTGTACTCTTGGGGACATTCCACCTGGTTCAATGCCACCTGGGCAATACAGGCTACCTCAGACTTAAAATATGGACTAAGATTGTCCTTGTCTTTAGTGTTCCATGATGCAGGAAATTAACATCATGCTATGTCTAAAATTGTTCATACAAATGAAGTTTTAAATTCTATATCTAGTACATTCTCAATGAAAACCAGTCACACAGGATTTAAAATGTCATGCCTGAGAAGCATAGAAACAATATATAATAGAAAACAATTCAGAAAGATGTGATACTGTGGAATGATCAGATACTGATCCATTATATATTTTTTTAAAAAGATAAGTTTGAAAATATCTCTGGGAAAAAGAGAGTATTAAGTCACATATTAAATTTGAAAAAGAAGCAGAGAACTTCTACTACTAAAAAAATCCAGTAACAAAAATCAAATACTGTACTCAACTCTTGAAGCTGATAAAAGACTAGACACAACTGAGGAGAGAAAGTGAACTACTTTGAGGTCAGAATAAATTTTCCAGGGCTTAACTGGTGCCGCAGTGGTTGAGGGTCTGCCTGCCGATGCAGGGGACACAGGTTTGTGTCCTGGTCTGGGGAGATCCCACATGCCGTGGAGCGGCTGGGCCCATGAGCCATGGCTGCTGCGGCTGCACGTCCGGAGCCTGTGCTCCACAACTGGAGAGGCCACGATAGTGAGAGGCCCGCGTACCGAAAAAAAAAAAAAAAAAATTCCAGGGTCTTACCTGGAGTAATAATAAAGAGAGAAAATACAGTGGAGGGGGTAAAATACATGAAGTAAGAACATCTAAATATTTGTTTAATCTGAGACCCAGTAGGGAAAGAGGGAAAACAGAATAGCAGTATTTGAAGAGTTAATGGATAAGATTTTATTTTCAAAAGAATGAAAATTACCAATCGGAAAATTCTACAATCCCAAAGAAATTTGAGGGAAATAAATAAAAAGAAACCCCTACTAGATACTTCATCATGAAACTGCAGAAACCAAAAATTCAGGAAATTTTAAGGACTGCCAGATAAAATGAAGAACCTCCTTTAAAGGAGTGAAAGACTTTAATTTCCTCAAAACCAAATTTTCTGCCTAAAATAAAGGAATCATCAATGCACCAGAAAATTGACTGTATTCCATTATTCTACAATCTACATTCAGAAAATAAAAGACACAGAGAAAACCATGGTCACTCTGTCCAATAAATCTCATAACTGTGATGAACTTGGGAAATTGCTAGGAAAAAATATAAATTGCTAAACCTAAACCAATACAATTACCAACCTATTTACCCTTTCCTTTTCTTTTCTGGTCTTCCTGTACTACTATTCTTTCATCTAGGATCATTTTTCCCTCTGAAGAATGTGCTGTAATACTCTTTTTAGTAGCCCTTTTTTTTTTGCGGTACGCGGGCCTCTCACCGTGTGGCTCCTCCCGCTGCGGAGCACAGGCTCTGGACGCGCAGGCCCAGCGGCCATGGCTCATGGGCCCAGCCGCTCCATGGCACGCGGGATCCCCCTGGACCAGGGCATGAACCTGCGCCCCCTGCATCGGCAGGCGGACTCCCAACCACTGTGCCACCAGGGAAGCCTTAGTAGCCCTTTTAGTGCAAGAATTTCCAAGGATCAATTATTTCAAGTTTGCTGTAAAAATTTCTACATTTAGCTTATATTTTTTGAAGGATAATTCCACTGAATATAGCATTCCAGGTTGGCAATTGTTACTGTTGCTATTTCTTCATTTAAAGATATACTAGTAATATCTCCTCATCCCATTTTTTTTTTGTTGTTGAAAATATCGTCAGTTTTATTGTTGCTCCTTTGGAATAAATGTATGATTTATATTCACCCTTTAGCAAAATCAAATATTCATGACCTGTAGCCATTTTAGGCTTTTCAGTGCCTCCCATTAGGATTAGAATGAACTTTTCCACCCAGAGCTTTTTGTAAGCTACCAAAGATACCCTCTGAGTCTTATAATTAGCCTTTGTGTGTTCCCAAATGGCCCTCATTATCCCTCTGCAGTGTATCAATTTCAACTTAGCAATAACCAGCAAACTTTGCTGTTACTCTAAGAACTGCTTCCTCAACCCCATCTTTTTTGAATCATTACCCCTCCAAGGGTGTCCCTCCTTATCAGTATCTTTTCTACTGAGATCAGCAACAGGGCTGTACTCAACATACCATTCACCATGGTATCATTTTCATGGCAGTGAGTGAGCCAGTCCCAAGGCCCCATGATATCACATAACTTCTCAGATCAAACATGGTACCATATTTTTAGGTCCTCTGAGAAACAGACAACCAGATGGATTTAGTTGTACACAAGATTTACTTGTCAAATTCCTATAAAAGAAAAATGGAGAGTGGGGTGGAGCAAAGGTATGTATTGGGAACATTCAGAACACATTATAGGTCTGACATTAGTAAAAGTAAATGTGGAAGAAAGGAAAATTGTGCGCTGAGTCTCAGACTGAGGTGCAGACCTCAGTTTGTTTTGGCTAGGTTGATGAGTAGTCCTTAAGGAAAAATATCCCTTGCAAGAGTTCCACCTTTCACAGATCAGGGCCTCCATCTGTATCCCCACCATGCTCAAACACTAGCTGGGAGCAGCCCAGAGTGAAAATGGTAGCTGTGTAGTGTATATAGTAGTAAGTATATCTTGTGGAATGGCAACAGAGGCTATCAGTCAACTATTTTCTTCACAGCAGTAGACTTGAAAGGTACATTTTCATGGCCACGACAACTAGACAATGCAGTAAATGCTAAAATAATGTAGTGACTCTGTATTCTGTTATGTCCTTTTCTCTATTGTTAATTTTATATCTACTAGGTAATTAATATTCCTTACACTCATATTGCAAACTCTTTCATACAGTGTGCATTAGTTGATGTATCTCTTCGTTCTTTCAGTTTCTGGAGATTGATATTTTGGCCTGGGCTCCCTCAGGGTCCTTGTCAGTGCCTATTTAGTTTAGTAGTCAGCCAAGGATTTGGGCTGATTTTATTTTCATATTTTATAACTCAGTACTTCCTTGCTTCTGATGGTCACCTCTCCCCTAAATCTCCACCTGCCCAAAGCTCTGTGCTTTGACATCTTAAGCTACAAAAGTCTCAATTTGATGCTGCCTAAGATTAGTTCAGGTTGGGAAACTGAATACATTATAAAAACAATAAATTCACAAAACTCATCTGGTGCACTTTTGTCGTTCAGATGTAGACTCCTCACTTTCTGGTTGCTTGTTTGCAAAACTCCCAAGTGTTTCCACCATGCATTCATACTTTGGTAGTCAGCAGTTTGGGCAAAGTTAATACTCAGAATTGGGGTTTTACCTTTTCTACAGTTCTCTTACTATCAATATCACACTCTCCACCCCGACTCCTGCTAATTCTCCAGCTTTTGTGACAGCATTGAAAACTTCCTGCAAATTTGAGCCAGTAAAATTGTGGGCTTTGACACTATTGCTAAGGGAGTAGGAAAGCACCAACAGCCAATAAAGGAAAAAAAAACAACAACAAACCCCAACAATTCTCATTTCATGCTTATATTGCAGCTGTACCTTTGCAAGGGTAAATTTTCTTCTACTACTGCTTGTTTGTGGTTTTCCAATGCTTTTTAAATTTTCAGGTTTTTAATAATTTTTCAAGATTTTATATCTGCAACACGTGAGAAGTTTCAACTGATTATGTCCTAGACCACAACTGGTAGCCCAATTGGGAGAAAACATGAATAGCTGACAGAGTATAAAAAGCTCAAATACATAACAGTAACAAAAAGATAACTGAGCAAATAGAGAACTGAGTAAAATAAGTAAGCAAATACTTAGCAGACTAGGAAAATTCAACGAGCACTAGTCTATAAAATAATTGATTAGTATCATAAATGATGAAAAAGTACAAATCAAAATAATTTTAAGCTTTATCACACTGATTACTTTAAGGGAAAAACCCTAAAACATCTGACAGTGTTAGATTTTGCAATGATATAGAGAAAAACTGCTGTCAGGGTCTAATGGAGAAGAATGACAGGATCTGTTTCTGGACAGTAGTTATCTCTAGTGAAAATTGAAGGTAAGGGAGATGGAAATAGAGGTCATCTACAATTCCTAAAGTTTCTAGTATTAAATTTTGAAAAAAAATATGAGAAGCCAATAGAGAAAAATATTTTTTGGATCTTTGTTGTAATTTTATTTACTGTGTTTTTGTTGTAAAATAGATTTCATGGTTGATCTAAAAGTTTATTACCATAATTCCTGGGAAGAACTGGGAAGCTGACTCCAGCTGTGATTCCACAGCAAAGAGTTAAGTAATATAATCAGACCAGACTGTACTAGAGAGTGATAGGTAAGTTCATGTTTATGTCAGAATATAATACCAAACGGCCATATTGGTCATGGTGCAGTTTCAAAATTTTTAGGACTCCTTATTTAGATGAGCTAATTTCTGTCATAGGTAAGTGGATTCCATTCAGGAATCCTCTATTCCTTTTGTAGACCTTTAAGGAAGCACTCATGCTTAAGAGGATCATCACTCACTCAGATGTTGATATCAGTATTAAGGGATAGTTTGTATTTGCCTTATAGTGTGCAAATTTAGCCATAAGTCAGCCTTGTAATGAAACTGAAAATCTGAGTATATGCCGTCTGAAATAACTATTATACTAGTGTGTCAAGTTGAGAACAGAGCACTAATTAAAACCAGCTCTAGTTACCCACACTAAACTCCATCTAACATTTTTTTGGCTGCTTCCACTTCCTGACTTTCTGATTATCATCTATATGAGGGCTTGACCTACTAAGTAAACTACCTGACTCAATTCCCTGTCTCTGAGTTTATTTTCGGGAGTACCCAAATTAAAACACCACTTTATGGTTTAGTTAATGGTTTCTGGACTCCCTTCTTCCAAGAATTAATTCTGGCCTAATTCCTTTTAGACTCTAACTTCAAGCCAGAGACAATGATCAGTGTTCTTATACAAGAAAGTTCCAGTAGTCATAGCTTCAGTGTAAATTTCCAACTTTTAATCTTGATGATTTGATTTACTGATCTCATTTCAGTCTTTCTTTTTTTTCTAACTTCACAGTGTTTTAATTACATTTTGACTTATTTCTTCATGTTTCTCAATGTTTCTCTCTCTTTCATTATGATATCTCTATGAAAAAATCTGTCCAAATGACCCTGCCTTTTAAGTAAATCTTACAATTTATTTCAACTCAATAGTTCAACTGAACCAATCAACCCCATCAAGTTAAAAAGCAACAAAAAAACATTGTGGAATATCACCCTCTAAGAGAAGTTCCTTCTTCTCTCAGCTTGGTGTACATACTTTTTCTTTTTTTTTTTTTTTTTTTTTTTGGCCATGACACACAGCACGTGGGATCTTAGTTTCCCAACCAGGGACCAAACCCATGCCCCCTGCATTGGAAGCACAAAGTCTTAACCACTGTACCACCAGGGAAGTCCCTAGATTCTTAACTCTTATGGTAAGTCAGTAGAAATTTAGTTTTAGTTTTTAATATTTAAGAGGATACCTCTTGTCAAAATAATTGTTAATAATTTTGAAATAAACCTTGAACCACTTCCACAATATGAAAATTAACTGCAAAGCTGTTACACATTTAACAACATGCTTTTACTTTTATGTATTCCAAATTATGTTTTTTTCTCCTAATATTTTAATGATGAAATATTAAGATCCCATAGCACTACTAATCTCTACAGGAGTGCTCCCAATACAATAGCATTTAAAACCAAAAATGTCATAGTGATGAGAAGGAAAAAGAAGTCTATGTAATGTATTTGATAATTCCCAAGTCAAACTTAAACATTAAAACAGATTAAGTTGATTATAATAAATTGGCAATATTAAAAGTGTGTGCTCGGTCTTCCCTGGTGGCGCAGTGGTTGGGAGTCCGCCTGCCAATTCAGGGGACACGGGTTCGTGCTCTGGTCCGGGGCGATCCCACATGCCATGGAGCGGCTAGGCCCGTGAGCCATGGCCGCTGAGCCTGCGCATCCAGAGCCTGTGCTCCACAGCGGGGGAGGCTGCAGCGGTGAGGCGCCCGTAATGCAAAAAAAAAAAAAAAAAAAAAAAAAAGTCTGTGCTCCATAAAAGTGAGATGAATAATTATCTTACAAAAAAGGAAGAGAATGTAGAGATGTAGAGAAGTAGAAGTATTATTACATCTTTCTTTAGTCATGTACAGTCTAATCATTGTGGAAGAAACTGACATTTTATGTTATATAATTCTCAGATTTTCTAGAAAGTATTTTTGTAACCTTTTATTTTTATATAAATTCAAACTTATAAGATTATGAGAATTGCCTTTATGCCCTTTAACTATATTCACCAATAAATTCTATTTCCCCAGCTTTTTGTCTTATCAATCCTCTCTCTGTTTCTACATATCTCACTGTGTTCACAATTTGAATTTTCCTAATGAATATTAATGTCTAGCATCTTTTGATGTGTTTACCAGCAATACACACATCTTCTCTGTAAAGTGTTTGCTCAAATGTTTTACCCATTATTTATTGTGTTGTTTGTTTTCTTATTATTGAGCTTTGATATATCTTGATATATTCTTGATAAAAGTCCTTTATCAGATATGTGATTTGCCAATATTTTCTCCCAGTCTGTTTCTTGTCTTTTCATTCTTCTATCATTGTCTTTACAGGCACATGATTTTTAAAATTCTAATGATATGTTGTATTTTGGGTATAATATCTTAGAAATCTTTGCTTACCTTAAGGACATAAAGATTTTTTTCCTATGTTTTCTTCTATAAGTTTTACAAATAGTATATGTGAATGTCTTTTTATTTATTTTTTATCATGAATTTGCTGCATATCATGAAAAGATAAATGGAATATTTCTCTAATATACAATTTGACTAATAGTATTCTAATGAGTGATATTTATTTCAAAAAGTTGTGTACCTTGAATTAAAAGAAGTTAATAAATGTAAAACTTTAATAGTGCAGCCTGGTTCATAATTGGCACAAAGTAGCATGCTATGCAATTAAATGTGTTAATATAACTAAACTGCTTTAATAAAAGTGTGATACATAGTAAGTATATAATATAAAGATATTAGGAGACTGTAAACACATATCAACATAAAATAATCATAAAAATTTTTTAAATATTATCCTTCTTTCATATTTGTGAATTCAGGATCTGTTTGATGTAAACAGACAGTAAAATCATTGGAACCATAGCAAAACTAGAAAATTGTGGATTATAAATTATTATTTTTTTAATCTATGTAAAGAGCACTCTAATAATTCCCAGTCTTTATATATTTGGTTGACTAAAATATCTACATTTTCTAAGTTTCCCACCTTGCTTTTACTTAATAGTTGATTATACTTTGCTACAAAAATGTACTCATAAGGATGAATCACCTGAGGCTTTGAATAATGGAATAACTATTGTGTTAAAGTGATGATAAAACTGTCTTAAGTTAGAAATTAATTGATTGCTTTATAGACTTTATATCTAAATTGTCAGTGTTTTTATTATATATTCATTCCATTCACATTAGAATAAATAATATTAAAAATAAGAAGTGGACTTAGTTAAAATTTTTGAGGGGACTTTCAAAAGTAACTTTATAAATTAAGTGTTTTACACTATCTGGAGGCCTAGTGTAGCTTTCTCTGTTTATGTTATATAGCCAAATGACCAATTCATTCACTCACAGTAACACTTTCAATGTGAGTGTGTGCATGTGCGTATTTTCACATTAAAAATATATATAGATTTTGAAGTATTCTCTGATAGGTGTGGATGCAAAATCTACCACCAGTGACACAAATTTGGAGTCACAAAATATAAAGTATTTTCATTATATATTTGGTTTCCATTATATTCCACCACATTTCTCCATTTTACTTTTAAAAATTATTTACTTATTATGTGAGAATTCTCATGATGAATCACAAATACCCACATATAAGAGATATAATGCCTTTGTTTTATAGGCATGCAGCACACATGCGCACACACACACAACCTGATGACTGATACCTCTATATAAGGCTCTATAGAAAACTCTTGTCTTGTAGGATAAGGATTTTTTAACAAAAAAAAAGTGATAACTTATTTTGGATCTTTGATTAGAAAAAAGAAAATTAGTGAGAACTTTAGAAAAATGTGAACCAAGTCTCCTTGTTTTTAAAATATATTCATTGCTATACTTACAGTATTGACACACATGTCAATATAAATGAGAGAGAGGGAGTGAAAGAGAAATAGAAAGAAAGAGAACAAATTATAAATTAATTAAGTAAATATACATTATTTAGGAAATCTGTATATAATGGTTATTCAAAAATTATTTTTATAACTTTTCAAAAATATGACTTTTTCACACTAAAATATTTTACAATTGAGACTAATTCAGTGCTATATGTTTAAAAGAATAATATAAATATTTCATAAAACTTTTCATGTTTTTATAAATTAAATAATTATCATACATAACTTCATAAAATTCCAGAGCAAAGCAAGGAACCAAATCTATATGCTTGCAAATAAAAAATGACATGTATATCCTATAATCAATGAAAATTTTAAGCAATTAAATTGCCTTTTTATAACCTTCATATGCTCAATCCCCTAACTAACCTTTTTTCTATCTCTATTGTTAGCTGATTTTAGACTTATATATCTTTTGATGTACTTATTACCCTATACCAAATGTTCTCTGACAAATTATTTATGAATGTTAATGCTCTACATTAGATCAGGTGATGTTTTAATTTAAGTCAGATTTACTTTTCATTTATTTTCCCTTGTGTCTCTACATTGGTTACTGCAAGGATCAGACTAACGTTTTAAATTAAAAAAAAAAAAGTGAAAGCAAACTATGAGATATTGATTAAATTACTGAAGTGGTCTACTGAAAGCACATCATCCATAATTAGCTACATAAATTTAATTCACTCTATATTTTCTTATTTATGTTTTTCTATGCTTGTTTACAGTGAAAACAGTAAAAAGTCATATAGCTATGCATAAAAGAAACTTGGAATCCAGAATTAACTGAGACTTGATAGTTTTGCACCTCAATCCACTATTTAGTATAGGGAAAAGGGATGATTTTGTTGTAAAAGAAGGAAGACTATTACTATAAGTTTTACTGATTTATTTTGTAAGGGATTAGTATAATTTGTTGCTTTCTCCCTGGTAGATCTGTCTACCCTTAAAAGCCCTAACATCAGACCAGCAATATTCTTGGAAGAAATTAGCCACTGATATCATCACATTCAGGAAGAACTTCTTTCTCTGGAATCTTATTGTATTGTTCCATCCATAGCTCTCAAATGTAATTAAAATTATGTTTTTTGTAATTTACCGGAGATTTCTGTGTGGCGACAGGAACACTGTCTTGCTTCTGTTTACTATACTCTTTCCAGAGATAAAGTCCAATTACATATAATGTATGTTTGAAAGTAAATCTATCAATTATGTTTTTCCCCCATTTGACCTCCTTCTTACATATTTATCTTTCTACTCTGCTCTTTCATAGAATTTTATCCAATACCATCATTTGCTTGGTATTTATATATTTCCTTACAATTATTTTAGTATTTGATCTAAAACTCACTTGCTGCATTTTGATATCTTCATTTCCCAGAAAATGCAATGACCTTGGAACACTTCAACCACATACAACACCCTTTTGACTTACATGCTATTTTATGTATGTTTTAATTATTTCTACATGTTAAACTCACCAGATATTATTGTTACTTTACAATATTTATTTACATTTATGCAGATATGTGACACAGTTTGCTCCTGAAAAATTATCTTTATCTGTGATATATTTACTTTCCTCCTATTTCATCATATATTACTCTAAACTATCTTGTGTTTATTGATATCACACACGATTATGGACTCACTAAATGAACTGTTTGTATCCTGCTTCCAACTATTTACTAGCCATTTGACCTTGCATAATATACTTAGAGTATCTATGCCATAATTCTCATGTGTGTAATGAGTCTTATAATAATAGTATATGTACCACCTATCTTGTAATTAGTTAATATACTTAATGAACTTAAAACAACACCACATTAAGTATCATGCTTGTGTTAATCATTTTTAACACCTTCAATGATGCAGTTCCTGCTAAGGACAAGAGTATTTAACAAGATACCCATTTATCAATCTTCATCTTCTTGGCAGCATTTATCATAATGTCTGCTGCATCATTTTTAATACACATGCTTTTAAGTTTTCCTGACCCATTTTCTCTTCCTCTGGTTGCTACTTCCATCTTCCTTTACAGAACTATTGTCTCTTCCCCAACACTGATTGAATTCCTGAAGTTTCTGTCTTCATTGCTCTTCTCAATACATTGCCTAAGAAATATATTTGCTTAAGCAATTATATTTATGCCCACATGTTTAATTACCACCTTCATACAAATAATTCACTAAATCATTTATATTTCCCAGATATTTCACCTCTATTCCAAATATATATGTACATATATGTGTGTGTGTGTGTGTGTGTGTGTGTGTGTGTATATATATATATATATATATATATATATATATATATCTCAAATGCCTATTTGTCTTATCTTTTTTGAGCTCTCTAAAGCATATCAAACATCAAAGTGTCCTCTTCCCCCATAAATAAACTTAACTTTCCTCCAGTTATCTCAGCAACACCATGATTAACAATCCAGTTGTGTGATACTAGAAATTTGATGACATCTTACCCTCAACTTTCCATATCTAACTTGTCACCAAGTCCTCTCAATAGAACCTTCTGAATATGTCTCAAATAATGCAGATTTCTCAGGATCCCTGAACATTTCTCTATCTCAAGAGAAATTTGTATTCCCCAAACTTATCTACACTGATAGCTTCCAGATACTAATTATTGTCCCCATCAACCTAAAGTCCACACAGAGGCAAAAGTCATTAATTTAGATATCCACATAACTGCTATAATTAATAGTTTAATTATTTACTATTTTTCTGTTAATAAAGAATAAAAAGAACCTTAACATGCCTTTATATTCTGGTACCTACCTCTATCCATCTTCACCTTGCAACAAACACACCTCTTTTTCCTCACCATTCTAACCATATTAACAAGATAATTCCTATAGGGCACCATGCTCGTCCTATCATAGTGTCCTTGCACATGTTGCTCTGCTCTGTGTGGAAATCTCTTCTCCTTTTGCCAAGTTTGAGCCCACTCATCTTTAAGATTCAAATTATTTTATTCCATTTGGAAAGTCTTTCCATACATACTTGACTAGGTCAAATTATCCTACTGTAAAACTTCTTGTCACCTTGTATCTTTTCATTGCACTTATCACAGTTTGAAGTGTGAATTTATTTGTATGGCTATATATTTTCATATCTTTCTATGTACTTCATGCAGACATGGAAGACATTTGTTTTGCCCATCCTTGGGTCTTCATTGCCTTATATTTAAAAAGGCTGATAATATTTATTAGACACTGAATATATATTTTTTGGCCAACTTAAGAGATTTAGATTGGGATCCATGTTATAAGCAAGAGAGAAGACAAGGTTGAATATATCACCACAGAGCAGAAGGCAAAGAACATACTGACATTTAATAAACTACTGGAAGACGATGGCCCCACAAAGGATATTTGATAAGGGATAATAAAGAAAGGAAAATGTGAAAAAACAGAGTGATTATATCAGTAAAGTAGAGGATTTTTAAGAATCAGTAAGTATAATATGCAGTGGCCCTGAGAAATTAAGAGAAGTACAGAACACTTTCAATGGAATTAGCAATATATAAATAATTGGCTATCTTAACCGGAGTGTTATCCAATGTTATTGTATAAATAACAGTATATGAGTTTTATTACTAAGTAAGAGATAATAAGGGAAATGTAGGCTCCATTTAAGAATATGATCTGTGGAGAAATATCACATAAAAGCTTAATAAAAACAAGAAGTTTAGCAGGGCTGTCTGAGATGTTCTGTTTTTATACTAAATAAAAGAAAGATAAGTAGAGATGAGATGGAAGTTAAAAGAAGAGGAGTGATTCAGGAAGCCTAAACCTTGAGGAAAGAAGAGAAAACACAAGCTAAACACAATTAAGGAACACATGTGAAAACAAAAACAGGTACTTTTTTAACCAAAACAAAAACAACAAAAATTATATGATGGTAGAAGGGAGTCATCACTGAAAATTAAGATGCATGCATATGTTAAGAAAAGGAATTGAAGAAGTTTTGTTTACTGCTATTGATTTCCTGTAAATTAGCAAGAAAATTTCTCTGTTGATAATAAAAACAGAATAAGATGAGAATGAGGTTGAAATTTTAAGATAAAGTTAAAAATTTGGATTAGCAAATGAGGGAGAATTTTAGCAGAAGTTAAATAGTGATGCAAAATCTTAATTGAATACTGAGGACTCAAAATAAATTTAAAAAACAGCAATTTGCAGTGTCTCACACACACACACACAAATATTATATATACATATGTATTTATATATATAAGTATTTTCCACTGTCTACCTACTTATGAATTTATTTAGTTATATAGGTTTATTGTTGATTTGTACTTTTTTAGTAGTTATACTCTGAACAGTGTTTATAGGAACATAAAAGGCCATATTTCAATCCAGAGCTGAAGTGTTTTATGGCAGGAAAAATAAGTCTTTAATGGCAAAATGGAAAGAGGATAATGGAATGTGAGTGGAATAAAAGGTAATTAAAGCAACTGTATGGTTAATTTGTTAGTTGTGCAGGACATGGCCTCTATCACCTCTTTTCCAGCTCAGGTTCTTCTTTTTCTCCAGAATTCTCTTTTATTCCCCCCACCTCATTTCCCTTTCTTCTTCACTATACTGTTCTCACTAAAAGAGAAAGATGACAAGAGAGAGAGAGGGAGAGAGAGAGAGATAGAGAGAGAGAGAAAGAGAGGAAAGAGAGAAATAGAGATACAGTTAGAGACAGAAACACCCACCCCCCACAGTCCCTTGCCTCTTGTTTATAGAAAAGCTTTAGTATCCTTGGCCTTCCCCAAGTTCCAAAGAACATATCTAATCAGAGAAATGAGAAAATGCATAAGCAAATGAAAACAGTCAAGCAAGACAAAATAATAATAGTTTAGTCATAAAACAAATTCAAGGGCCTTCATTTCCTCCTCAAGGACTATAGATAATATTCTGAACCACACCCTTGAGTTGTTTTGCAGATACTAAAACCGCCACCAGGTGGAAGAAGTTAACTGCATGCTGACCATCAGCACTCCAGACCCTCTGGAACTAGAAGACTTATGACTGAGATTCCTGAAACATCACCCTGTTACTTCACCATCACCCAGTCAGAAGGATGTCCACAAGCTGATCACATACCCTATAACCCTCTGCTTAATGTTGCCTTTAAAACCCTTCCCTGAAAGTTGGACAGTCACACGTAAATCAGTGAAGTTAGAACACACCCTCACACCATACACAAAAATAAACTCATAATGGCTTAAAGATATAAATATAAGAGATGACACCATAAAATTCCTATAAGAGAATATAGGCAAAACATTCTCTGACATAAATTATAGCAATGTTTTCTTAGGTCAGTCTACCAAGGCAATAGAAATAAAAGCAAAAACAAATGGGACCTAAGCAAACATATAAGGTTTTGCACAGCAAAGGAAACCATAAACAAAACAAAAAGACAAATTAAGGACAGGGAGAAAATATTTGCAAATGATGCGACTGACAAGAGATTAATTTCCAATATATATGAACAGCTCATACAACTCAATAACAAAAAGAACAAACAACCCTATCAAAAAATGGGCAGAACACCTAAAAAGACGTTTCTCCAAAGAAGACATACAGATGGCCAATAGGCAAAGGAAAAGATGCTCAACATCACTAATTGTTAGAGAAATGCAAATCAAAACTACAATGAGCTACCACCTCACACCAGTGAGAATGGCTATCATTAAAAGGTCTACAAATAACAAATGCTGGAGATGGTGTGAAGAAAGGGAATCCTCTTGCACCATTGGTGGGAATGTAAATTGGTGCAGCCACTACGGGAAACAGTATGGAGGTTGCTCAAAAAACAAAAAATAAAGTTGCCGTATGATCCAGCAATCCCACTCCTGGGCATGTATCTGGACAAAACTAGAATTCGAAAAGATACATGCACCCCTATGTTCATAGCAGCACTGTTTGCAATAGCCAAGACATGGAAACAACCTAGATGTCCATCGACAGATGAATGGATAAAGAAGATGAGGTGTATATATGTGTGTGTGTATATATATATATATATATATATATATACACACACACAAGGGAATATTATTTAGCCATGAAAAAGAATGAAATAATGCCATTTGCAGCTTCATGGATGAATCTAGAGATTATCATACTAAGCGAAGTAAGTCAGAAAGAGAAAGACAAATACCATATGATATAACATATGTGGAATCTAAACTGTGACACAAATGAACTTATCTATGAAACAGAAACAGAGTCACACACTTAGAGAACAGACTTATGGTTGCAAAGTGGTGGGGAGAAGGGCTGGATTGGGAGATTGGGACTAGCAGATGCAAACTTATATACAGAATGGATTATCAACAAGGTCCTATTGTATAGAACAGGGAACTAAATTCAGTATCCTATAATAAACCATAATGGAAAAGAATACAAAAAAGAATATATACATATGTGTGTGTGTGTGTATATATATATGTGTATATATACATATATATAGAACTGAATCACTTTGCTATATGCCAGAAACTAACAAAACATTGTAAATCAACTACACTTCAATTAAATAAATAAATAAATAAAAACTTCCCTGAAAGCCATCAGGGAGTTTGGGTCTTTTAAACATGAGCTGCCCATTCTCCTTGCTTGGCCCCACACTGGGCATCTAGTACTAAGTACTGTATTATCCTTCATCACAAACCACTGTCAGTAGATTGACTTTACTGTGCACTGGGTGAGTGGACCTAAGTTTGGTTCAGTAACAAAATAAAGAGTAATAATGAAGAAAGCATGATAGTTACTGGCAGGAAGAGATTAAGAGCACAACATACATTTCTCCTGTCATTTACAAATCCATGTCCAACTCCTCATCTCAGTTTAAATATCCTCCCAATGCTATTCAACTGACCAGCCTGCATTTAGTTTAGGATTGAGATTCTGGTCTATTCCACCATATTGAGAGCCTCCATATCCACTTTTTAAGTCTTAGTTAATATGCTGTAGCATGTAACTCTATGGGTCCGGCAGGGTCATTGGAGAGAATTAATAATCAAAAGTTTGCCTTTTATCGTTATGATAAAGGGTTACTCAGCATTGATCTTTTCCGAAAAATTATACTGTTGATTAAACTAACATTTCTTTTAAAATCTCAGCTGTCTAATTGTTTGGTGTTTTGTTTTGTTTTCCCTAAGTTTGCTGTTGATTTTGTTGTTTATATTATTGGAGGTTGGTGAGTTGGTCGAACTTGATTATACAGACCAAACTTAGAGGTTAAAAAGATATTTAAAAAAAAAATGAGGGTAGGGACTTCCCTCATGGTGCAGTGGTTAAGAATCTGCCTGCCAATGCAGGGGACACAGGTTAGAGCCCTGGTCCAGGAAGATGCCCCATGCTGTGGAGCAACTAAGCCCATGTGCCACAACTACTGAGCCTGTGCTCTAGAGCCTGCGAGCCACAACTACTGAAGCCCACGCACCTAGAGCTTGTGCTCCACAACAAGGGAAGCCACTGCAATGAGAAGCCCATGCACTGCAATGAAGAGCAGACCTTGTTCACCACAACTAGAGAAAGCCTCCATGTAGCAACAAAGACCCAATGCAGTCAAAAATAAATAAATAGATAAATAAATAAACAAATAAATTTATTTTAAAAAATGAGTGTAGAGTGGAGCAATATCTTCTAAAATGTTAAATAAGAAAGCTTCAGAAATAAATATTGTTCAATTTATTAAATTAATTCTGTCACAGCAATTGATCATATATTTTAATACTATAGAGCATCTATAAGTTATCCAAATCAATCTTTTGTTATGTTATATTTTTGTTATGTTAGAACAGCTGATCTCATGATTATTTGGGGAACTTTGTCAAGGACAAGCTTTGTTATATTAGGTAACTAGATTTCAATAACACTCAAGAAAGATAGGAATAAGAAAAAAACTATGAAGTAGAAAATAAAATAACTAATCATTGCCCAAAGATGACAAAAACAGACAGGAGGATTATTATAAAAACTAAAATAAAAATTTGATGAAGCTCAGTAACTTTATAGGGCAACCTGTCTTACAGAGGCAGCATATGTGTATTTGTAAGAAAGAGACAATAAGTCATATACCAACAATGCTTGGTAAGTAGTATGTAATATGTGTGTAGTTTTCTGGGTAGATACAAAGGAAGTGATATACATCTCCATTTAATTGTAATGCTGTTTTCTTCTTTTTACAGCAGTTGAGCTACCGAGTAATACCACTCCTACTTAAAATAATGTGTAATAACTGGCTTAGTTCAGTGGCATTTCAAAGTATTGTACTGTGTTCACATTATGGTACCTTAATGAATGAAATACTGATAATCAGGAAAACCATATGTCATTTTGTTTCAAATTGGCAATAATTCATGAATCAAGAGAATAAAGTTGTAAGTCACATTTTATAGTAATTAAAACAGTCTATATTGACATGAGAGGGAATTGCTATACTAGTCATATGCTTTATACAAAATGTGCATTTTTTTTCTGTAACTCTTTAATAAAATAAGGAACAGATATAAATGGAATAGTTTCTCTGATCTAGAGAAATCAATAGGCATAAAACATTCATACCCTCAAGGGCATTTCCATCTAACTGTAAAGCAAGATATAAGCCAATATTATTTTTAATTAAAATGAATATATGACTCTAATAAATGGTGGAAGAAATATCACAGCACAGTATACACGTAGTTTATCATTGATGAATTATGATCTTTTTTATGCAATCTTTAAATGACAGGAGGTCTAACCACTGGTGGAGATGTATCAGGAAGGTTTAAAGGAACAGGTGGGATTTGTTCACAAAAAGCTCAAAGACAGAATGTTCACAATGCATTTCAAATTATTAAATAAATCAACTGCGTGGTGCTTAAGGAAGTAGTGGGCAATGAAACCAGACATTTGGTTTATGGCTTTCCTTTGTGTTAGCATGTTAATCATTTCTAGACTTTATATCTTCCTAGATACGTTTTTTGATTTTATAGTGCTTCAAAATTCAGCTATGGCAGCATTACATTTTTTTCCTAAAATATCCTGCTTAATATGCTGTAAAAGAAAATCAAAGCCAACTGTAGATTAATTTATTCATTAATTTGGTATTTATGAACTGTCATTTTAATAGGTACTATAAGTTTACAAATAGTATGACTCCATAAATTAGAAGTGTGCACATGTTAGAATGGGAACACAAGGGAGTAGTATATCAACTCTGAATCAATAGAGGTGTCAAAGATGTGCTACCCTATGATTAGAGCACTGAAAAATAAGTATATATTTACCAAGCAAGAGATATTAACAAGGATATATTCACAGCATTGGTCAGTGACTAAAAATGGAGAGAGAATTAGAGGGTGTCCAAAGATAACCGCATTATTTATTTTGAGATTAGGAGGAATACAGTGTCATTGAGAATAAAATAGTTTTAAGGTAAGGAAGTTAGTTTTGAAAATAATTTCCGTCTACTTATGCTTATTTAAAATGACAATGAAACATAAAGATACATGAAATCCCTCATTCAAACCCAAAATAATGAGCAATCTATATGTTCTCAAATGATATTATCCTGACTTTATATTGAAAATATGTTTTAGATGAGCATAAATATATGCAAATATAACTACTATCTATTAGCTGAGTTTGCTTATATGTTAAGGTTTGGGCTAAATAAAAATTCAGGTCTTGAAAAATAACTTTAGAACTGACCCGGATATAGAAACAGAAATCAGTGTGAGGCAGATCAAAAAAAAGTCAGCTTTATTCCTAAAACTGATTATAAATGTTGTCTTCACGCTTTGGCCTATTTAGCTTCTCTATTTTTACACAATACATAGATTTACCCACTCTGATACAAGCAGAATTAAAATATTGTTGACTAACTCTATGGGCCCCTTAAAGAATGACCATAAAACCACAAAAAGACAGTCTGAGTAGGGAGGCGATTTAAAAGAAAACCTAGAAAGGGTTATGACATATCTACCTGATTCCTTCCCGCAAATTCACTCCTCATATAATTCACTCTTCTGCATGTGGAGAGAAAAGAGTGAGAGGATGGGACATGAGATAGTGGAGTAAATCTATTAATCTCTTACATGAAAATATAAGTATGGGACCATTGTTTCCTTTTGCATTATACAAATAAAATTTTAAAAGGATAATAAAACTGAAAACAATATACGAGAATTGTTGGCAGCTGAAACTTTGCATATGCTGTTATTTCTGAGATTCTATTCACTTACCCCCTTTCAGTTGACAGATCTCTAACAAACATCATTTTCTAAGGGAAGATTTCCTAAACAACTCCCACCCTACATCCTGCACACAAACACATTTAAAAACTTGATTCTCTTTTTCTACTTTTGCACATCATAAATCAATGTCAGTTGGTAATTATATGTACATTTAAAGTTTTTGTTTTAATTTAAAAAATATACAATTTTAAAGGTTACTTTCCATTTACACTTATTACAAAATATTGGCAATATTCCCCATGTTACAGAATACATCCTTAAGCCTATCTTACACCCAATACTTTGTGCACCCACTCCCCCACCCTTATACAGCCCCTCCTGCCTCTCTCTACTAGTAATCACCACTTTGATCTCTGTCTCTGTGGGTCTGCTTCTTTTTGTTATATTCACTAGTTTGTGGTATTTTTTTAGATTCTGCATATAAGTTATACCATACAGTATTTGTCTTTCTCTGACTATTCCACTTAGCATAATGTTCTCCAAGTCCATCGACCTTGCTGCAAATATCATTCCTTTTTATGGCTGAGTAGTGTTCTATTATATATATATACTGTATATATATATATATATATATATATATATATATATATACAGTATATATAAAACATCTTCTTTATCCATTCATCTGTTGATAGACACAGGCTGCTTCCATATGTTGGCAATTGTAACTAATGATGCTATGAACATTAGGATGCATGTATCATTTCAAATTAGTATTTTTTTTTCAGATATATACCCAGCAGTGGAATTGCTAGGTCATATGGTAGCTCTACTTTTAGATTTTTGAGAAACCTCCACACTGTTTAACACAGTGGCTGCACCAATTTACATTTCTACCAACAGTGTACGTGAGTTCCCTTTTCTCCACATCCTTGCCAACTTTTGTCATTTGTGTTCTTTTGGATGATAGCCATTCTGGCAGGTGTGAGGTGATATCTCACTGTGGTTTTGATTTGCATTTCCCTGATGATTAGCAATGTTGAGCATCTTTTTTTTTTTTTTTTTTTTTTGTGCAGTACGCGGGCCTCTCACTGTTGTGGCCACTCTTGCTGTGGAGCACAGGCTCTGGACGCGTGGGCTCAGTGGCCATGGCTCAAGGGCCCAGCCACTCCACGGCATGTGGGATCTTCCCGGACCGGGGCGCGAACCCGTGTGCCCTGCATCGGCAGGCGGACGCTCAACCACTGTGCCACCAGGGAAGCCCAATGTTGAGCATCTTTTCATGTGCCTATTGGTCATCTGCATTTCCTCTTTGGAAAAATGTCTATTCAGTTCTTCTGCCCATTTTTAAATTGGGTTGCTTTTTTTGATATTGAGTTGTATAAGCTATTTATGTATGTTGGATATTAATCTCTTATTGGTCATATCATTTGCAAATATTTTCTCCCGTTTAGTAGGTTATCTGTTTGTTTTGTTGATGGTTTCCTTTACTGTGCACAAGCTTTTAAGTTTAATTAGGTCCCAATTGTTTATTTTTGCTTTTATTTCCTTTATTCTAGGAGATGGATCCAAAAAACATTGCTATAATTTATGTCAAAGAATGTTCTATGTTTTCCTCTAGGGGTTTTATAGTATCAAGTCTTACATTTAGGTCTTTTTTTAAAATTAATTAATTAATTAATTAATTTTGCTGTGTTGGGTCTTCATTGCTGCATGTGGGATTTCTCTAGTTGTGGTGAGCGGGGGCTACTCTTCATTGCAGTGCACAGGCTTCTCATTGCAGTGGCTTCTCTTGTTGCAGAGCATAGGCTCCAGACACAAAGGTTTCATTAGTTGTGGCATGAGGGCTCAGTAGTTGTGGCTCTAGAGGGCAAGCTCTTAGTTGTGGTGCACGGGCTTAGTTTCTCCGTGGCATGTGGGATCTTCCTGGACCAGGGATCAAACCCACGTCCCCTGCATTGGCAGGCAGATTCTTAATCACTGTGCCACCAAGGAAGTCCCTCATGTTTAGGTCTTTAAAATCCATTCCGAGTTTACTTTTGTATATGGTGTTAGAGAATGTTCTAATTTCATTCTTTTACATGAAGGTGTCCAGTTTTCCCAGAATCACTTATTGAAAAGACTGTCTTTTCTCCATTGCATATTCTTGTTTCCGTTGCCATAGATTAATTGACCAGAAGTGCATGGGTTTACTTCTGGGCTTTCTATCCTGTTCCATTCATCTATATGTCTGTGTTTGTTCCAGTACCATACTGTTTTATTACTGTAGCTTTGTAGTATAGTCAAAGTCAAGGAGTGTGATTCCTCCAGTTCTGTTCTTCCTTCCCAAGATTGTTTTGGTTATTCAGGGTCTTTTGTGTTTCCATATAAATTTAAAATTGTTTTGTTCTAGTTCTATGAAAAATGTCATTGGTAATTTGATAGGGATTGCATTGACTCTGTAGATTGCCTTGGGTAGCATGGTCATTTTAACAATATTGATTCTTCCAATACAAGAACACAGTATATCTTTCCATCTGTTTGTGTCATCTTCAACTTCTTTCATCAGTGTCTTATAGTTTTCGGAGTACAGGTCTTTTGACTCCTTAGGTAGGTTTATTCCTAGGTATTTTTTTTCTTTTTGATGTGATGGTAAATGGATTGTTTCCTTAATTACCTCTCTGTTACTTCATTATTAGTGTATAGAAAATTTTGTTTTAATTAATGCCCATCATTCACTCTAAACTCCAGGAAAGAAGAAACTGAGTGTCTTATTTCATACCCATTGAAATACAAAAAGTAATAGATTGCCTGATAAAGAGAAGTTCTAAAGTAAAAAATTAAAGATATATGTTAGTGAAATACAATATTAAATTCAACTTCCACAAGTTAGGACAACATATAGATAACTGCAAAATATATTTTTTATGTCAAAATTGGTGAAAGATTACCAACCACTCACAATGAAAGAAAAAGTAAGTGACTTTTACATGCGAAATATAGGTGAATCTAAGGCACAATGTTGGGTGAAAGTAATATGTAAAAGAATACCTACTATATGATTCTATTTATATGAAATTCAAAAAAGACTCAAACCTAACTTATGGTGATATTGGTCAAAATAGAGATTACTATGGAGGTAATTGCTACAAGGGGACTTGAAATCTGTGCTGCTAAAAATTTTATTTCTCTTAGGTCACACATATGTTAAATATTCAACAAGCTGTAGACATAAAATTTGGGTACATATTGCCTATAATTTATAACATAATTAACTTAATTGTAAAGAATGAAAAATTACCTTAGATAAACATATGTTTCCAAATGATTTTAGAATCAACACTTCAATTTCCACAAAAGCATCAAATTTTAATTCATACCATATTGAAGCTAGGGATAATATTCATACAGATATATATATATATATATATATATATATATATATTTTTTTTTTTTTTTTTTGCGGTACATGGGCCTCTCACTGCTGCAGCTTCTCCTGCTGTGGAGCACAGGCTCCAGACACGCAGGCTCAGCAGCCACAGCCCACGGGCCCAGCCGCTCCGCGGCATGCGGGATCCTCCCAGACCGGGGCACAAACCCGTGTCCCCTACATCGGCAGGCAGATTCTCAACCACTGCACCACCAGGGAAGCCCCAGATTGTCATATTTTACAATATTTGGCAGAATTGACTTTTATAAATATATAATAAAGTGTGATGAGTCTTCTACTCAATGCACTTGATACTTTCCTCTATTTATGTTTTCTTTAGTTTGCTAAATAACAGTCTTGATATATTCTGTCTAGAAATCTTGCACATGTTCTATTTATAAGTAGTTTTATGTTTTTGATACTATTGTAATTGGCACTTTTTCTCAAAATCTTATGTTGTAATTACTTACTGTTGTTGGATATCTGTTATTTTTATATTGATCCTGTGTGCTATGAATTTAATTATTTCATTATTGGATATTCTACATATAAAATCACACCATTCAGAAACACAAATTACTTATTTCTGTTATTTAAACTTTTTATTTTCCTTTATCTTATTTTATTGGCAATGTACTTCATCCCAATATTACACTGAGTTTGTGATAGTATAAATGCTTTTCTTGTTTCCAATTTCAGTGGAAAAGAAAGTAATATTTGACCATTAATCATTATATATGTTGTAGAGCTTTGTAGATGTTCTTTATTAGATTTAAAAACTTCATTTTATAGTTTTCTAAGAGTTTTTAATCATTAAATAAATGTTTGATGCTTTTTGTGCCTCTATTTAATAATCATAAGATGTGTGTTGATGGCGTTGGATTTTTGAATGTTAAAACAATCTTTATTTCTGGACAAATACAACTTGGTCATGCAGACTAATATGTGTGTGTGTGTGTGTGTGTGTGTGTGTGTGTGTATGTATTTTATATCTATATCTATCTATCTATATATATGACTATTATTAGGTGAAAATAAATTTAGAATTCTTAAGTCTTCCACATGGAAAGATCCTTATCATATGAAACATCCTTCTTTATTTTTCATAATATTTCTTGATTTAGAGTCTACTTTTCTCTGGTGTAAAAAAGTTACAGCAGGGACTTCCCTGGTGGTCCAGTGGTTAAGACTTTGCCTTCCAATGCAGTGGGTGCAGGTTTGATCCCTGGTCGGGGAGCTAAGATCCCAATGCATCATGGCCAAAAAAACCAAAACAGAAACAATATTGTAACAAATTCAATAAAGACCTTAAAATGCTCCGCATCAAAAGATCTTTAAAAAAAAAGTTACAGCAGCTTCTTAAGGTAGTGTTTATATGGCATATATTTTGTTCTTTCACTTGTAAAATTTTGCATCCTTATTTTTATTCATGTCTTTTTAAAGGAATATGCAGTCTTTCTTTTCACTTTCTATTCTCAAATATTGATTCCTTAATGGAATTATTTGGTCTCTTTTACAATACCATGCAATTGCTGATGCATTTAGATTTATAAATCATCTTGTCACTTACGTTCTATTTGTTCCACTGTTTTCCATTTCTTTGACTCTCCATTTTAGTCATCTACTAAATTAATCATGTTTGTATTATTTTACACATACCTCATTAACTTGTTAATTCTATATTACTTTGCCATTATTTTTGTGATTACTTCAAGATTTCTATATGTATCCTTGTATATTCTAATTAAAATTATTATTTTACCACCTACTGGTCATTGCAAGAAATTGAAATATTACCTCGTATTTACTTTGCTCTCTGATATTGCTGCTCAATGTTTTTCTATGTATATTTGAATTTCTCAAGATATTATGACTACTGGTTTAGACTCCATATTAATTAATCCCATATTTAACCTTTGTATTTCTAATCATTTCTTCTTGTATCAACATGGACTAATTTTCATTTGACCTAAAGCGATTTATTTTATGATTTCCATTGCAAAGTTATGCTAGTGCCACCACATTTTCTTACTTTGTTTTTATGAAAATGTGTATATTTCCCCCTTTAATTTGAAGGACATTTTGCTTGATTTAGAGTTCTATATTGGCATTATTCTTTTTTCAGCATTTTGATACATAATTTGATAGGTTTCTATTATTTCCGGCTTCCATTGTTTTTACCAGTAAGTCAACTACCACCTTTAATTGCTTTTTGCTTTCTAGCTACTTAAAGAATTTTGCTTACTCTGATATTTCATCAATTTTCATATAAAATCCAGATGTATTACCTTTAAACTTGACTCACTTTGTAAAGCTTCAAGAATCTGGGTATAATATCTTTTGTCAATTTTGGAAATTTTTCACCATTATTTTTTAAAATACTGTTTCTACCTATTCTCTTGTCTCCTTTGCAGACTCCAGTTACATTTGTTAAGCATTTCAACATATCATATATGTCTTGTATACTCTTTGCTATGAACTGAACTGGGTCCCCTCAAAATTCATATGTTGAAGCCCTAACTTTCCATGTGATTATATTTTGAGGTTGAGCCATTAGGAGGTAATTGAATTTAGATGAGTCCATGATGCTGGGGCCTTCATGAAAGAATTAGTGTCCTTATAAGAAGAGATGCCAGAGAGCTTGTTCCTCTCTCTCTCTCCTCCATATGAGGGCCAGATGGCAAGTGTCCATGTGCAAGTCAAGAAGAGACCCTCACTGGGCAACCAAATCATTCAGCACCTTGGTCTTGGACTTCACAGACTCCAGAACTATGAGAAGTAAAGTCCTGTTGTTTAAGCCACCAGTCTGTGGTATTTTGTCATGGCAGCCTCAGCTAACAAACTGACCCTTTCTAAAAAATTTTACTGCCTTTCTTCCTGAGTACTTTTGTATGATTATTTTCTTCTGGCTTATTTTCTACTTTATGAATTATTTCTTATAATTTGACTTTTTAGTTTTGTTTATTGATTTTTCATTTTCACAATGTGAGTTGACTCTTTTTTTATAGTTTCAAGTTATCTTGTAAACCCCTCTTCTCCTATCTAAATTCTTGAAAACAGTAATGACTTATTCTAAAGCACACATCTTATTCATAATCTCCTCTGTATCTCATTCTACTGCTTTATATTCTTGAATTGTTATCAATGTTTTATCTTTCTGGAAACCTAATTATTTTTATTGAATGCTGGATATATTCTTTTCTAAGAAAAACTTTAGGAACAATTTATGACTCTGAGGTTATCTTCTTCCAGAGAGAAGTTAATATTGCCTTTAGAAGGTAGTTATATTATGACTAGATCATCTTAAATCAGTTTGGATTGAGCTCTCATTTGAGTTTGATTTTTCTGTAGGTGAGGACATGTCTACTTCTGGTCCATGCTTACTGCTATGTTACAGGCTTTAGAAGCATCTCAAAGAAGAGGCTGGGATATTTAAACGGGCTACTCCTAATTGATGGTTCTAAACTCCAATTTCACTGCTGCCCCACGTAACTCAGGATAGCACAACTTATAAGATTCTCATTAATAGCTTTCTTCTCAGATTCGTATGATTTCAGCTGCAGCTTTTTGGATTGGTTATTGCCTCAAGAGGAAAACAAATGCCAAAAATGGAACTCATCTCTCGGTTTGCATCTCTCTGGGATCTTGATCAACAGTCCAATTCTTTGGTAACCTTGAATACATTTTGTTTCATACAATCTAGTCCACCATAGCTGGAAGTGGAATTCTTCTTTATAATGATAAAGGAAAAAATATTACTCTTTCTGAAAGTGTCCTAATATAGCAAACATGTATATTTAAATATATGAAAAAAATAAACATCGCATGATGATTTTTTCTCACTTGCAGATCAAAAAAGGTCTAATAATAGATTCATATGTATGATATAGGAAAACCAACACAGGAGAAATAATAACAATAAAACATACAATGGAATATTAATTGCCATATACTGAGTTTCTACACTTGGGTTACTGCCTAAATCTCTTTCAAATTTTTGTACTGTGGACGTCTGCATATTTCTGAGATCATCATAAATGTCACCATGTTTTGTGTTTCCTACAATATTCCCTTCTGGAAAGTTAACTCTTCCATGTGTGTTCCCAAAGTACTACTTAGCACATGCCCCTAATACTGCATTAATCACATTGGATTTGAGCTATCTAACTGTAGTCCTTTTTTTCTGCTAGATTATGATTCCTCTAGAATAAGAATTGTATCTTACCCATCAGAATAACACAAATTTATCATAGTGAAAAATGAGGTGCTAAATATAATCACTCATTCTTACTGCAGGATCCAGAGACAATAGTCAAAAAGTCCATAAGTAGAGAACAGAGAGCCCATGCTTTTGGGTGGAAAAATTAATTACACTTTATTTTACTAAAGTCTAAGTGAAATTTAGTATTTTCTTTGGCTATAAATTTAGGCAACAAACAACACTATTATGAGCAGTATCTATGACTATTATTACCAAAAGAATCCAAGATAGTTTCAAGCAAATTAAAAATTTTATGGAGATCTTGAAATACGATTTAAGGTCCCTGCTTTGCAATAATGGCAATTATTAGTAAATTACTAGATATTTTTATTTACTACACTAATAGAGAAGTGATAGATAATAGATCAATCAATCAATCAATAGAAAATAGAGACAGGACTATTTCAATATGATGTTTATAATTCTGTGTAATTAACTTTAGGTATTTAAAAATATCATTCTGAGAAGATGGTCCATAGACTTCACCGGAATGACAAAAGAGTCCATGGCAAAAATGTTTAGGCATTCCTGGGAAACCTATTTGTTTGAAGAGAGACTATCAGAAATACATTATTAGTTTTAGAAAGTAATTTGTTTTCTTTTATACTAAAAGTTAAATTTTGTCACTTTAAAAATTCTATTTTAGTATAGGTAGCTTACTTTAGTAAAGTAAAAATTAATTTTAGCATCCCAATACTTGATGCTTTGAAAACAGAAGATTTAGGCAATGACATTCAATTTTTAAAGCATGATATAATTATGCCTTCAAAATGACAACCTTAAGCAGAGAAAGTCCCAGAAAAGTTCATGTGTACATTTATTTATTTGTTTGCCTAATTTCTAAGAAAGCCTTTCTCTCTTATATATATACTATTTTTGAAAATAGTAGAAAAGAACTCACATAACAGGCAGCGCTCTCTCTTTCTCTCTCTCTGACTCGTTTTCTCTCTCTCTCTGTAAAGAGATATAAAAATGTTGGTCAAACATTTGAACACTCCTCAGATCTTATGGCCTTAATTCAAGAAAATATCTAACTGCACATGAATTACTGCACATTAATTATGAGAAATTATATTCAATTAAACTGTGAACTGAAAAAAAGATGATTTACTAATAACATCATGATGAATCTATTTTCTTAATCTACTTTGTGTTTTCCAATTAGATCATAACCATGTAAATGTTAAAACTTAAAAAAAAATAGCATCATTTACTTGTAAAGTTGAAATGTTTCCTGTTCATTATTTATTTGATAAAAGCATAAATGCATTCCCAGTTCAATAACAATACTTACAGAAATTTCAGTTTCACATAAAATATGAATAAAATTGTGCCTTAAAAATAACACACTGAATTACACATATTTTAATCAGAGTATAATCTAGTATATTAAAACTAAGTCACACAGAAAGTATAATCTGAAAATAATCAAGAAAAAAACACTTCAGAAAACTATTTTCTTTCAACTTTAATATACCAATTTTTTAAAAAAGGAAAGGAAGAAAGAAAAGACAGAAAAGAAAGAGAGAGAGGGGAAGGGAGGGAGGAAAGGAGGAAGGGAGGTAAGAAGGGAGACAAAAGCAAAAGCAAAAATCAGGAGCAGAATGGAAAAATTATATAGCTACTTTCTTAATTATTTACAGTGTATTGTAACTTTACAATCTTGAATTTCACTGCTCAATAGCCTGTATCTGTTGAAGTCCTTTACCATAAGATATACTTTACTGCAGAAGAGAGTCTTGTCCTACAATCAAGCTTCATTTATTAGTGGGTTTTCATTTATTAGTGGGTTAATAAAGGAGCTTATATTAGCATTTTCTGTTCCTTGGAGGTATTCTTAAGAACTAAGACATAACAGCCTTGACACATGTCTTATAATGATGATGAAAATGTCTCAAAAAAGACAAGAAATCTGATTCCTGTGTAGAAAATATTTCGCAAGGAAATTAGGATTTCAGTGCATACTATGCTAATATGTAAAGCCAAAGGCTGAATTGTTGCACGTGAAGTCCATTTTTTCTATTATAATATCTTATCTACAAATTGAATATGGTCAGGTGTCACATAAATTTTGAATAAGAAGCTAGAACGTTAGTTTTATCAAAGTGCCATCTAATTATAATGCAGAAAAGTTTTAAGCAGAGGTCTTTGGGTGTCCTGCTTCCACTAACAGAGATATGGATAAATTATAAGCTCCTTTGCTGCAGAATCTGTAAATTATACAGTAGTCACTTCTATAATACAAGTATTGGAATAAAAATGCGATTTCATAACTTGAGCATTTTTTTAGTATACCAAGTTTATTACACCATGTGATGAAATTCATGAAAAATTAACAGTCTAATCAATTTGTTAATTAATTGTTAAAAGCTAAAAAAACTCCCCAATCCCCTGACAGATAAGGTTGCCGATTCTACATACGCATAACTACTCCCTTACAAACACACTTATATCCATTGTTGTCGTCTCCCTATAAGTGGAAATCCTTGGGGCTGAGCTGCGGGGCCTGGAAAGGATTTATCTTCCCAAAGGATTAAAGAAAAAAAAGACTAAGAATAAAGACAATTTGAGTCTTTCGGATCTATTCTGGCCAGAAGTGTGAATGTAAGATCTAGAGATACAGAAGGCTCTGACAACATGAGAATAAAGCCATAATGCTAATGACTGAAGGAACTAGTTTCTTTTTTTTTTTTTTTTAATTTTTATTTATTTATTTATTTTTGGCTGTGTTGGGTCTTCGTTTCTGTGCAAGGGCTTTCTCCAGTTGCGGCAAGCAGGGTCCACTCTTCATCGCGGTGCGCGGGCCTCTCACTATCGCGGCCTTTCTTCTTGGGACCACAGGCTCCAGACGCACAGGCTCAGTAGTCGTGGCTCATGGGCCTAGTTGCTCCACGGCATGTGGGATCTTCCCAGACCAGGGCTCGAACCCGTGTCCCCTGCATTGGCAGGCAGGTTCTCAACCACTGCGCCACCAGGGAAGCCCCAGGAACTAGTTTCTTGATAGCAAACAATGTTGAGCTGCAACACCAGGTCCAAACTCTCTTATCCCTTAACTTCTTGTCATGTAATGTAAATAAACCCATTATCTGATTTTGGTTCTGCTTAGTGGACTATATTCTTAAAATATGCTTTAAAAATTCACTTATTACTCTATCACATAATAAATCTTCATATCATTCTTTATGGAGATCTTCTGAATTCCATAATCATACAAATTATAATTCCTGGAATATTGAAGAATTATATTTACTATAATCATGCAATTCTGAAGTCCAAATTATACAAGGTAACAACAATGCTAATAATAAATACTTTAAATGAAAACCCATATACATTTTTAATGTAACACTTCAGCCATTTCAAATGTCAGCAGTATCCATTAATATATTGGCAACTTTTATAAATAAAAATATTTCTAACTCATACATATTGCCATTTATTCCTTTGAATTATACCATTATCTCATTACCATTATATACACTTTATTATTTTGTAACAAGTAAACATAAATATTAAAATTTCAATTACTTAGAAAAAATATGCTTTAAGTATCTATTAAGAAAATATCATATATATATATATATATAAAATTTGTTTAGCGTTCTTAAAATATAAAAAAATACATTCAATTAAATGTCTGGTCTTTCATGAAATGTTCAGTTAATTTAAAGATTGACCAGTAGTTACAAATGAATACTATTCTGCATTTTGCTCCTAGACACTTTAGTCAACCTTCAGGCATGTTGGGATCAATCAATTGCAGCAGTTGTGTTCATTCATCTTTGTCCTGCCATTCATCCCATGGCAGCAAGGAGCACACTGTGTAATTGAATTTGGTTGAAATCTAATACAAGGGCAAACTCTGACACAGTAGCTATAATCAGTTTGATTCAAAAATTTGAGCACAGATTTCTGTTTGTTGTTTTCAGCAAAAGGAATAGGATTATCTATTCCATAACAGTACCATAAACGAGAGCTTTGGGGAAAAGGTACACAGCATGCTTCAGGACACACCAAGTGTTCATGGATTCTCAGTTAAAAAATTATAGATGGTTAGAGAAAGGAGAGTACCATGTACAATACAATTTTTATAGAAAATAAGAGCATACAGCTTAAGGCTTAGAAATTTTTTCAGGATACCTAGGATGATGCCTTGAAGTTTTCTATAAGTATAGTCATGTATTCAGGAAAAGTTATGTGATGCAATAAAGTCCTCTATTTTAGAGATTTGGACAATCTGAGATTTATGTCTATACCTATATACTGTACCTATAAATCTACTGCCATATCAGTATTTATATATAATTGTGTTTGCAGCAGAGTTTTGTCTCTGGTTGTGTTTTTTTAAGCTTGAAGGTAATCAAAGCTAGTCTTATATGAATGAGAATAATCACCTGGAATTGTTTGTTTTCATATTTGAGGAATGTAACAAGTTTTTTCCATTCCATTTCCAATCCAGGCTTAAAGTATATACTTTTGAGTCTATATAATTCACATTTTACTCAATAAATTGTTAGATCTTATTTTCTGGTTTACATTTAATTTTTCATTTTCAATATTTGAATGTCACTTCTTATATCACTCTAATTTTCTTACTCACATATAACTGCATATGTTTTGATCTCAAAATGATGAAGATGACAGTCAGAGATAAAAGATACTCAGACAAGTATTTCTTATGAAATAGTTTCAATGGAAAATGATCATTTCTAACTGGGTCTTCTCCCATAACTAACTTTATAAAATAAAATAAACCTAAAGATGAACAATTTTTTGAAGAATAGCCACTGTAATTATCTATTAACCTTTCTGTCCTTTACCATAAAAAAGAATCAAATTAGTTTTCTTATGAAAGGTAAAAAAATTATGTCAAATTAATCATCAAAATTTATTGAGTGTATAGTAAAAGTTCCTTAATCTGTGATAAAAAATAACTTCAAAAGTCCCTCCCAATTCTAACATTCTTTGAGCCTGTGAATATATAACTATGTAAATTATGACACTTACTACTCATTGATTTCCCTTACCCAAAATTTTATGCTTGATTTTTAAAAAAATTTCATGATATATTCAACTGACTAAATCATATTTATCTATATCAAACAGCATTTTTATTCAAGTCATTTGGTTTTCTGTGAAGTACAAATAAAAAGTAAGGCTTACAAGAATATAATTATATTTTTCTTCCTTCTATGAAACGCTATTAAATATGAGTTGTGTTTTCTTTTTTCCCTATGTTCTATGGGATAGGAAAGGAGGGTTTGATGGAGGGTAAAAAATGAGGAAGGAAAAATATACCTAGACATTTGTACTGTCTCTTCACCTTTTATAAGCCTACAATGAAAGAACTGCTTACATTAAGAATTTTTGTTTTTCTTGTTGTGTTTGTTTTATTTTTTACTTTGATCTGACTATGAGGTCCCCCTTTTCATAAAACCTACCAACCAACAAAAGAAGATTCTTTAGAATCACTTCAAGAGAACGGTGTATTTTCAATAGGAAGTATATATCAACTTTAAAAAGATTTCAAGTTATATTAGTGTGCAAAGTATTTTTCTGGGCCAAAACATATTAAATTAGAAAACATGAAATGTCATTGTTCCCAGAAAATAAGTGTAATGACAACTTTCCATTCATGATGAGTTTATTTGTAAAATAATTCACTAAATTATTCCACTAGTTGTGAAAATGCTTCAGTATGAATTATCTGATTTTTCTAAGTTTGGCTCATAATATCAAAGGAATCAATATTGGTTAATTTTGGTCAAGTTGTTAGTGAATTATTTTGAGTTAGAAATGACTATGTGGTTAAACTGTTATAAATTTAGTATAGCTTACAGTATAGTATACTGAATTTTGTGTAGTATAATTCAGTATGTATCAAATATATTTTATTGAAAGATTAACAAAAATTTTATTAATATTCTTATTACTCTTTGTACTAGTTAAAATAAACTGATTAAAATACATTTTATAGACCTACCTGAGGAAAGATAATAATGTAATATGTAGATAGTAATGTTACTTATCAGCCACAAAAATGAAAGCATTGTGTCAGAGGAACACTTATGGAATTGTCCCAGTTTGTAGTTTTAAAATAAAAAACAAGTAGAATGATAGATAAATTTCAAGACGTTATAAATCTAAGAGTTTAGAACTATAATAATCTTTGATATAAAATATAAAAGATTCATTCAACTTTATTTGTGGTAAGTACCACATGGTTCTCCATAATGAGTGGAAGGGACAAAGCTTCACATATTTACCTTTATTAGGAAGTGGTAGGTTGGTGAAAGCAAAGGATAGAAGATGATAACTATTAATCCTAAACATTATTTGAGGATAAAAGTAGGAATGGCACTGAAGCCTTTTAAAAATTTATTTACCTTGAGAAGATTCAGAAAGTGTATTTTCTTATTTTTTATTTAAAAAGCACTATTTTTGTGATCTGCAACTTTATACTACTAATAAACAGTTGGATATACTGGAAATGTCAGTCAATTTAAATTCAAATGACTCTAAGGCTTCAGAAAATTAAACCCAGGAATAAGTATAGATTAGTTTCTTCCAAACGATCCATTTTCTGTCTCTTTGCATAGAAATAGTCAGCATCAATGTAGTACTTTTTAGTGCCTTGTTACATGGACTCCTTCAAGGATTTAGTTGGTATTAGATTAGACATATGACTTTCTGTATAAATAAAGGTGTTTGCCAAACTAATCAAATGGGAGCAAGTTCAGTATGCTGGGAGTCTTTAAAATTATGTTTGAAGGAGTTAACCATTAAAGTATTTATTTTTTGTCCTTAATCTTTCATCAAGGTTATTGGCTCTTTATAATTGATATTTGCTTTTCATTCATTAATAGCACACATGTCTTATAATGATGATAAAGACAACATTTTATAATATTTTGGAAAATTATCAGAAATAGTACTAGCTTAATTTAAGATTAAGAAAGAGGAGCCTTGTCTTTGGTACCATCCTGCTATTTGTCATTAGTTTCTCTTTCTGTCTCTTCCTCCATGTAGTCTAGTATCCTCATGCAACCCAAATGACATTTTATCTGGCCTGTATCTCCTCCAGCAAATTATATTTCTCTTATGCTTTAAATACTAGAGAAAACTACCAATGTGATAAACACATATTCAGATATAGTTAGTTACTATTTAATAAAGTATCCTTCAATGTATAGGAGTTTGCAAGGTTAAGAATTTTCCATTACAAGACAAGAGCAATCACATATCATTGTGATAACTATGAAAGTACTGAAATATTTCCAATCTATGTGATCAAAAGTTCCACTTTAGGGCTTCCCTGGTGGCGCAGTGGTTGGGAACCCTCCTGCCAATGCAGGTGACACAGGTTCGAGCCCTGGTCTGGGAGGATCCCGCATGCCCTGGAGCAACTAAGCCTGTGCACCACAGGTGCTGGGTATGTGCTCTGAGCCCTGTGAGCCACAACCACTGAGGCCGTGTGCCACAACTACTGAAGCCCATGCGCCTAGAGTCCGTGCTCCACAACAGGAGAGGCCACCACAGTGAGAAGACCACGTACCGCACCAAGGAGTAGCTCCCGCTTGCCGCAACTAGAGAAAAACCCACGTACAGCAACGAAGACCAAATGCAACCAAAAATAAATATTAAAAAAAAAAGTTCCACTTTAAAGCAAAAATTAAATTCAAAGTAAGCAGAAGAAATGAAACAATGAAGATCAGAGTGGAAATCCACAACTTAAAACTCAAAAACAAGAGAATAAAAGTCAGCTTTTAAAGATCAATAACATCAATGAACCAGGTAGATTATCCAGGTGGATCAAGAAAAGAGGAAAGATGCAAGCTTCCAGTAACAGAAACAAAGAGGTGACATGATTATAGATATTAAGAATTAAAAATACAATAAAAGAATATTACTAGTAATATTATGCCAACATATTTGATAACTAAAAGGAAGTGGACAAACTGCTCAAAAGATACAGAATGCGAAAGCACAGTCAAGAAGAAACAGACAGCAAAACTGCTCCTACATATATTTAGGAAATTTAATCTTTAGTTAAAACATGCCCTTAACGGAAACCTTAGGCCAGATGGCTTCACTAGTGAATTCTACTACACTTTTAAGGAAGTGATGATACCAATTCTATACAACTTCTTCTAGAAATAAAACAGTAGAGAATTCTCTTAACTTACTTTATAAGTCCTGTATTACAAAATCAACAGAGATAATATAAGAAAACAAAACCACAGATTAATCCCTCTTGTAGACAAACAGGAAAAATTCTTAATAAAATTGTAGCAAATATATGAAAATATACATTTTTAGCAAATCAAATCTAGGAATATATAAAAAGATAATCAATCATGACAAAATGGAATTCATTTCACAGAGCTATAACGTTGCTTTAACATTTGAAAATCAACCAATTCAACTCACCATATTAATAGACAAAGAAAGTAAAACCATATGGTCATCTCAATAAATATATAAATAGTGGCTGAAAAAAAAGCTTTGTAAACTCATAACAAAATGGAAACAGATAAATGGCATCTCTATAATTCTGACTGATAAATAGTTAATAGTAAAAAGCAACGTTTTTCCCTGAAGATCAAGAACAGAGCAGGGATATCCATTCTCACCATTTCTATTCCTCTTTATATTGGATGTAATAACCATTTTTACAGAGAAAGAAAAATAAACAAATAAAATATCAATTAGACAGGTAAAAGTAAAATAGTTTTTATTTGTAGACAACTGAAGACCTATAGGAAAAATTCTAAGGGCTCTACAAAAGAATTACTGGAACTAATAAGTGAGTTTATAAGCAAGGTCAAAAGACACAAGGTAAATCTAAATTATCAATGATATTTCTACATACTACATTAAACATTTGGAATTGAAATAAACATTTTAAATAGCATCAAGAAAGTGATATATTTAGACGTAAACTTTACAAAATATGTGCCAATCTGTACACAGGAAGCTGCTGAGAAATTCTAAAATAAATTAAAGAAAAAAATACATGAAGAAATATACTATGTTCATTGAACAGAAGACTCAATATTGTTAAAGAAGTCAATTCTTACCATATTGATTTATGGACTAAATTAAATCCCAATAAAAAAGTGAGATGGCTTTGTTTGATATAAATTCACAATCTAATTCTAAAATATGTATGTACCTGGAAATGTCTTAAAATAGCTAAAGTAATTGCAAAAAGAAACAAACAAGCAATTTGGAGGATTTACCCTATCTGATTTCCAGATTTACTATGAAATCATAGTTACCAAGACTGTTTTCCTGGGACTTCCCTTGTGGCACAGTGGTTAAGAATCTGCCTGCCAATGCAGGGGACACAGGTTCAAGCCCTGGTCCGGGAAGATCCTACATGCCTCAGAGCAGCTAAGCCTGTGCGCCACAACTACTGAGCCTGCGTGCCACAACTACTGAAGCCCGCACTCCTAGAGCCCATGCTCCACAACAAGAGAAGCCACTGCAATGAGAAGCCCGCACACCGCAATAAAGAGTAGCCCCTACTCGCCACAACTAGAGAAAGCCTGCGCACAGCAATGAAGACCAAACACAGCCAAAAAAAAAAAAAAAAAAAAGACTGTTTTCCTCATATCAGGCTAGAAACATAAAAATTGGAACAGAACAAAGTCCAAAAACACGACTTCTGATTATGGACATAATAATGGCAATGGACTGATTTTCAACAAAAAAACAAGTGATGCAAACTGAAAGAGATGCTTTCAACAAAAGTTGCTGAAACAATGGGCATGCATACAAAAAAAATCCTTAACGCTTAAAAACATAAAAAGTGTCTCAATATGTTTCATAGACCTATGTAAGGATACTACTTCTTTAGGAATAAAAGTAGGATAAAACTGTGTGACCTTGGCTTTTTGGTCAAGATTTCTTAAACAGCATACAAAAAAATACTGTATAAAAATTTATTTTCATCAAATGGACTTCATAAAAATTAAAACTTTTGCTCTTTGAAGATACTGTTAAGAAAATCAAAAGACAAGCTACATGTTTGAAGAAGCTATTTGCATATCATATAACTGATAAAGGACTTGTATCCAGAATAAGTAAAAAGCTTCTAAAACTTAATAAGACAAATAACCCAATTAAAATGGACACAAGCTTTACAGGCATTTAACCAATAAAGATACCCCAATGGCAAGTAAATACATAAAAAAATGTTGAACATCATCAATCAATACTGAATTAAAACGGAAAACATAATGTGGTGTCACTAAGTACACAAAATGGATACAAGTTTAAATGTTGAAAATGTCAAGTATTTGCAAGGATGCAGAGCAAATATAAAGTTCACACAGTGCTGACAACAATGAAAAATAAATAAATATACAGCTCCCTTGGGAAATAGTTTGGCACTTTCTTAGAAGGTTAAACCTAGATGTATCAGACGACCCAGCTGTCCTACTCCTAGGTATTAACTAAGTATAATAAAAATATTCAATACAAAGATTTGTACTCAACTGTTCCTGTTCTGACAAAATTTATTAACAATAGCCTTAGTTAGAAGCAGCAAAAGGATACCTTAACTGGAATACTGATTGATGAGTTATGATGTCTATACAATAAATATTGCTCAAAATTAAAAAGAAATTATTATTATCACAGCAACATAGACAAATCTCGAAAGCATTATTCTTAATGAAAATGTCTGATACGGAAGACTGCATACTGTATCATTCCATTTGTAACAAATTCTATAAAAGGCAAAACTATATTGACAGAAAGCACTTGATTGGTGTCCAGTTGCTAGGCCAGGGGACAGTAATGATAATATTCTGTATCATGATTATGGTAGTGGTTATGCAACTGTATATATCTCTCTAAAATCTTGGAACTGATCACTTAATAGAAGTAAATATTCTGTGTGCAATAATGCCATTTGAAAACAAATGAAAAATGTTCATAAATTAAACTTCATAATTCAAATGAAGATATTGTTAGAACTGATGTAAAAAGCAAAACTCAACTATATGACATCTGCAAAAAATGTGTTTTAAATTTAAAGATAAAATGAATCCTGTGTGGATCATATAAAGAATAAGAATGAGAAGAAAGGCATGATTATATAAGTATGAGATTAAATAGTCTTCAAGACATGGGGTATTAAAGAGATTGAGAGCAACATTTAATAATGATAAGAGGTAATTAATTGAGAAGATATAAGCTTCACATGTAGATTAATATAAGAGCTCAAAAATATATGGCAAAACTTGACATATATAAAGGGAGAAAAAGCCAATTCCAAAATCATAGCTGGAGATTTTATCACCCCTCCTCAGCAGTTAATAGAACAATTATACAAACATGTGCAAACATATATTTAATTTGAACAATATTACCAATCCCTTTGAATTAACTGTTATTTATAGGACACTAAACATTCTTTTCTGATGTATGTAATATGTTCTCCACATGCTGGGCCGTAAAACCAATTTTAATAAATTTGAAAGGACCAAAATCATGTGGAGTAAACTGACCACAGTGGAATTAAATTAGATAACAATAAGCATACAGGAAAAATCCACATATTTGAAAGTTTTTAATATAATTCTAAACAATCAAAGGCTAAATAAATAAATATTCCATTTTTTAGGTTGAGTAGTTTATAATGTATAAATTATGCAATATTTAAATATACTTAGCTGTCATGTGCTTTATAATGAAATATTTTTTAAAAGATAGAGAAGTGAGTTGAATTACTAACTTTCTTATTCCTATACTTGGCAAAAAATATAAAGTAAAATCCAGGTACATTTTATCACTATCAATGTAAATGGAACAACCTGGTGATATAATATTCAAAACACTTTGGCCAAACTATGAAATACATTTTCTGGCACACTGCAGCAAAATGCTGAAACCTATTCCTAAAAGCTATGTTGAGAAATAAGTACATAGATTAAAGATCATTTTAAGAAAATCAAACTGAGAATCTGGAGGAAATAAACTGAAAATATAATTGAACAGTTTAAGTAAAAATCCTCAATTATAATCCAGTTCAAAAGATCTTACATATTACTGCAGCATCTCAACCACATACTGAATAGTCACCGGGTACTGTCATATTCCAAAATAATTTACATTTAGGATAATAATGTACAGTACTAGTAGTAGAACACTGATGTCACTGATAGAGAAAGGGAAGGAGGGAGGAAAGAGGAGGGGAGGAGAAAGAGACATGGTGTATTAGTCTGGTTTCTCCAGAGAAACAGAGCCAACAGGATGTGTGTTTATGTGTGTATGTACATACATATACACATACATGTATACGTATACACACATATATATTGTATGTGTGCACATATGTATATACGTATCTATATCTACATCTATCTATGTCTCTGAGGTTATTTTAAGGAATTGGCTCAAGTGATTTTGGAAAACGACAAGTCTGAAATCTGTAGGGTGCTTGGTACGGAAAAGATGATGTTGCAGTTTAGAATCCAAAGGCAATTTGGAGGCAGAATTTCTTCTTCCTTGGAAAGCCTCATTCTTTTCTTCGAAGGCCTTCAACTGACTGCATGAGGTCAACTTACACTATGGAGGATTAATCTGCTTTAATCAGTCAGCTGATCTAAATGCTAATCATCTAAAAAATCATCTAAAAGACCATCTAAAAACAGATGGTCTTTTAGACCAGTCTAGAAGGTCTTTGACAAATAAATTAACCATCATACATGGGAGAGAAATTTGGTTAAGAGAAAAATAAAACCCAATTGAAGAACAGAATAAAATATTCTTTTTTTTATGGTAGAATAACAATAAAATGTGCATATATTTAAAATGTTAAATAATGATGCATTTTATTAAATATGGTACATTAAAATAGAAAGGTATAGCTAACAAATGGATTTAAAAAAACAGCACTACTTATTTAACAATATCAATAACAAGGGAGAGTAATTTCCATGTTGAAAACCAAATTACAGGCAGGGAGGACAGACTTGAGATCGTCACAGACAATACAGAGAAAATATAACTAAAATTTAAATAAGAAAGGGAACAAAATCTATGGAAGAACCATGAAGGCAAATCAACAACACATACATTTCTCTCAGGTCTTGAGAACCTAAATAAATAGAACAGAAAGTTTATACTAAAGTAAAATGGAAAAACATTTCCCTCCATTGGAAACTCCCATGAGAGAACTAATTTCAAGTCAAAGGGTATATCTCACAATAAGGAAATAGTGAAAAAATTGATTTTAAAATATACCCTCTTTATACTTCTGTTGGTCAAAAATAAAGACTTCTTTTTTTTTGGCTTCCAAAGTGGGGGGAAAAAAGGCAGCTTACCTAAAGTGGAGAAAACCCAGGCTTTTCTTTTGATGTTTTACAACTGCTTTTAAAGCCAGATAAAGTTAAAGCAATATCCACAGTCTTGAAAGTGAAAGATTATATAATCTTGCATCATACTTTCAGTCATATGTCCATTTCTATGGTCAACAGCCACTTGTTGCCAAAAAAATAGAGATCCTGGTGACTTGAATATGTATTAAATTTCTCTAGGGGAAAAATCTAGTGTTAAACATAGATAAGAAAGTAATCAAACAAACCAAAAAATAATAATAATTGAGGGTGAGTATCAGTTTCTATTCCAATATATTAATGACTTTGTTTATAATTATAGAAAAAGAATAAAAGATAAAATATTTTTAAGTATTAATACAGTAACAGATTTGAAAATCTAGATTTTTTTTTCTATTTTTTTTATTAGTTTCTGCTTTATAACAAAGTGAATCAGTCATACATATACATCTGTTCCCACATCCCCTCCCTCATGCATCTCCCTCCCTCCCACCCTCCCCATCCCTCCCCTCCAGGCAGTCACAAAGCACCGAGCTGATCTCCCTGTGCTCTGCGGCTGCTTCCCACTATCTATCTACCCTACGTTTGGTAGTGTATATATGTCCATGCCTCTCTTTCACTTTGTCACAGCTTACCCTTCCCCCACCCCATATCCTCAAGTCCATTCTCAAGTAGGTCTGTGTCTTTATTCCCGTTTTACCCCTAGGTTCTTCATGACATTTATTTTCTTATATTCCATATATATGTGTTAGCATACGGTATTTGTCTTTCTCTTTCTGACTTACTTCACTCTGTATGACAGACTCTAGGTCTATCCACCTCATTACAAATAGCTCAGTTTCGTTTCTTTTTATGGCTGAGTAATATTCCATTGTATATATGTGCCACATCTTCTTTATCCATTCATCCGATGATGGACACTTAGGTTGTTTCCAGCTCCGGGCTATTGTGAATAGAGCTGCAATGAACATTTTGGTACATGTCTCTTTTTGAATTATGGTTTTCTCAGGGTATATGCCTAGTAGTGGGATTGCTGGATCATATGGTAGTTCTATTTTTAGTTTTTTAAGGAACCTCCATACTGTTCTCCATAGTGGCTGTACCAATTCACATTCCCACCAGCAGTGCAAGAGTGTTCCCTTTTCTCCACACCCTCTCCAGCATTTATTGTTTCTAGATTTCTTGATGATGGCCATTCTGACTGGTGTGAGATGATATCTCACTGTAGTTTTGATGTGCATTTCTCTAATGATTAATGATGTTGAGCATTCTTTCATGTGTTTGTTGGCAGTCTGTATATCTTCTTTGGAGAAATGCCTATTTAAGTCTTCTGCCCATTTTTGGATTGGGTTGTTTGTTTTTTTGCTATTGAGCTGCATGAGCTGTTTATAAATTTTGGAGATTAATCCTTTGTCAGTTGCTTCATTTGCAAATATTTTCTCCCATTCTGAGGGTTGTCTTTTGGTCTTGTTTATGGTTTCCTTTGCTGTGCAAAAGCTTTGAAGTTTCATTAGGTCCCATGTGTTTATCTTTGTTTTTATTTCCATTTCTCTAGGAGGTGGGTCCAAAAGGATCTTGCTGTGATTTATGTCATAGAGTGTTCTACCTATGTTTTCCTCTAAGAGTTTGATAGTTTCTGGCCTTACATTTAAGTCTTTAATCCATTTTGAGCTTATTTTTGTGTATGGTGTTAGGGAATGATCTAATCTCATACTCTTACATGTCCCTGTCCAGTTTTCCCAGCACCACTTATTGAAGAAGCTGTCCTTTCTCCACTGTACATTCCTGCCTCCTTTATCAAAGATAAGTTGGCCATATGTGAGTGGGTTTATCTCTGGGCTTTCTATCCTGATCCACTGATCTATCTTTCTATTTTTATGCCAGTACCACACTGTCTTAATTACTGTAGCTTTGTAGTATAGTCTGAAGTCAGGGAGCCTGATTCCTCCAGCTCCTTTTTTCGTTCTCAAGATTGCTTTGGCTATTCGGGGTCTTTTGTTTTTCCAAACAAATTTTGAAATTTTTTGTTCTAGTTCTGTGAAAAATGCCAGTGGTAGTTTGATAGGGATTGCATTGAATCTGTAGATTGCTTTGGGTAGTAGAGTCATTTTCACAATATTGATTCTTCCAATCCAGGAGCATGGTATATCTCTCCATCTGTTTGTATCATCTTTAATTTCTTTCATCAGTGTCTTATAATTTTCTGCATACAGGTCTTTTGTCTCCTTAGGTAGGTTTATTCCTAGATATTTTATTCTTTTTGTTGCAATGGTAAATGGGAGTGTTTTCTTGATTTCATTTTCAGATTTTTCATCATTAGTGTACAGGAATGCCAGAGATTTCTGTACATTAATTTTGTAACCTGCTACTTTACCAAATTCATTGATTAGCTCTAGTAGTTTTTCGGTAGCATCTTTAGGATTCTCTATGTATAGTATCATGTCATCTGCAAACAATGACAGCTTTACTTCTTCTTTTCCGATTTGGATTCCTTTTATTTCCTTTTCTTCTCTGATTGCTGTGGCTAAAACTTCCAAAACTAGGTTGAATAAGAGTGGTGAGAGTGGGCAGCCTTGTCTTGTTCCTGATCTTAGTGGAAATGGTTTCAGTTTCTCACCATTGAGGACAATGTTGGCTGTGGGTTTGTCATATATGGCCTTTATTATGTTGAGGAAAGATCCCTCTATGCCTACTTTCTGAAGGGTTTTTATCATAAATGGGTGTTGAATTTTGTCGAAAGCTTTCTCTGCATCTATTGAGATGATCATATGGTTTTTCTCCTTCAACTTGTTAATATGGTGTATCACATTGATTGATTTGCGTATATTGAAGAATCCTTGCATTCCTGGAATAAACCCCACTTGATCATGGTGTATGATCCTTTTAATGTGCTGTTGGATTCTGTTTGCTAGTATTTTGTTGAGGATTTTTGCATCTATGTTCATCAGTGATATTGGCCTGTAGTTTTCTTTCTTTGTGACATCCTTGCCTGGTTGTGGTATCAAGGTTATGGTGGCCTCGTAGAATGAGTTTGGGAGTGTCCCTTCCTCTGAAATTGTTTGGAAGAGTTTGAGAAGGATGGGTGTTAGCTCTTCTCTAAATGTTTGATAGAATTCGCCTGTGAAGCCATCTGGTCCTGGGCTTTTGTTTGATGGAAGATTTTTAATCACAGTTTCAATCTCAGTGCTTGTGATTGGTCTATTCATATTTTCTATTTCTTCCTGAGTCAGTCTTGGCAGGTTGTGCATTTCTAAGAATTTGTCCATTTCTTCCAGGTTGTCCATTTTATTGGCATAGAGTTGCTTGTAGTAATCTCTCATGATCTTTTGTATTTCTGCAGTGTCAGTTGTTACTTCTCCTTTTTCATTTCTAATTCTATTGATTTGAGTCTTCTCCCTTCTTTTCTTGATGAGTCTGGCTAATGGTTTGTCAATTTTGTTTATCTTCTCAAAGAACCAGCTTTTAGTTTGGTTGATCTTTGCTATCGTTTCCTTCATTTCTTTTTCATTTATTTCTGATCTGATCTTTATGATTTCTTTCCTTCTGCTAGCTTTGGGGGTTTTTTGTTCTTCTTTCTCTAATTGCTTTAGGTGCAGGGTCAGGTTGTTTACTCGAAATGTTTCCTGTTTCTTAAGGTGGGATTGTATTGCTATAAACTTCCCCCTTAGAACTGCTTTTGCTGCATCCCATAGGTTTTGGGTTGTCGTGTCTCCATTGTCATTTGTTTCTAGGTATTTTTAAATTTCCTCTCTGATTTCTTCAGTGATCACTTCGTTATTGAGTAGTGTATTGTTTAGCCTCCATGTGTTTGTATTTTTTACAGATCTTTTCCTGTAATTGATGTCTAGTCTCATAGCATTGTGGTCGGAAAAGATACTTGATACAATTTCAATTTTCTTAAATTTACCAAGGCTTGATTTGTGACCCAAGATATGATCTATCCTGGAGAATGTTCCATGAGCACTTGAGAAAAATGTGTATTCTGTTGTTTTTGGATGAAATGTCCTATAAATATCAACTAAGTCCATCTTGTTTAATGTATCATTTAAAGCTTGTGTTTCCTTATTTATTTTCATTTTGGACGATCTGTCCATTGGTGAAAGTGGGGTGTTAAAGTCCCCTACTATGATTGTGTTACTGTCGATTTCCCCTTTTATGGCTGTTAGTATTTGCCTTATGTATTGAGGTGCTCCTATGTTGGGTTCATAAATATTTACAATTGTTATATCTTCTTCTTGGATCGATCCCTTGATCATTATGTAGTGTCCTCTTTGTCTCTTCTAATAGTCTTTATTTTAAAGTCTATTTTGTCTGATATCAGAATTGCTACTCCAGCTTTCTTTTGATTTCCATTTGCATGGAATATCTTTTTCCATCCCCTTACTTTCAATCTGTATGTGTCTTTAGGTCTGAAGTGGGTCTCTTGTAGACAGCATATATATGGGTCTTGTTTTTGTATCCATTCAGCCACTCTGTGTCTTTTGGTGGGAGCATTTAGTCCATTTACATTTAAGGTAATTATTGATATGTATGTTCCTATTCCCATTTCCTTAATTGCTTTGGGTTTGTTGTAGGTTTATTCCTTCTGTTGTGTTTCTTGCCTAGAGAAGTTCCTTTAGCATTTGTTGTAAAGCTGGTTTGGTGGTGCTGAACTCTCTCAGGTTTTGCTTGTCTGTAAACGTTTTAATTTCTCCATCAAATCTGAATGAGATCCTTGCTGGGTAGAGTAATCTTGGCTGCAGGTTTCTCTCCTTCATCACTTTAATTATGTCCTGCCACTCCCTTCTGGCTTGTAGAGTTTCTGCTGAGAGATCAGCTGTTAACCTGATGGGGATTCCTTTGTGTGTTATTTGTTGTTTTTCCCTTGCTGCTTTTTTTTTTTTTTTTTTTGCGGTATGCGGGCCTCTCACTGTTGTGGCCTCCCCCGTTGCGCAGCACAGGCTCCGGACGCGCAGGCTCAGCGGCCATGGCTCACGGGCCCAGCCGCTCCGCGGCATATGGGATCCTCCCAGACCGGGGCACGAACCCGTATCCCCTGCATCGGCAGGCGGACTCTCAACCACTTGCGCCACCAGGGAGGCCCTCCCTTGCTACTTTTAATATGATTTCTTTGTGTTTAATTTTTGACAGTTTGATTAATATGTGTCTTGGTGTATTTCTCCTTGGATTTATTCTGTATGGGACTCTCTGTGCCTCCTGGACTTGATTAACTATTTCCTTTCCCATATTGGGGAAGTTTTCAACTATAATCTCTTCAAATATTTTCTCAGTACCTTTCTTTTTCTCTTCTTCTTCTGGAACCCCTATAATTCGAATGTTGGTGCGTTTAATGTTGTCCCAGAGGTCTCTGAGACTGTCCTCTGTTCTTTTCATTCTTTTTTCTTTATTTTGCTCTGCATCAGTTATTTCCACTATTTTATCTTCCACCTCACTTATCCGTTCTTCTGCCTCAGTTATTCTGCTATTGATCCCATCTAGAGTATTTTTTATTTCATGTATTGTGTTTTTAATCGATGCTTGATTCATCTTTAGTTCTTCTAGGTCCTTGTTAACTGTTTCTTGCATTTTGTCTATTCTATTTCCAAGATTTTAGATCTTGCTCTCCAAGCCCACCTCCTCAATTTGGGATAATTCGTTGTAAAAAGAGGAAAAGGGCAAGAAGTCTGAAATCTTGCTCTCTAAGTCCACCTCCTTACTTTGGAATAATTCGTTGTAAAAAGAGGAAAGGGGGGGAAAGTCTTAAATCTTGTCCTCAAAGTGCACTTCATCAATTTGGGATGATTCGCTGTCCATTCATGCACTCCACAGACGCAGGGCACATCAAATGGACCGTGGAGCTTTAATCCGCTGCCTCCGAGGCTGCACAGAGAGATTTCCCTGACTCTGCTCTCACAGCTCCCGGGTCTCAGCCTTGGACCTGGCCCCGCCTCTGTGCGTAGGTCGCCGGAGGGCGTCCGTTCTTCGCTCAGACAGGACGGGTTTAAAGGAGCCGCTGATGTGGGGGCTCTGGCTCACTCATGCAGAGGGGAGGGAGGGGCGCGCAGTGTGGGGCGGGCCTGCGGCGGCAGAGGCCGGCATGACGTTGCAGCAGCCCGTGGCGCTCCGTGCGCTTACCCGGGAAAGCCGTCCCCGGGTCTCGGGACCCCGGCAGTGGCGGGGTGCACAGGTCCCCCGGAAGGCGGGGCGGACAGTGACCCGCGCTCGCACACAGGCCCCGCGGCTGCGGCGGCGGCAGGCGGCGGCAGGTGGCGGCGGTGGCGGGCCGCGGGGGCGGCAGCGGCAGCGGGCCGCGGCGGGCGGCGGCGGCGGCCCACGCCCGTCTCCAAGGTCCACGCCTTACCCGCGGCTCGCGCCTGTCTCCGGCGCTTCCCTAAGCAGCCCTTTTAATGCCCTCTCCTCGCACACCAGGAAACAGAAGTGAAAGTGAAAAAAGACTCTTGCCTCTTCAGCAGCTCCAGACCCTTTCCCCGGACTCCCTCCGGGCTAGCCGTGGTGCACTAACCCCTTCAGGCTCTCTTCCTGCCGCCAACCCCAGTCCTCTCCCTGCGCTCCGACTGAAAGCCGATACCCAAGCCTCAGCTCCCAGCCCCGCCCGCCACGGCGGCCGAGCAGACAAGCCTCTCGGGCTGGTGTGTGCCTGAGGGCACCGATCCTCTGTGCCGGAATCTCTCCGCTTTGCCCTCCACACCCCTGTTGCTGTGCTCTCCTCCGCTACTCCGAAGCTTTCCCCCTCCGCCACCTGCAGTCTCCGCCCGCGAAGGGGCTTGTAGTGTGTAGAAACCTTCCCTCCTTCACGGCTCCCTCCCACTGGTGCAGGTCCCGTCCCTATCCTATTGTCTCTGTTTATTCTTTTTTTTCTTTTGCCCTACCCAGGTATGTGGGGAGTTTCTTGCCTTTTAGGGGGTCTGAGGTCTTCTGTCAGCGTTCAGTAGGTGTTCTGTAGGAGTTGTTCCACGTGTAGATGAATTTCTGATGTATCTGTGGGGAGGAAGGCGATCTCCGCGTCTTACTCTTCCGCCATCTTCCTCCGGGTCTCGAAAATCTAGATTTATGGGAGAAGGGATATCTGAAAAAAGAGAAGAAGATAACCATCCATTTTTCACAGGGAAAAAATATTTATAAAGTCTATAAGCATAATATTTTATAGCACTTTAACCTTGAAACATTTATTCAGGAACAAGCTCTTTTTATGTTGGAGAATTTAGCATTAATACCATTTGATGATTTTCTATTTTTTTATAATATTTACATATTGCTGATTTTAAAATAAGCATATTTATTTTAAAATCAGGTTTTTTTGTAAAAAATCAAACAATATTTCCCAGTCTGTTACCATATATTAATGAAAGTATTATGTAAATAGTGGAAAAGATGAAATGATGATGGTAGAGTAAGAAGTGCTTACTTCTTTCATGCTCTCCATGGAAACAATAATTCAGCAAGCAAGAATCTTCAGAATTAACTATTAATTTTAGAATTGTGGAGTTCAGTCAAACACTTGTAGCATTAAGGGACTGCTTAACAAAGAAAGAATCTAGTAAAGTTTCATTAAATTCAGCATTTAGGGTAGCACACACCATCTTCCAGGCCCCAGGTAGGTAGCCATGGGGGCTTTGGCCTGCATTTCTGGTACAGTTTGCTGGTCCTGGGTTGGACAATAAGGACCTTATCCTCCAAGGATCAGGGTTGTGTGTTTTGAAAGGCCTAGTGGTTCACCAAGGGGCCAGTGCAGGGAATAGCCATTGTTTCTGTCCCCTCTGTCTTAAGTAGCTTTCCTGATGGTACCTGTTAGAGAGAATTTAAAGAGATAGACCACTTCCTCCCCCCAACCCCACCCCTTTCCTTATGTTAGGTCACTGGCTGACTATAGAGGTAAGAAGAGAGACCACTGGCCATACAGAACAAGGAAAATAGCCCTTGCCAAAGTAATTTGGAAAAGTCACTGAAAAAATGGAATATTGCAACTCTCTATTGGTAACATGAGCAATCACTGGGAAAGAGGGAGAATCTGATTTCCAGAGTTATCACATTATATTATTCAAAATGTCCAGTTCTCAACAACAACAAAAACAATTACAAATCACAGAAAAAAACAGGAAACTACAGCACATTCACAGGTAGAACATAAATTAATAGAAAATATCCAAGAGGAAGGCCACATATTGGACATCCTAGACAAGAACTATAAGTTAACTCTCTTTTTAAATATGCAAGAGGATTGTTGGAAACCATTAACAAATAAAGGAAGGCAAAAGATTGGTGTACAAATAGGTAGAGAATATCAACAATGAAAATAGAAATTATATAGATAAAGCATATAGAAATTTGGACCTGAAAATACAATAGCTGTAATGAAATTTTCATTTTGAGGGGTTCAGCAGCTGACTTAGGAGGCAGAAGAAAGAATCAGTAACCTAGAAGATATGACAATTGAAATCACATAATCTGAGACTTCCTGGTGGTGCAGTGGTTAAGAATCCGCCTGCCAATGCAGGGGACATGGGTTTGAGCCCTGGTCCTGGAAGAGTCCACATGCCGCAAAGAAACTAAGCCCGTGCGCCACAACTACTGAGACTGTGCTCTACAGCCTGCGAGCCACAACTACTGAGGCCACGTGCCACAACTAAGCCCACATGCCCAGAGCCTGTGCTCCGCAACAAGAGAAGCCACCACAATGAGAAGCCCACACATCACAACGAAGCACAGCCCCCGCTCGCCGCAACTAGAGAAAGCCTGCATGCAGTAACAAAGACCCAACAGAGACAAAAATATTTTTTTAAAAAAGTACATTAAAAAAAAAAAAGAAATCACATAATCTGAGGAGCAGAAAGTGAAAGAAGGAAGAAAAATGAATAGAGCTTAAGATACCTGTGGAACATCTTCACACACACCAACACACTCATTATGGAAGTTTTATAAGGAGAAGAGACAAAGAAAGTAGCAGAAAAAATATTTAAATAAATAATGCACCCAAACTGCCTAAACTTGATGAAAATCATTAATTTACATATTTAAGATCAAGGAACTTCAAGGAGGATCAGCTTAAAGGCAAGCACCCTGTAACACATTATAATCAACCTGTTAAAAGCAAAAGACAAAAAGAAAATCTTGAAAGCATTAAGACAAAAGTGACTCATCAAGTGCAAGAAATTCTCAATAATATTAACAACTAACTTTTCACTATAAACCATAAAGGCCAGGAGGCAGGAAGATATATTTACAGTGCTGAAAGTAAAAACCAAGAATTCTATATTCAAGAAAAGTATCCTACAAAAATGAAAAAAAAATTAAGACATTCCCAGATATACAAAAGCTAATAGAGTTTGATGCTATTGGACATGCCCAAAAAGAAATGTTAAATTGAGTCCTTTAGGACGAACAAAGAGGATACTAAGTGGTAGCTCAAAGCCATTGGAGGAAATAACAATCCTTACATAGGTAAATATAAAAAATAGCATTATTGTAATTTTGGCTTATAACACCTTTTGCATTTCCTATATATGCTTTGAAATACATAAAATAATAATTATTGATTTACATTAATGGGAATGCACTGTACAAAAGCAATTTGTAACAACAACAACATAAACGGGGAGAAAAGGGCTGGCCAGAAGCACAGTTAATACATTCTATTAAAGTTAAGATTTTATTATTTCAAACTAGATTGGCATAAATTTAGGATGTTAACTGTAATCCCCATGGTAACCACCAAGAAATAAAATGAAAAGTATACAGAAAAAGAAACGAAGATGGACTCAAAACAGTACAATAGAAAAAACTGAAGCACAAAGAAGAATTAGAGAAATTGAGGAACAAACATAGAGAAAACAAATAGCAATATAGCAGAAGTAATTCCTGCATTATCAGTAATTACTTTAAAAGTAAATAGATTAAACTTACTATTAAAAGACAGAGGGCCTCCCTGGTGGCGCAGTGGTTGAGAGTCCGCCTGCCGATGCAGGGGATACGGGTTCGTGCCCCGATCTGGGAGGATCCCATATGCCGCGGAGCGGCTGGGCCCGTGAGCCATGGCCGCTGGGCCTGCGCATCCGGAGCCTGTGCTCCGCAACGGGAGAGGCCACAACAGTGAGAGGCCCGCATACCACAAAAAGAAAAAAAAATAAATAAATAAATAAATAAATAAATAAATAAATAAAAGACAGAGACTGGAAGAAGGGATTGAAAAAAATGATCAAAATTTATGCTGCTTACCAGACACTCATTTTAGGCTCAAAGACACAAACAGATTTAAAGTGAAAAGGTGAAAATGATATTCCATGAAAATAATAACCAAAAGAGACCTGGGGTGGATATACTAATATCAGACAAAACAGACTTTACATCAAAAAATGTTACAAGAGACAAAAAAGAACATTTAATACTAAAAAAGTATCAATTAATCAAGAAGATATAACCACTATAAACATAAACACACAAAACAACAGAATCCTAAAATATATGAAACAAACCTGACAGGACTGAAGGGAGAAATAACTCGTTTTTTAATAATAATTGGGAGCCTAAAATACTTCACCTTCAATAGTGGATATACATCTTGGCTTAAGCTCAATAAGAAAATAGAGGACTTGAGTAACATTATAAACCAATTAGACCTGAAAGGACTATACAGAGCACTCTACCCAATAGAATACATATTTTTCTTAAGTCCACAGGAGACATTCCAGGATGGACCATATATTAGGCTAAAAAAGTAATTGTCAATAAACTTCAAAAGATTAATCACACAAAGTATCTTTTCTGGCCACAATGGAATACAGAAGTAATAATGGAAGAAAAACTGGAAACTCCACAAATACCTGGAAAATTAACAATATATTCTTAAGCAACCAATTGGTCAAAGAAAAAATCACAAGGAAAATTTGAAAATACTTTGAGATAAATGAAGACAAATACTCAACATTTGAAAACTTATGGGATGCAGCCAAAGAAGCATTAGAGGAAATTTTATACTGGTAAATGGCAAATGCTTATATTAAAAAAAGAAGAAAGGCCTCAAATCAAGAACCTAATTTTAAACCATAATGAATCAGAAGAAGAGCAAACTAAAGCCAAAGTAGCCTAAGGAAGGAATAATAAAAATTACAAAAGAGATAAATGTAATTGAGATAAGAAAACAATAGAGAGAAATGAAAAAAAACAAAACTTGGTTCTTTTAAACTATACAAGATTTCCCTGTAGAATGACTAAGAAAAAAAAAAGCACAAATAATTAAACTCAGAAATAAAAGTATTGACACTAATACCAACCTCATAGAAATTAAAAGGATTATAAGAGAATAATATGAATAATTGTACACCACAAAATTAGACAATCTACATGAAGTAAACAAATTCTTAGAAACACACAAATAGCAAAACTGACTAAAGATGAAATAACAAGACCTATAACAAGTAAAGACCTATACAATAACAAACCTATAACAAGAACAGAGATTGAGTCCGTAGTCAAACACCTCTAAACAAGGAAAAGTCCAGGACCAGATGGACTCACTGGTGAATTCTACTAATCATTTAAAGAAGGATTAGCACCAATCCTACTCCAACCCTTTCAAAAATCAGAAGAGGAGAGAAAACTTCCTAACACATTCTAACAGTCCAGCATTACTCTAATACCAAAGTTATACAAAGATACCACAAGTAAACTGGAGGTCAATATCCCTTATGAATACAGACCCAAAAATCCTCAACAAAATACTAGCAAACTTAATCTAATAGCATATTAAAACAATTATGCAACATGACAAAGTCAGATTTACCCCAGGGATTCAAGGGTGGTTCAACATAAGAAAATCAGTGTAATACATCACATCTACTGAACACATTTTTTAAAGCCCAAAATTATCTCAATGGATATAGAGAAAACATTTGGCAAAATCCAATACCCATTATTATAAAAACGTTCAGCAAACTGGGTATACAAGGGAATTCCTGAGCATGATACAGACATTCTTCAAAGACCCACAGTAAACATCATGCTCAAATGTGAATGACTGTAATCTTTGCCCATGGGATCAGGAACAAGACAAGGATTCTCACTTTCACTACTATCCAACACCATACTGGAAGTTCTAGCTAGGGCAATCAGGCAAGGGAAAATTGTTATTCAAGTTGAAAAAAAAGAAATAAAACTATATCTATTTGTAAATGACATGATTTCATATGTAGAAAATCCCAAAGAATACACACACACACACACACACCGTACTACAACTAATAAACAAATTCAAAGTTACAGAGTACAACATTGATACACTAAAATCAGTTGTGATTTTATATGCTAGTAATGAACAATCTGAAAAGGAAATAAAGAAGACAATTCCATTTAAAATAGCATCCAAAAGACTAAAATACCTGGAATAAATTAGCCAAGGAGATTAAAGACTTCTACAATGAAAACTACAAAATATGCAGAAGTTATTAATGAAGATAATTAAATGGAAAGGTATCCCATAAGCAGTGATTGAAAGATATAATATTAAGATGGCAATACTCTCCCATGCAATCTACAGATTCATTGTAATCACTGTAAAAACTGAAATTGCCTTTTGTTTTTTCAGAAATGAAAAAGCCTATCTTTAAATTTACATGGAATTGCTAAAGGGTACAAATAGCCAAAGCAATACTGAAAATGAAAAGAACAAAGTTGGAGGACTCACATTTCCTGATTTTAAATCTTGCTACAAAGCTACAGTAATCAAAATAGTGCTGTAGTGACATAAGGATAGACATATAAAGCAGTAGAATAGAACTGGGAATCTAGAAAAAGAACAAACCTTTATGGCCAATTGATTTTTGACAAAGGTGCTATTCTATGGGGAAAAAATAATCTCTCGAACAAATGATTCTAGGACAGCTGGATAACCAAAAGAATGAACCTGGATGCCTACCTCACTCCATACACAAAAATTAGCTCAAAATGTATCAACCACCTAAATATAAGAGGTAACATTTTAAAACTATTAGAATAAAACATAGGGATAAATCTCATGACCTCAGATTTGGCAGTGGATTCTTTGATTTGACACCAAAAGCATGATCAACAAAATAAAAAATAGATAAACTGGACTTCATCAAAATTTAAAACTTTTGCACATCAAAGAACAATATCAAGAAAGTGAACAAATAAACTGCAGAATGGAAGAAAAGGCTTGCAAATCATGTATCTCATCAGAGTTTAATATCCAGAATATATAAGAACCCTTACAACTCAACAAAATAAGAACAAACAACTGATTAAAACATGGGCAAAGGGCTTGAATAAACTTTCCTCCAAAGAAGATACACAAATGGCCAACAAGCACATGAAATGCAAATCCAAACCACAAGATGATGCTACTTCACAACCACTATGATATCTTGAAAGTAAGTACCGGCAAGGATATGGATAAATAGGAACATTTGTAAATTGTTAACAGGAATGTAAAATCATGCAGTCACTGTGGAAAACAGTTCAGCAGTTCCTCAAACTGGTGAATATAGAATTACTATATGACCCTGCAATCCCACTCCTAAGTATATAGCCAAGAAAAATGAAAATATATGTCCATACAGAATCTTGCCAGTGAATATTTATAACAACATTATTCATAATTCAGTGGATGGGGCTGGGGTGGGTTGGGGAGTGACTACTTAGTAGATAAGCGATAGTCTTCTGGAGTAATGAATAAGTTTCAAAACTAGAGAGAGGTGGCATTTACACAGTATTGTGAATGCACTAAACCTCACTGAATTGTACATCTTAAAATGGCTAAATATATGATTATGTTCATTTTACCTTGATAAATTAAAATGGATCTTTGCAGCACACACACAGACACACACACAGATACAAACACATTCACATGTAAAATGAATGAAGTAACAAATATCCAACAGTCATTTTATGGGTGAGAATAATCTGTCAAAAATCCTTTGGTTTCCTTGAAAATACACTGGAATGTATTAAGCACAACAAGAACCTATGTTCAGTATCATGAAAGCTAATATGTACATCCCATGGGTGTAGTTTGCACTACAACAATCACTTAAAAAAAAAAAAAGAAAGAAAAGAAAATTCTTAGTAATACAAAGAAATTTCAAAAAAGAAGCCATGAGGGAGAGAAAGGGGAGGGGAGAAAGGGAGCGAGAGAGAGAAAGATTGAGATTGATATTTAACTTATTGGTGAATATTAAAAGAAAATCAGATGTTTTGAACATGGAAAGTGTGTTCATGGTGTCTAGTATGCTCTTGAATATAGAACATCAATGTTCCAGCTCTTCTTAAAATGTGGGGCCCCTTTTCTATTATGTTTCCTGATATACAAGATTTAAGTTGTATTAGTTTTGATTCACTGTGACTGAAAGAGCTAAAAAAAATCCTCATTATTAAATTCAATGCCTAACATTCAGTTTTTCTTTTCTTTATTTTTTTTTTTTTTTTTTTTTTTTTTTTTTTTTTTTTCTTTTTGCGGTATGTGGGCCTCTCACTGTTGTGGCCTCTCCCGTTGCGGAGCACAGGCTCCGGATGCGCAGGCCCAGCGGCCATGGCTCACGGGCCCAGCCGCTCCGCGGCATATGGGATCCTCCCAGACCGGGGCACGAACCCGTATCCCCTGCATCGGCAGGCGGACTCTTAACCACTTGCGCCACCAGGGAGGCCCTCTTTTCTTTATTAAACACATTTGGAGCACCTATTCTGAGCTAAGCACATGGTAGGGTCTAGAGATAGAGAGCTAATCAAAAAGAGCAGATATCTCGAAGAAATGATGGTAGTGGGAAAGCAAACAATGTATAAGAAAATATATACTTTTCGGAGAATATTAAGATCTATGAAGAAAATAAAATAGGGTGATAAGCAAATGAGGGGATGGTGAGAGAAAATCTTCTAATAAAATGATGTTTGAGAATGTAGAGAGCAAAAGAATTTCAGACAAGTGGATGTCAGACAACTTTAGAGTACTTAAGCAACTAGAGGAAACTTTTTAAAATTAAAACACCTTAAATAAGAAGAATGCTATGAGATGAGGCCAGAGAGGTATATAGGACAAACTTATAACACCTTAATATTGACAGTGTTGAAAATTACATAAACCCTGTGACAATGGAAAATCTTCCCACCTGTTTGTGTTCAAAGAACCTGCTTTTGGCAAACAAACGCCCTTCCCCATGTGACTTAGATAAAACAGAAGACAAGGCCAGACACAGACCTCCAAATTCCAATTCTTAACCTCATAAATAGCTGAACTATTCGTATGCACTGACCAATCAGAACAATATGCCCATTAATCTGACTTGATGAAACCACATCAAGGTCTTCTCTTTCCAACTCCTTGAACTTTGACATACTTTCAGCCCCAATCAATCCCTCCAGAGAACAGGCTGACCTCAGGGTAAAACACTCGCTAATCTACTGTCTGATCATCCCTCCTCCAACCATTCATTAGTTTTCCAGACTAAGTTTTTTTTAGCCTTCAATTATAAAGGAAAAATATTTTTATGCTTGACCTCTGAGACATTTGCAGATCCTTTAAGACACCCATTATACTCAGGTTAAGACGAAGGGTTGTAAAATTTAAGGGGCTTCAGCCTAACACCCTACCTAGTCTGTGTTAATTAATGCAGTTTTGGTTTTTATTTTAAAGAGCCTGAGTGTGGTGACTAAGGAAAGAAATAAGACTTTGAAATTCACTTTGGAAGAAACAGAAAAAGGTGTTTATCTTGCTGAAAGTTAAACTGCTTCAACCACAAGAGATAGAGCTCTTCAGAATTTATTACTTGGTGTATATTGCCACTTTCTCTGTAAGTTTATTAATATAATTTCATGGATGGGTAACAAAAAAACCAAAATCTAACAGTTAAGTATCTAAGAATTGATACATACTCTCAATAAATATTCAGAGTTCTGACTTTCCAAATTTACAATAGAACATGAAATCTATCTGTGCTACTTATAATACATTTATTTATTTATTTATTTATTTATTATTTGTTTTTGTTTTTGTTTTGCGATACGCGGGCCTCTCACTGTTGTGGCCTCTCCCGTTGCGGAGCACAGGCTCCGGACGCGCAGGCTCAGTAGCCATGGCTCACGGGCCTAGCCGCTCTGCGGCATGTGGGATCTTCCCAGACCCGGGGCACGAACCCGTGTCCCCTGCATCGGCAGGCAGACTCTCAACCACTGCGCCACCAGGGAAGCCCTCTTTTTTATTTTATTCATAGTATTTTAAAATTATTTTTGAAAGCTAAACCAAATTAAGTTATCATCATACTTCTTCAGTTCAAACAGGGTTAGAATGATACTTTACAGAGTGAAGTAACAGATAATTATCATGGCTGTGGTTTAAGAGCATATCCAGTGGTTTCCCTTTAAATGTTTTAATACACATAAAATCAAAGCCATATATTATATCTCTTTATAGTTATTATAAATATATTATTTATGTGACTTATATATATATGAATTATATGATATATATATACATATATATATAATTATGTAAATATAATACAACTACATTCAAAGCTCTATAAATATGATTTGGGGTATTTTGGGTTTTTTTTAATATCTAGCTAAGTTAAAGATGTAAAATAACAACCAAAACAAGTTTACTAATACTTTGTTTTTTGTTACATCAGTGAGTGTGATGAGATATTAATACTGAATTGCTCTCATTATGGCAATATATTTGTCAGTTGCAATAGGAAGACCACAAACAGATAAAGAAGCACCTTTATCTTTGGCCAAAAATCCAGGTCTGATGTTACATTATTGGTGTTGTTGTAAATACTACACTCATTTGAAAAATAAATGGAAGTGGACCAAATGTAGACTTGTTTTAATTCAAAACTCTCATATTAGATCATTAAAATATACATACATATATATGTCTGTATGTGTATATATGTTAAGTGTGTGTGTGTATGTGTGTGTGTATATATATACACTTTTCGGTGGCTTAAGCCTGGTGGAATAAGAGAAGCCACACAAAAATCAGAGACACCCCCTTAAAATCATGCTCTCTGGAAATGGTTGAGCTTCTTTGTGGCTTTAAACAACAATAAAAAAATAAATGAAGAAATGTCTTCTACAAATGGTATGACCCACTGCAGACCTAGTGACAAATTTTGAATGTTGCAAATAATATCATGTAGGATTTGGCAACATGAAACAATAAATGTAATGGTTTTCCTGGCATCCAATTTCTGTTGTATGGGTTGTGTACCTGCAGACACATCAAAGAAAAATTGCTCTAATGTGAGATTCATTTAGGAAAAACAAAACAAAACAAAACAACTATTCAGGTCTTTAAAAGTTTTGAAGCTTCTTTGTCATGCAAAAATAATAGCAAAAAACAACTTTGACTTGCTTTGAACAAAAAGCACCTGTAATATTTGGCAATATAAGTGGTCTAATTACTTATTTTAAAAGAAAGATCATTGTGATCCATTTTAGCATGCATTGACATTAAATATAACCATTATTTCTGGATAAAATCTGCTAAGAAAGCTAAAACTTCTGTCCAAGATTTAACTCTCCAACTTTTGAAAATGGTTTGTTTTAAAGAAAGTGAGAAAACTATGCATTTGTATATCCCAGAGTTTATGGCATTCAGAGAGTAAATTCTGACACACAACATGATTTTCAGGTAGAAGTCTGATTTCCTAAAAAAAAGTAAGGACCATTCTCAGTTTGACAGAAATCGCTTTGGGATATAATTGTTGATACAAATATATGCATCAACAAACGTTCATACAAAATGTTGATGCAGATATTCAGCACATGGCAATGAAGACAGCATTATGGATGCAGCCCAAGAATCACTGGCTTTATGACCAAAGAGCTATTCTGAAAGAAAATAGTGGAGATCATGAAGTTGTCAACCTTTGGACACATGTTTTTGGTGCTGATATGACAAAAGTTGTTTGTCATATTTAAAAATCATTTTTTAAAAATGAAGAACTCCCCAATCCTTAAGAACCTAAAATATCTATAAGAACTCAAAGTAAATCTCAATCCATATGGGTAATTATAATGTATACTTCTATTATTTACAAACTCATATAGATAAATTCTTTATATAGATGCAGTTATTGACTTGAGATATAAATCAAAATCATGTGATATTCAACAATTTTTGTTTTATTTGACACAAATTGGCTTTTGCCTAAAAAAAATAAGTCACAAAATTTTAATTCTGTTTAGTGTTGATTACTTTCATTCAGGGTTGGTTTGTAGCTCATGTCATAAAATTATCAGCTACCTATTGTACATGACATAATTTTAGTTCTTATTAAAGTATTTGTTGTCATTTATAGTTGTTTGGGAGAGAATTTTCTCCTAATTAAAAAAGAAATCAATCCTTTAAGAAAGTGAAATGCATAGAAAAATGGTAATAAATATTCAATGTAAAGAAACAACTGATGTAACATGGAGGTAGAACAAGTTAAATTTTGATTTTATGTAGGGAAATTTTCTCAGGTAGTTGTTTCTGTGAATCTTTCAGAAGGTTGATTCATAATTTTGACTTGATTTTCATAGTGTCTGTGGTATAATAAAAGCTACTGAACTCAAGAGAATATCACTCAAGCAGTTAAGTTTTAACCTTTCATTATTTATACTCATATTGTTTTACAACTTTGATAAGTTTTTTTAAAGATTTTTTTGATGTGGACCTTATTTAAAGTCTTTACTGAATTTGTTACAATATTGCTTCTGTTTTATGTTTTGGTTTTTTGGCCACAGGGCATGTGGGAACTTAGTTCCCCAACCAGGGATCGAACCCGTGCCACCTGCATTGGAAGGTGAAGTCTTAACCAGTGGACCACAGGGGAAGTACCACTAAGGCTCTTTGAAAAAAATAATCCTTCAATAAACTGGTTTGTATTTAAATTTATCAACAGGACTCCATTAGTGCAGATGCTCTGCCTAAAAGGCAAAGTCCAACAGAACAACAACTTGCCAATATGTCTAAATTGTTTAAAAAAAAAAAAAAAAAGGAAAAGAAGAGAAAGTTCTTTCTTTAATCAAAACACAATTTTAGACCACTGTACCCTATTTGTTTAACAAGTTTACCCTTTGGTCTAACTTATTTTTAGGATTCATTCAATGCTTCTGTTGAGCTGGTCTGGCATTTGAGTTTTAAATATCAATTCTCTACTTTTCAATGCAGAAAATAAATCAAAGGTCTCTTCATTAAGTATTAACAGCATAAAGTACTGACCTATTTATATCAAGTATTATAGAATAAATGTGTACAGTTTCAACACTGGATTAATTTTGCAAACTGTAATTACATTGATTTTTACATTGCAGTTAAAAAGATTAATTTAAGAATTAAAATTGTCTAATCCTTTTAACTGTCAATCTTTTTTTTTTTTTGGTTGACAGATTAATCAGTCTGACAGAAGACAACTTACTTATTTTAGAAAATGACTAATTCTCTTTTGGCTTTCACTCAGTTCTACTTTTTATTATCTGCCCTAGCCAATTAAAACATAAGATGGTTAAAATGTTTCTGATAACAATGTCAGATTAGATAGACAGATCTTAAAAGTCTTTCTTGTCAATAAAATCATTTACATACATTGGCAGCTATATGGAAGAAACTAAATCATTGATTGATCTGTCAAATATGAATAATTTCAAAATTTCTTATACCTTTGATACTTTTAGCAACATAATAGCCTATTCTTTTCTTCTGGGAGAAGTTTGTTTTACATTAACACACAAACACACACAGAAGAGGACGGTTGAGCTATCTGAAAGTCTTAGAGCAGTTTTTCACAGTATATTTGATCACTTAGAAAACAGTTAAATGTTCTGAAATATTTCATATCTCTTCAAAATACTAGAATGCAATTAGATCTATTTTACATTTGTTTTTTGGAACAAAAAGTGCAAGTATTCCAGGTGTTCCTTGACCTGTGGTTGCACAATTCCAATCTCAGTTCCTCTGTCTTTATATCTTCTCTTCTCTGTCTGCATTCTAAGTGTCTCTTATAGGAACACTTGTCCTTCAATTTACGGCCCATCAATATACAGAGCAATATATCACCTTGGCATTCTCGGCAAAATACATCTACAAAGACCATTTTTCCATATGTTACATTCATAGGTTTGGGAATATGGTCAAATCCTTAGTGGGGCCACTTAACTGACCACAATACAACCACTGCCCCCCTCAAATTCATATCCCACATACAAAATAAATTTACCCCATCTAACACCTGCAAAGTCTCAATGCATTACAATACCAATTCTTAGTCCAAACTCTCATCTAAATAAAATCAGCTTTAAAAGTCCGATATTTCATCATCTAAATCAGGAATGGGTGAGACTCAGAATATGATCTATTCTGGGACTAAATTAATTTCCAGCTATGGACTTTTGAAATTAGGGAAGAAAAATCCTTATCTGTTTCTAAAATACAGTGGTGGGACAAGCACAGTTAGACATTTCCATTCCAAAAGACAAAAACTGAAAGAAGTAAAGTGGTTGCTGGTCCCAAGAAAATTTGAAATCCACCGGGACAAAGTCCATTAGATTTCAATGCCTGAGAATAAATCCTCTGTAACTTGATGTTCTGACTTTCGGGCCTGAAGCAGCTCTGCCTTCTACTCTGCCCACAGCAGCCCCACCCACTCTGTACAGTGTAAGGAGGCTGTTGCCTCCACAGTCGGTCTTCCTTTCTTGAAGGGTAGAACATGGTTTCAGCTCTTTTAATCCTTTCCTGCCTTTAGAATTCTATAAGTCCGACAGCCTTCTCTTGTTTCGTCCTGTCTTTGTCCCTTTCAGTCCAAGGAGGCAGTGTTTCTTCTAATATAGAATTCTCCAAAACCTTCTGATTCTCCTGTGTCCATGCCATTAGATAAGAAAGACTTCTACATATTTTTCCTTATTAAACCCGTCTCTCTTCCTGGCTTCTGTTGAGATGGTTAAGTAGATCCATGAGTCATACACACAATCACTTCAGCAAAAGTTTTTGTAGCCACTTTTGGCTCTTCTCCAGAGCGTGTTTTTCCAACAGTGTATTTCCTAATTTCAGCATTCCTTGCAGTCTGAATAGGCCAAGAACTTCCCAAATCATCAAGTGCTGCTTCCTTTTTGCTTAATAGTTTCATATTCAATTTATCTCCTTCTTCTCACATTTTATAATGAGTAGCAAGAAGAAACCAGGTCACACCTCCAATAATTTGCTTGGAAATCTCTTCAACTAAATATACAAATTCATGTCCTACAAGTTCTACTTTCTACAGAACAAATTTCTTCCAATATTTCTGCCACTTATAACAAGGGTGCCTCTTTTCCTCCACTTTCCAGCTACATGTTCCTTATTTCCTTCAGAGCTCTTTCCAGAAATGCCTTTAACATTCATATTTCTACCAACGTTCTGTTAAAGACAATCTAGGCTTTTGCTTTCATGAGCCTCAAAATTATTGCAGCCTCTACTCATCTAATTTCTAATCCACTTCCCATATTTTTAGTTATTTGTAACAGCAGCACCCCATTTCCAGTCACCAAAAAGTGGCGATTGTTTTAGTTTCCTAGATCTTCCTTAAATACCACAAACTTGGTAGCTTAAAAATAACAGAAGCTCATTCCTTCACACTTCTGGAGGCCAGAAGCCTGAAACTACTATGTCACTACTATGTCACCTGCTCCTTCAGGAGACTCTAAGAGAGAATACCTCCTTGCTTCTTCCAGTTTCTGGTGCCTCCAAGTGTTTCTTGTTGCATGACTTCATAACTCCAATTTCTGCCTCCATCTTCATATGGCCTTCTTCTTTTCTTCATGCATATCTCTATTCTGTGTGTCTCTCATAAGGGCACTTATTTTATTTAGGGTTCACTGGAATAATCCAAGGTGATCTCATCTCAAAATCCTTAATTTAATCTTCAAATACTTTTTCCCTCCCAATAGAGTCACATTTATAGGCTCTGGAATGTGAACATATATTTTGGGAAGCTACCATTCAACCCAATACAGGGTCAGTAATAGTGTCCTCATTCTACCTCTTATTAGGTATATGGTAGTGAGAAAGTTCCATTACTTCTCCATGCCTCAGTTTTCTCATCTGAACATATGAAAAATACCACATGCCAAAAAAAAAAAAAAAAAAAAACACATACCAGACTCACGGGTCATGCTCAAAAGGAAAAAAAGACTAGATTTCCCTTGAGAAGCATGAGAGCATTTTGAAAATATTGTAAACCCCAAATAAATGAAAAACATATTAAATTAATGAAACTAGAACAAACAGACTGAAAAAGGATCAGTGTGACATAAAAATATTAATGTACATGCAAAATGTAAGTCTAATATTTAAAATTATGGTTGTTAAGGAAAATAAGTACATAACAGAAATTTAGTAACATAGAAAATAATAACATATATTATAACTAGAAATATGAAGACAAAAGTTTTGAGCTATATGGAGACAAAGGATTATAGAAATGGAGACGGTTTCCCAGTTATTTAATCCAACTAGCCCCATAAAGAGATAAAAGAAGGAATAAGTATAAGGAATGGTTAAAGAAATAATTTTTGAAAGATGAGTTGAAAGATTATGTGAATCTGTAGCTTTAAAAAGACTATTGAGGGACTTCCCTGGTGGTGCAGTGGTTAAGAATCCACTTGCCAATGCTGGGGACATGGGTTCGAACCCTGGTCCAGGAAGATCCCACATACCACGGAGCAACTAAACCCATGCACCACAACTACTGAGCCTGTACACTAGAGCCCACGAACCACAACTACTGAGCCCATGTGCCACAACTACTGAAGCCTGCAGGCTTAGAGCCCATGCTCCACAACAAGAGAAGCCACCGCAATGAGAAGCCTGTGCACCGCAATGTAGAGTAGCCCTTGCTCGCCGCAACTAGAGAAAGCCCGAGTGCAGCAACAAAGACCCAATGCAGCCAAAAACAAATTAATTAATTAATTAATTAATTAAAATAAATAAATAAATCAAAAGGCTATTGATAGATCAGGTAAAACTTAAAAAGATAACATCTTAGCTACAATATGTTGTTATTGCCTCTTGTTTATTTTGTATTTTTGTTATTGTATATTGCATTTTAGGTGATTCATGTGTTAAAAGAGTACATTGGAAAACCAGCTAGAACAAGCAGGTAACATATAAGATGCCAAATAGAAAATTTATTTTAGACCATTTACAATACTAAACTTCAGAAGACACTTCAACAAACTTCAGATTTTGAGATAAAAAGAAAAAACAACCAGGACCTGAATAATATACACACAAATAATTGCCTCCAATGTACAAGGAGAAAGTGTTTGTGTGTATGTGCGTGCACATACGTCTCTGTGTGTATGTGTGTGTCTGTATATTTTCAGGAATAGAAGAGTTCAATAAGTATGCATCTATAAAACGTTACTTTAAAAAATGGCCAGGTAACTTAAGATTAATCAAAGTAAAAGAATTTTATATTCGACATATTGTGGTAATAGGAATAAAACTAGTTTAGCCTAAAATTATGTCTAAATGACTTAATAAAGCTATAAACAATGTGGCATCATTAATAATATTAGTAATTATTTACAACAAATAATAATACAGTAGCAGTGATAATCTCACTCCAAAATTACATATTGGGCAATGTGAGATTATTAAAAAAATTATATGCTTGGAAAATTTTACCTTCACTAAGAATAATGATACTTTTCATTTTTCCCTCAAAATAAAGATTTTCTTCTAATAAACTACAGTGCCATTATCTCTCTTAAGACAGTTAACATTAACTATTATTAATTTAGCAATGCATTATGTCTTTAGCATCTTTTATTCTAGGATATTTTTCTCACTCAAACTTTTAACTTTCTTCTTGATTTGACATTATTTTTATTCAAGTCAGATTATTGTAGAAGGTGTTATATTATGAATTTGTTCAGATTGCTCCCCCCAAAAAGAAATCAAAATATAATTGCAATAAATTATGAAAAACATAAAATTCCACTAAGTATAAGAGCTTTCATATCAGACTGTGTCTTGAGTATCCTTTAAGTCATAGAAACTCAAATCGATTCTGGCAAATATTTGCTTGGTAATACATGTTTAATATTTAATACATATTTAATGTTGACTGACATATTTTAAAAATATAATAATAAATCCTAAATCTTGATTAAAATATCTAAGACAGAACTTCATATATATGTCACTTTTTTGTTTCAAATATATAAGTATAATAGTATACAGGCAGACATACAATTAAAATCTGTGGTAGTGACAAACCACTATGTCAGTTAAAAATGTCAAAATCAATACAAACAAAGCATGAATGATATATTCAATGATACTGATTTAAATAAAAACCAGAATAAATTGCAGTACTTTTAAAATAATAATTTTCAAATGGTAAAATCATGAATTTTGGGCAAATATATAAAATTAACGTGGGTCAATATTTAACTTATTAATTAAATAGGGAACCAATAAGATGCTATGTCTGGTTCAAACACCATCTGAATAGCTATGAGTTTTACAGGCAATTTAACACAGAAATGGTAGGATAAGACTATTGTGTAAAATATAAAGGTGGTTATGTCCAACAGGCCCTAAATATTTGAGGTTATCTGATCCATCAAAAAGAAATTATTTGCATCTCAACTGGATAAATATCTACTAATTAACAAGTAAGTTCACTAACCACTAAGACCTTAAAAAACAGAAAACAATGACATGAACTGAATAGAGTCCAAAGAGGCAATCCTTTGCTCTTGTAGGTTTTTTAAACGATGTGGTGCCATCTTTTAAAAAAAAATTATTTCCAAAATGTCTATGACTTTTCTGACAAATTGAACTGTGCAAATATCAACTATCAGGGATTATCATAATCATAGTATGGTTAACCTCAACATATTGAGGTTTATGTAAACCTCAGTATTATGTAATTGAGGTTATGTAAACCTCAATGTAACAAAATGCAAATTAACCCTGAAAAAAATTTGTAATTCTCATTAGATGAAAATGCAGATAAGTTAAAAATAAGTTGAAAGATAAAATAGTGATGTGAACAAATAATTTTCAAGAATTTTGAAAAATAAAATTACAAAATAAATTATTAAATTAAAACTTGAGTAAAAGAAAAATAATCAACAGTTACAAACAGATTATTACTGCATAAATTAATATTAATAACTATTATTTATATATTAATATATACACTATTATAAATTTTGATATTAATTTTAGAAAATTACTGTATAAATTAAGATAAAGGTACCTGCTACGACAGATAACCCTAATTTCCTTTTATAAATTATATGATAAGCTCTTCTGTCTTCCCTCCTGCTGGCCTGTTCATCTTATTACTACGGATTTTTTTCATTTTTCTTAGAATTGAGTGTTCTCTATGTCACTATTAAAAACACCTATGGGATTAGAATTGTGTCTCCATAAATTTTCTCAGTAAAGGAACTGCTTCAATAAGATGAAAGAGTGAAATTTAATGTTCAAAACCTAGAACACCGAACAAAGTAAATAAAACATTTTATATTAAAATGTGTGAAATAAGTGTTACAAATATACAATTTTGTAAGTTATTATGAAAGTATAATATATTTAAAATTAAACAAATAATGTGCAAGCACATAAGTGGATGAGAAAAGTTAAGAATAATATTGTACCTATAGTAAGGCAGGGTTTTTTGCAATGTTTACTCAATTAATTTAAAGGTTATTCAAAGCATGTTCTTAAATTTTGCTTATGTCGTATAAATTGTAATGTGATTTTACTTAAAGGCTATAAGTAGATGATCCAAAATGATTTACATCTGTAAATCTCAACATATGAAATTTTTTTTGACTATTTTTTCAACTATTTGCCCTGTTCTTTTATTTCTCTTGATCCTCAACATTTAATGCCTGTTATTGTCATATTACATAGGAAATAAGTTCCTTATTTTTGCTATGCAATTCCGACTTCAGGAAAACTAAATGAATTCTAGAAGACTAAAGTAGAAAATGTGAATGTATTACAACTATACCAATTCTTCTGATTATTTTATATGCATATATTTTCAACTTTAATAAAAATAATTTCAATTCATGTATATGTAATTATTGGAATAAATATTAAAGTATATGTGGGTATTACAAATCATTGTAAAACATTAATTTCTATCTTTAATCAAGTTTTTTGAATAAATGGTTATTAATGATCCCACGTTAATGATGGGATTCACATAATGAATTACAGAAACCTCTTCCTTCCTGCATACAATGTATGGAGTAATGCAATATTTGGGAATCACTTAAAAGAATACTAAAGATTATGAAGAAAAGGATTGCACCTAAAATCTAATATAAAATTACAAGTTTTCAGCTCACCAGTTCAATTAAGATTTTGCAATACAAAGAACCCAGTTAGTTCTTCATTACTTGGTAAATGTTATAATGTCTTTTTATTTAAACCTTTTTTAACAATGTAAAAATGAGCTTTTCCTAAATAGATGGGTAAATACCATAAGGGAAAAATGTGAATTTTTGTATTAAAGTGTCCTATTTTCCCTTAAAATCTTTAAAATTATCACTGAAAGAATATTTTATCATATTTAAACAAAAATATTCTGCAGTGTGAAATATTATTCAATAACTTTCCTAAATTCTAGGTTCTCTGGAAATCATAACCAATGTCTTCAAGTCGTTATTTTATTTTTAGGATAATTCTTTATATATGGTCCAAGTATTAACTTTTCAAAGTTGAGGATTGAAAATTTAAAATAAGACTTTCCGAAAAATCTAATTCACAAAGAAACTCTGGAGATAGGAGATACAAAAATATTTTTTAAATGTATTTCTATCTTAGGAGTTTGAAGAATATGAGATACAGTGTTTATGAGCACAGCAAAATCCTAACATGTATGTGTACACATTTTAATTAACTTACTGTGACCCTAGTGATTTATTTTTAATCAAAATTTTATAATAAGCTATACAATCAACATTTTCTTTAAAAAATTAAAAGTTTTTAGGCAATGCATGGACCTACTATCATTCAACCCTTCAGTTACTCAGCAATGCAGTTATGGAAATAAAAACTAAATAATTTAACATCCTTCACAGAAATTTTTTTAAACTTCACAAATGACTGGTCATTTTGTCAAAAGGTCTTGATTGATTCAAAAACCTTAAAAAGCTAACAGAACTCAGATTACCTAGCAGTGTCATATTTAATTTATGACCTCTGAGCTGAAAGATAATTAACTTAAGAATAAAGACAACAGTATGCTCTTTAAGAGCTATTCAAACTGTATTCTTTTTTTAGTGTGAATATTCAGTCTTTTTTAAATTGTAATTACACTGTGAAAAATCACCTTGAACTCAAGAGTCAAATGATGTGGATTTAATTCCCTCATCTGTCACTAACTTTGAGAATTGGGAAAACTGAGTTTACCCTGGAGATTCATGCTTCTCTTTCATAATAAAAAGACAGCCTTTAGAAACTACCTTAAGGTTATTGTGCAAAATCAATGTTGTTGTAATTAGTGCTATACAGATTATTTACTGTAATTATTAGATACATTATTTACAGCTCATAGACAGATGACATAAACTCTAAAGCATCCTTATTTTTTTACCCTTGATGATAAAACTAATGTTTTGATTTAACTACCTTTATTATGAGGTCAGTAATATATTTTCTTGAATTGATAAGTATTCAGGAGTCCATATAAATAAGGATGTATGAGTGATTACTTCCAAGGAATTCAAGTAGCCAGATTATCTTTTAGCTCTATTCTTTTAAGTTTTCTTTGAAATTCTTCATCTTCTTCCTGGCATTAAAGGGGATGCATATTTGTGAGGAATTCTGTATATTTTCATTAAAGATCTACCGTTCTCTTTATTTAATAATATTAAAGGCATTAGATGATTTAAAGAAACCGAAGAAAACAGTAGCACTGATGTGAGTAGAATAAATGTTAATTTAGCTGTGCAAATGGAATATTTCTATGCCAATGGTATTTTTAAATGGTTTGTAATGCTCATTTAAAAGAAAGCTGGTCTTGGTAAAACTATGCCAAGTCATATTTTTTTTCAATTAAAGAATAGTGCACATTTTTTAGGTTATAAAAAGTCCTTAAGAAATCACTATTTCACACTCATTTTTTTGTTGAGTAGTTATATACACATTCTGTAAATATACTCACATGTACATAGATATAAGTGCAACTTGTACATTTCTTGTGGTTATTGTTGATTATGAAGCATGTTCAGTTCATTTTAATCTTGTGAATATTTTATGTGGAGACTTTAATGCTTTCATTGTTACTTTTCTCATTATTTTTTAACAGCTTCAGTTATCATGGTACAATTATTCAAGTGTCCTAAACAGTAAGAACAGCTTTGCTTCAATACCATCATTATATGACATCTAAGATTGATGACACTGTTACAATCAATTCTTTAAATCTGTCACTTTGGGATTCTCAAGATGATTAGGAATTACTCTTCTGTGGCTATTGTTTGCAAAGTGCAGTTAGCCGAGGCATATAGTACACAGTAGAGCAGAGAAGAATGATCAGAAAATGAGAATTCAGACACTATCAAATGTAGAGTCTTCTTGAGTTTAAAAAATGAATTTCGCCCATTTTTTATGAACATAGTTTTAGGAAGCCCATGAAAAATAGCAAATGTACACTTGGTCCAATACTAACATTTTCTGATAAAAAATATAGATCTTTTCTGAGACTCATAAACCAATTAAACATTTATGAATTGTTTTATACAAAGCTGAGACTTGGTTCTTCTTCAGAGTGATGCCTATCAAACAAGTGGGCAAATCAAGAAGTGGGTATTGGTATCTCAATCAGATCTAAAAAGGAGTATTTGTGTGACCAGGAATTGGTGAGCAAATTAGAGGAGAAATGGATAAAAGTAGACTAAAGTGAAAAGTAGGTTAGCTCTGAGGGACTCCTGGGAATAAATTTAATGTGTTTGTAAAATTGCACATTTTTAATGCTTAATTAGAGAAGAGATGACTAATGTGTCACTACGTTACCCATGCATGCTGTGGTAAAATACCAGGAAGCTTAAGAAAATAGATAATAAAGGGTAAATTATTTTTTAGTTATATACTTCATTCATCCTATTATGTCAGAAATATCCTGTAAAGTGTAAAATGGTAGAAATGGAAATAATGAATAATGAATCTTGAATATAAAAGCTTTATTTCTGCCCAAAGAATTAGCAACAAAACAAAACCACAGGAACTATTACAGGATTATAGCAAGTTTACAAGATACAGGGTATGAAATTATATAAAAAATGTTAACTGCTCTTCTATATACCATCAATGGCCAGTTGGATTTTTAAATTAAAAATACAACACCACTGGGCTTCCCTGGTGGCGCAGTGATTGAGAGTCTGCCTGCTGATGCAGGGGACGCAGGTTCGTGCCCCGGTACGGGAAGATCCCACATGTCGCGGAGCGGCTGGGCCCGTGAGCCATGGCCGCTGAGCCTGCGCGTCCGGAGCCTGTGCTCTGCAGCGGGAGAGGCCACAACAGTGAGAGGCCCGCGTACCGCAAAAACAAAAAACAAAAAACAAAAAAATGCAACACCACTTACATTAGCACAAAAAAGTGAAGTGCTTCAGTATAAATCTAGTGAAACATGTACAAGGTCTACATAAAGAAATCTTTTTAAAAAATCGTGATACAAGAAAGCAAAGACCTAAATAAGTGGTGAGATATTCATGTTTGTGAATGGGAGGAATCAATGTTGTTAAGATATCAGTTCTTCCCAATTTGATCTGCAGATTCAGCATGATGCCAATCAAAATCCTAACAAGTTCTTTTTTTAATATCAACGAGCTGATTCTAAAGTTTATATGGAAAAGCAAAAGGTCCAGAATAGCCAACACAGCACTGAAGAAAAACAAATTTGGAGAATGGACACTGACTGACTTCAAGATTTACTTAAATCTACATTGATCCAGACAGTGTATTGGCGAAAAACATAGTCAAATAGATCAATGGAACATACAGAAAGCTCAGATATAAATCCACAAACATATAGTGAACTCATCTTTGAAAAACGAGCAAAGGCAATTCAGTAGAAAAAGGATAGTCTTTTCAATAAATATGCTAGAATAACTGAAAATTCACATGTAAAAAATGAATTTAGGGTCTTCCCTAGTGGCACAGTGGTTGAGAATGTGCCTGCCAATGCAGGGGACATGGGTTCGATCTCTGGTTTGGGGAGATCCCACATGCCGCAAAGCAACTATGCCGGTGAGCCACAACTACTGAGCCTGTGTGTCACAACTACTGAAGCCCGTGAGCCTAGAGCCTGTGCTCCGCAACAAGAGAAGCCCGCACACTGCAACAAAGAGTAGCCCCCACTCACCGCAACTAGAGAAAGCCAGCACATAGCAACAAAGACCCAATGCAGACAAAAATAAATAAAATAAATAAATTTATATAAAAATTAATATAGACTAATACCTTATGCTTTTCACAAAAAATAACCCAAAATGTATCATGCACCTACATTTAAAATACAAAACTATAACACTTATAGAAAATAATAAAGGAGAAAATCTAGATGACCTTTTGTTTGGTCATCTTTAGATACAACACCAAAAGCATAATCCATGAAAGAGAGGGAAGCTGGACTCCTAATTAAAATTAAAAACTCTACTCTGCAGAAAAACAGTTAAGAGAAAAAAAAAAAAAAAGCTGAGCCACAGACTGGGAGAAAATATTAGCAAAATACACATTATACAAAAGACTGGTATCCAAAATATACAAAGAATGCTTAAAACTCAACAATTAGAATATAAACAATCCGATTTTTAAAATGAGTAAAAATCTGAATAGGCACCTCACCAAAGAAAACATCCAAGTGTCAAATAAGCTTATGAAAAGATACCCAACATCACGTCATTAGGGAATTGTGAATTAAAACAGCAATGAGGGCTTCCCTGGTGGCGCAGTGGTTAAGAATCCATCCGCCAATGCAGGGGACACAGGTTCAAGCCCTGGTCCAGGAAGATCGCACATGCTGCGGAGCAACTAAGCCCATGCACCACATCTACTGAGACTGCACTCTAGAGCCCACACACCACAACTACTGAAGCCCGCGCACATAGAGCCCGTCGTGCTCCGTAACAAGAGAAGCCACCGCAATGAGAAGCCCACGCACCGCAATGAAGAGTGTCCCCCACTTGCCACAGCTAGAGAAAGCCTGTGCACAGCAACGAAGACCCAACGCAGGCAAAAATAAATAAATAAATATATACATATATATTTTAAAAAACAACAACAATGAGATATCACTACACAGCTATTAGAGTGGCTAAAACCCCAAACTCTGACAATACCAAATGCTGGTAAAGACATGTATTAACAAGAATTCTCATTCATTACTGGCTGAAATGCAAAATGGTACAGCCACTTTGGAAGACAATTTGACATTTCTGTACAATGTATTTATAGGAAAACAGTATAATGGAGCAATCATGCATCTAGGTACTGACCCAAATGAGTTGAAAACTTACATCCACATATAAACCTGCCTATGTATGTTCACAGAAGCTTTATTCTTAATTGCCAAAACTTGGAATCAATCAAGATAGCCTACAATAGGAATATGGGTAAGTAAAATATGATACATCCATACAATTGAATATTATTCAGAAATTAAAAAGTAATGAGCCAAAAAAAAAAAAGTAACGAGCTATCAAACCACAAAAGAGACACGGAGGAACTTTAAATGTGTATTGCTAAGTGAAAGAAGTCAATCTGAAAAGGCTATATACTGTATGATTCTAACTATAAAACATTCTGGAGAAGGCGAAACTATGGAAATATGAGTGATTTCCAGGGGTTCAGAGGGAGTGTGAGACAATGTAAAATGTAGCACATAGCAATTTTGGGTTGTGAAATTACTCCATACGATACTTTGATTGTGCATACCTGACTTCATGCATTTTCCTAAATCCTTAAACTGTATAGCACAAACTTCAAACTAATGTAAACTATGCATTTAAATTAATAATAATATATCAGTATTGATTAATTAATTGTAATAAATATATCATATTAATACAAGATGTTAATAATAGGGGCTACTCTGTGCAGAATGATAGGGAGTATATGGGTTCTTTGTCCTTTCTGCACAATTTTTCTGCAAACCTAAAAATTTCTCTAAATTCTATTACAATGTATTTTTGGACTTTTTAAACACACCCACATATACTTTGCTCTCCCTGTCTTATTTTTTTTTTTAATAAGATTTTCGTAACAGATTCAAGTTAAGGAGAAAAGGAGCATCTTTATTGGCCTTGACTTCTAAGTCATTTCATTTTTCTATTTGTGTAAACAAGACAAACTAAGAATAATGAATAACTGTGACCTCCAGTAGGCAGTGCTGTTCTTAGCTCTCCCCAGAGCACCAGGGAACAGCTATTTCATAGAGGTATATGGGTAATCAATCAGAGATGCAGTGGCTTTCTGAGAATGTGAGGCACAAATTGTTACATGTGAAGCAGGGTCTTTAAACACTTCCAAAATATTTTATGCTTTGATGTTATCCTATCTCCTACACCTTACTCTGAAATCATATGAGAACAACACATCAAACAAAGTGAACACTGAAACTATCACTACGTTTACATTAATAAGTCTGAAGGGTTAACACAATTTAAACATTTACAGAGTCACTGCTTTTGCAGACACCTATTTCTTTAAAAAACTGCTTCATTTCTCTAGGATGGCAATTTGAATTAAGAGATTGCTCGGAAATAACTACCTTGCTTTTAACATATATAATGAATGCTTCAGAAATTTATATGCATTAGAGATGATTCATTTTAACTTGGCATCACTTAAAGAGATAAAACAAAAATGATATTTAATACAATTTAAAATGTTATGTGTATGGAGTATAAGAAAATGTATAAAATTTTCTGCAGATGACAACAAAGATTATACACAATGTGTATATTTTTCCTAATTTGGAAAGCCAAATGTTTTACTTGGGGACTACCAAACAGAAATTATAAAGTAATTAACTGATCTTAATCTTACTTATTATGTTCTTCCCTGGTTATCTATCAGCATGAAATATTCATAGGTGAAATATGGATTAAGTTGGTATGAAAAAATTCTGTTATACATATTAGGATTCCCTCTTAAATTCCTTATGTGTATCAAATAAGTCTATTTATCTTCACTTTTTCTTTTTTCATTCTATTTTATTTTGTCTCAATACTATTCAGAAAACACATTTAAACAATATAGTTAATAAATAAATTCTGAGTTTAATGCAATTTATCTATTCTCCATCCACTCATGTCCACTAAATTGAGTGGTTTCATTTTCTATAAAATGGAGGAAATAGTTTTAATAAAATTATAACTTTGCTTCTAAAAATATTTCTTTGAAAATAATAAGGAAAAGCCAATAAATTAGAGTCATTTATGCAGAGAATCATGTTTCTATAGAGATAAAAGATAATTTACTGCTGAACATTAACTTTAAAAAAGTAATAAAATAGAAACTCAAGGAAAATAATGTATCCATTTTGGAAATTCTAACATGGAAAAAGTTATTTTCCCATTAAAATTTACTTAAAATTAAGCCTTTAATTTTTAGATATTAATAGTTGAGGAAAAATATTAGTTATATCTTTAATGAAATGTATTAATTCTATATTTAACAAAGATCCTATCTTGACTTGTATTTGCAAAGAGAAATAGATATGATGAAGGTATTAGGAAAATACATTTTTAATATTTCTATCTGAAATATGGCAGGAAATATTACAGAAGAATATACCTTTGCTTCTCCCTTCCTTTAGGAGTTTTATATCCATTACATTATTCTCTTTACACACACAAGATTGACGAAAGCCTGCATTCTATTTGTTTTCATTTGCATTTAGTTTTCTTCTTTTTTTGAATTTTTAGAAATATCTTTCTGATAAATGTCTTCTCTATGCTTTTGGGTATACTGATTTGATTTTAGTAACTACTTGTTTTTAGAACCATTTAATTCTGGAATGTTCTGTAAAAACATGTTGATGCAACATGGCAATGAGATTTTATTTAATTTCCATTAAGTCCCTTAATTTTATTATATATTTACTCAGACTGAAAGACAGTATTTACAAGACAGTTGGTTCTTTACAACTATAATAAATGGGAATTGGGGTAAAATGACTTCATATCTTACTGAAGCCTGAAAAAGTACATCTTCACAAATCACAAACCATTTTGTTAGATATATAGTTTGTAAAGCTGTATGCCTAAGCCAACAGTAGAAATCTTTAAATACTGCCTATCAATTTCAAATGTCAATGAAGATTATTAGTAATAAATATCACGGAGAGCTCTAATTACCTCCTGCTGCTCTGCTGCTTTAGGGGAGATGTTCTATCCATTCAGGTCATGCTGTGTGACATATTCATTAAATATTTTCTATGCTAATAAGAGTTTGTACAGTAAAGCAAACAAAGAAATAATGCTTTATCAAGAAAAACAGCAAAAAACAGAGAACTTACTAAACCAAAGAATTGTTGTCTTAAAAAAATGTTGACTTACAACAACCATATTTGCTGGTATATCTCCTTTAATATTCTGTTTGGAAATAAATAAAGAGGAATTCATGTTACACTAAGGTCATTTTATTTGTCCTCCATCCCTTCAGAATAAGATATTACATTTTAGCAGACTTGAAAATAAAAATCACTTTAACAAAATGAAAATGCACCTCTAATGCCACAGGTTTCTTTTCCATTGTCATCATATGATTGCTTTAAATATTTAGTATATGCAAAATGTTATTTATTCATATGGATATTTTTCACTTTCATGAAGTGAAAAACTCAAATACACCAATTCTTTTAGATATAAGAGTCTACCTATTTCCCTAAAAGATAAATTGCTAGAAAAACTGCATTTAAATTTTTGACTGCAAATTAGCTTAAGAATTTTTAAATCTCAAGGGTCTATTTCAATGTTTTTTATATTTTAACAAAAGAGAGGACTTCCCTGATCGTGCAGTGGTTAAGAATCCACCTGCCAATGCAGGGGACACGGCTTTGAGCCCTGGTTTGGGAAGATCCCACATGCAGTGGAGCAACTAAGCCCATGCACCACAACTACTGAGCCTGTGCTCTAGAGCCTGTGAGCCACAACTAGTGAGGCCACGTGCCACAACTACTGAAGCCCGCATGCCTAGAGCCCGTGCTCCACAACAAGAGAAGCCATCACAATGAAAAGCCCACGCACCACAATGAAGAGTAGCCCCCGCTCGCCACAACTAGTGAAAGCCCGCGCAGCAATGAAGACCCAACACAGCCAAAAATAAATAAATTTACAAAAAAAGAGCAAAAGCAAAGTATTCAAAAGTTACTTTTAAAAACCTTTAGAATTATATATTTGTTAGTAATATAATGAAAACAAATATCATGTTTTTTGGCCATTGGATAAACTTAATCAGCAAACTAGGATAGCACATCACATTTGGAACACTGTCTATATCTTGGCGTGTTTTAAGCAACTTAACATTCTGCTAATCATTTGGATTTCAGTTGGTTATTTTCTCACTGGTTCCATGTCTGCTATTTCCTTACACTGTCCTTCAAAAAACTATGATTTTTTTCATCCCATGACCTACTACTGCAGAAACCACAAACTCTCCAAATTCTCATTAAAAATGGCAACACTGAAAATATTGATGATTTCTACTAATCTGGTTTTCTTAATTATTCTCTTTCTCCTGTTACACTTTCTGATCTACTTGTTTACTGTATGAAAATATAGTATGTTTGAATAACTCTCTCCCTTGCTAGATTAAAAACAGCATACAGTCTGTATCTGACTTATTACCTGAAGTTAAATGGTGTTCTAAGACAGTAGGTATGAAAATGAACTGAGTCACTATTAAGCAATTTTAACTTTGCATTAGCTTATTTGAGTATCTCATCAACCTAGATCTAACTTAAATCTCCAGATCATTTTTTCAAATAAATTATGATAAAACATATTCCTTAATACTAAATTATTTATATAAAATATAAAATATTACTGAAACCACTAGGTGGCGATTTGGGGGTATCCGAGGACCTCTGATTCTTTATGTCTCAGCACAGAAAGAATTTAGCGAGAGGCAATGATAGATAAGAAGTGATAGGATAGAATAGATAGAATAGGATGCTTGTGAGGCTTACAAGTGGGTGGGTGAGAGGGTGCCACGCACCGAGAACTTAGTGGGCTACAGTTTTATATTCAAAGGAAAAGTGGGGAGGGGGAAAAGACCACCTTCTTCCTCATTCTTGAGTAGATGTCATTCTTCCATCATCAGTTCCTCCTCCATATCAGACAGGGAAGTTTTCTTGTCTCTACATGGTCAAACTGGGACTGTCATGGCACAATGGAAATGAGCAAAAAGGTTTTAACATTTCTATTTATGTTTATTGGTGCTCAATTCAGCCACTCAAGATATTTTTTCATTAAACACATTAGCTTTCCAACTAATTTTGAGTCATATGGGATTTTAATCAGTATGCTTTTTCTCTCTGAAATAGATGCATAACTATTGAATGCTTAGCTTGGAGTGAATGTTTTAGATTGCTTTAAGTACCAACACCATAATCTCTTTGTTTAAACATGTTGGTATCCAGGGTTCCTATTTGGGCTTATAACTGACTCTGGGCAACTTATGCTAATAGGGCAACAAAATTATTCTTATAGAGTTCAAGAGCCCTGTGGCTCCCCTAGCCACTAGGCTCTGCTATATAGCTTTTAGGCTGAAAACTCACTCTTTGATCAATCTCATGAACTAGCCTTAAGGCACTCAACACATAACTCCTGGACTTTCCTTCTAACCCCCAATACACACACACACACACACACACACACACACACACACACACACACAGAGGTGCCTGTTTATGCACAGCTATCCTTTTGTTTTTCCTCCAATAATACTGCACTAGCCTTCCACAGTACCAGAAAGCATTTATATTTACTCATCAATTAAATCAGATCCCAAATCATTAGCCAGAGAAAATTATCTTCTCTATTCTTCAAAGATAAGGACTATATTTTGGAAAAATATCATGTGTTCCAGCATAACTATAACAAAAAGGAACTAGAAATACACATCTTTAACAGTACCACATATAAATAAATTAGTTATAGAAGCTTTAATGAATTTAATGAAGGTTTAATGGATTATGGGTATTTGGTTGATTTTAATACCATGACTTTTGCATAAAATTTAGATGCAATGTGTAGGCACTGCTAACATGTAAGGAGCTCAACTAAAGCTCACTGTGAATATCAGTATGTAATCTTTGAAAATTTGGGGATAAATAAAAATGAACTGCTTTTGTATGTATATATGAGTGTGCACAAAATGTTTTTGAGAAGAATACACAATGGACATGAAAAGTAATTACCTCTGGGGACAAATCACTAGTGATCTTTAGGGTAAGGGGAGTCAAGATTTTAACTTTTAATTTTCTATGTGTAGTGGGCTGAATAATGGCCCACCAAAAATAATGGCTCAACTAAAGCTCACTTTTTTCTTTGAAAATATTTATTCTCCAGTTTATAAAGTAGACTGGAATGAAGGAGACTTTTCCACTATTTTTATTTATCTAAAATGTTATTCACCTCTTAAATGAAAAGAATATGAAGTAAGTTATATTCTACAAAGGAGTTTAAATAATTGCTTAGGATTTTAATTATTAGTTGAAAGTGTAACTGAAGACAAATAATGATAAAAGGCAGTCATTATTTTTAAATGAAAGCTTAATGTTTTATTTTATTAACTGATACTTGAATAGTAATAGTAGTAATATATATACATATATAATATATGTACCATTTATTCAGCCTAATATAGAGACATTATATTCTAAATTAATTTATTTAGAATCAGAAGAGTTTTCTCAGGAAATTCATAGTTTAAATAAAATCACTATTTTACTGATGTGGGCTCTCTCATAACATAACCTCTGACCAAGTGATCCGTTTTATGCTGAAGGAGGTGGCCTGAATGGCAAATGACCCTGGAATCCACTGTTTTTCTCATATACCACATCACCCAGAAGTACATGACCTGACAGAACACTGGAATGGCCAACAAAAGGCTCAGCTCTAACTCCTATAGGCTTGGAGTACAGTTTTGCAGGATGCAGTATATACACTGAGACAAAGGATGGTATACTGTGTGGAAGTAGGACTGACCTTCTCACCATCATTCTCACTGGTCCACTTGCAAAGTTGTGTTTTTCATTTCTACTGGAGGCTATATAAACTAGAGTGGGGTTCAGTAAGTATTGACTTTCTCCATACCTCCCCACTCACCCACATGTATGCCATAGGAGAGTATATTCTTCTGCTCTACTGATGTTGGACTTGGCAATGTAATGTGCTTAGCTCTTTAGGGCATATATCTCCATATTTTGACTTTGGGCTCAGACAAGTGACTAGCTTTGGCCAGCGGTACAGTAGCATAGATGACACAAGCAAAAGCTTATTAAGCACAGTAGGGCATTTTAAGGGCATATTTAAGGGCATATTAAGCCCTACTATGTTTCTACCATTACCATGAGAAGAATATGCCCAGGGACCCTACTAATCCCAGAACAAGAAACACAGAGCAGCACCAACTCAGCCAACCAGCAGACTCTAAGCTTAAAGCACAGCTTTCCCAATAGGTCTGTGAGTATGATAACAGATGTTTGTTGTTGGAGGTTTAAAATAGATAAATAAAATAACATCCTCAGGTTATCTATAGACTCTATCCTAGTTGTTGTGACACCAACCTACATTCAAAAATTCATATAAGGGATGAAAATTTCTGAAGGTCAAAGTCTATTTCTTGTTTTTTTCCTACTTTATTTTCTATTACACTCTTGGGGATATTAGATATTAGGGGAAAATGTGTAATTATAGATTTCCTATATTTAGCAAAAATGTGAGAACTCAGCTAAACATATTAAAATACTAAATACAAGAGGAGATATTATGCTGACTTTTTCCTGATTTTAAAGTATATTCATTGTTCCTGTAAAACATCAGGCAACTTTAAAAGTGTTACTATAGCTGACCCAATAAATACCAAATATTCACATTAAAGTAAGTACTGAAGAATTCATGAGTGGCTAACAACCTACTGTGAAGTTTATTTTTTGTGTCTTTTTTTTTCCTCCAAGGAAGAAAACAGAAATAATCAATTTAATTATGTGTGCTTGTAGTTTTCCCTTTGTTATCTGGGGAAGAACATTGTTATCTGTGACTTATTCAACCTACTACAAAATGTGCAAGCAAATTTCAGACACTATTTTGTAATGTAAAGTAGGGAAGTTTAAGCTGTCACAGCCCATGACAGATATTTAAAACTTCTTTTGTTAGTTCTAACTCTGTTCTAAACATATTCAGAAAGTTGACATTTCTGAACAGACTATTTCTTGATTCTGACTGGCAAGAATATTTACTAGAATAATTTATTCCTTATTAAATAAAAAAATAGGCTAAAATTGAAATGACTAGAAAAAGTAACTTCTGCAATTAATGTAGCATACTTACATTTAAATACCAAAATTTTTAAAAAGTGCTACATACTGAATATAATTAGGCTAAACCTAACTCCAAGGCTAATAATGTATAATATCAATCAACCAGCCTTTCTCCCTACCTCCAAAAAATTGATCTATCATTAAACCTAATATATACTATTTCATGTAGAAAAAACATCAATATCATCTATTTCTGTTTCACCTATATGGAGAGGAAAAAAAACATAACAACTTTGCATATACCGTCATTTAGCCAATAAATTGAATTTAAATTATATGTTGATTAGGAAACTAAATTCCCACAAGGAATGTTTTGTTACAATATCTCCAAAAGTGTCTTCTTATATTAAAATTCTTAAGAAGTGAAATTCTCAGAAATAAAATAGAAAATCCAATGATTTTAACTCAATATTTATTACATAACTTATGTTAAAAGTCATGAAATAATTATTTACCCCAGGTATTTTATTGTGAATTACATAAAAGCATGATATATAGTATGTTACCATATATAAAATATATAACATACAGTAATGAAATAAAATACAGTAATAAAAACTTTGCTTTTTTAGAATTTTAATATTAAAATATTTTATCCAAATTCACTTTTTTATTTATCTGTAAATTATAAGTGCAAATTTTGTTTGTATTTATTTATGTATCTGACACAATAGTGGTCTAATTCAATACCTTTAAATTTTAGTGGCGATGATTCAATGCCATTCCTACATCTGCCAAGACAAGTTGGTTGTTTCTGGCTCTGAAGGAATAAAAATTTAGTCTAGACTCTTAAAAAAAGGTGTTTTTTTTTTATGCCAAAAGAATTGATAACGACCTGTGTTCTTTTGAAGAAATATATCAGAGAATTAAGAATATGGAAATAATATACAGGAAATAAAGAGAGATACAGAAAAAAATTGGGAAAATAAACCATTCTAAAAATAGCAAGTATAACAGTCACCTAATATGTTGAAGAACTTATGAAAGAGATAGTAATCATTCTTAAATGCGATATCAACCAACAGACCAAGCCAGGGGGCAGAGCCTGTGGAGAGGAGAGCACATACGACATCTAAGATAGCAGTTTGAGGGAGAGCTCCAAAGTATACTCAAGTCAAATCAATCCTTCTCCAGAAAGACAGCTCCATAAAAGCAAAAATGTTTACTCTGTTGTTCAGAATCATATTCCCAGTACCTAGAATCCTGTTTGGCATGTGGTTAGCAGTTGATAAATAGTAAAGTAATAAATGAATGAATGAACAACTTGAATAGAAGCCATTTATAAGTTAGACAAAGAGGAAAAAAAACAAATTTCAAAAGGCAGGAATGGTGTCCCAAACTTGTATCGTTAAAGGGACAAATGGTATAAGAAGTCAAAATGGTATTTTTAAAGTACAGTACACAAATCCCCAAGGAATCCGCAGTATTCCTTGGAGAAACAACTGATTCCAGGCAGGTCTGGTAGAAAAGGCACAAGCTGTGAATGGGATATTGTGCAAACACCAATGTAAATGAAATAATAAATAGATCATTTTAGTAATGTCAAAAATATCAGGGGTCAAATTAAAGAGATTCCAAGCAGCCAATAATGAGATATTTGTGGATGAAATCATAGAACATCTAAAATTGGGTTCAAAATAATCCATTGGATGGGGTTATTAGTAGATAAAACAATCAATTCTGAGTTGATAAGTGGAATCAAGGTGATGATTCCTTGATGGTTCATTATACCAGAGTCTACATTTTTGTAAGTGTGAAAATTTTCCCTTAAAAAAACTGACTGGATACTTGAAGTGCTGTGAATCCTGATACAGAGGTAGCCTTTTGCAAAGATTACATTGTTTTAAAAGAATGGTACTTCTGGGACTTCCCTGGAGGTCCAGTGGTTAGGACTTCATCTTCCAATGCAGGGGGTGCAGGTTTGATCGCTGGTAGGGGAGCTGAGATCCCACATGCCTCCTGGCCAAAGAGCCAGAACATAAAATGGAAGCAATATTGTAACAAATTCAATACTTAAAAAAAAAATGGTCCACATCAAAAAGAAAAAAAAAAAACTTTAAAAAAATAAATAAAAATATAAGAACGGCACTTCTTTTTTCATCAGTGTATGCATTCTTAAGTAAATGTTTAAAAAATTTAATGACATGGAATAAAAAATTCAGTAATAACATACTGTTTTTGTCTTTCTGAAATCCTGATCATTTTTTTAATAAAATGATTTCTCTTTCTTGGACATAAGGAGGCATGCATCTCAAGCTAGGTCAAGCAGACAACACCTCTAGAATGTGTGCCACAATTTTTGACTAAGCCTGAAAAACTGATCATGTGATTATAAAGTTACTAGTGGCCATCATGTCCCACAATTCGCAAGATTCTGTCTAAGAAATGAAGAGATGGACTGGTATCAGAAGACTCTTGAACATTTAGATTCAGCCATACGTAAATACCACTGTGAAGTCTCTTATTCTTTTAAGTTGTTTTAAATTAGAATTCTCTCACTTTCTACCTAAAATATATTAACCAAGATAGGGCCAATATGCCTAAATATAGAATCAGTTGATAATTAAATTATTTTAGATAGTTCTTATAAATCAACTACCAGTATTAAACTCAGAAATACTGAGCAAGTAAAGGCTAAAAAGAGCTCTAAAACACATGAAAGAAGGCAGAAAAATTAAAACCATGATAAGTAAAACTAGAAAGAACACTCTTGACCAGAATAAATACAACTTATTAGCCAGACTAACAAAAACGTTTTCTCAATTCTGTGGAGAGGAGGAGGTGAGGGTTTAATATCATAATCATAGTTCAAAATCAATGTATTTTAATTTCTTTGTAGTCTCAGGGCATATTCAAGTTAAATATAAAAACAATTTATAAGTCATTGTTTTTAATGGACATAGTCACTCTTTTGCTCTTCTCGTATTTAATGTCCAGTTTAAAAACAAAACAAAAAGAACTTCCAGTTAATTTTATACATAAAACTTCTGGATTTTTTAGGATATCATTTCATGAAGGAACAGAATTTTGGTGCTAAAATGAGGTAAACCCATGCAAATATCATACATTAAGGAATGATACCTTAGTTATGCTATGAAATATAGTAAACATAGTTATATTAGAAGGCAAGGAATGATCTGTCTGAATAAGTAACATTTCAAAGAATAGATAATTTTACTCAGGTTGCTTTGTGGATATTTGTTTGTTTTATTCCAATAGTATTCTTTAATCAGAATAAAAGGAAAATAAATACTTCTGAAAGAAATACTGTTTCAAACATAAAGCTGTCAATAGAAATGTATTTCTACTCCAAATAAAAGTGTATTTGTATTTTACTTAGTTTTATATTCATGGAAATTCTCATTTCCATTTGTAGAGATAAGCAAACCTAAACTTCATTCAGTTTTCTGCATTTCCCACCTATGTCAATCAAAAGTAAGCTAAGGTGTTTTTATTGTTTCTTCAAAGTTGTTCAAGTTATAAGCAAGTTTTTAAAATTTATCTTTCTAACAGTCTCATTTTAATTGATTATTGTGTATGGATACTTCATTTAATATTTAAAGTGAAGCCTCCAGGATTATTTAGGGCCACAGAATTGCACTCCATCAGTAATAAATAGCCTGTCGAATGGCCCTAAGCCGGGAAACAGCTTGGTATACTTTTTGAATAAGGAAAAGGCCAGGGTGACACTGGCTATTAAAGAACAAGTGGTCTCTAGCTGGCCTGGTTGGCAGCCCCAGACCAAATAGAACTCTGTGTGCTACAGTAGGGAGCTTAGATCTTATTCTGAATGGAAAACCCCTGAACATAAAGTAGGTAGTTGGCTTAGGGTAGGGGAGTGTTTGTTGATAGTGCTGTTGCATAATGTGATTTACATTGTAAAATTATCATTTGGCTATTGAGGGAGAACATACTGGAGTTTAGAATTCCAGTGATGATTCCTTGTGTATTCTATCTATAAAAACAAATATCAGAACTACTTAAAAAATTAAGGTGACTCTTTCTCAAGATGAATATAATTACATATACTCCTTTAAAGTAGCATCATTAGATTAGATTAATATTCTGCTATTCAAGTATTCCATGTCCCTGACAAATGCAGAGTAAACTATAAAACTTATAGCTTACAGATAAAAACAAAACCTTTTAAAAAATACTGCCTTTGAATCTCTCCTACTATTTATTTATGTATTTAGTATTTCGATTATTGTGACGACATATTTCTGAATTTCTTGTCACCACGGGGGAGGGGGATTGCTACTGGAATCACGTGGGTGCCAAACACCATATGATGCATAGGGAATCTGCCCACAACAAAGAATATTCTAGCCCTAAATAGCAACAGCATTGAATCTGAGAAATCCGGGTCTACCAGGACTATGCTAGTAACATAAAATAAAGTGGGGCCGGCAACATATAACTTCTCCCCCTAAATATACTATTAAAAAATTGAAGATGCATTCACGACGATAAATGGCAACATTGGTCTAAAGTGCAAAACTAAACAGGTGTTCTCTGTTCCCATGGTGGAAAAAATACATAACAATTACACATAAAATTTCACTAAAGATCTGAGATGACGCAAATAACCCTTTGAAACAAACTGCCCAATGAACAGAGGCAGACTGCAAATAATTTCTATTAACATTTTACTGCAGCATGGAAAAATCCCCAAGGTGACTACTAACTCAAAATCTCTGATCTCATGTGCCTGGCCTTAGCTTGTTTTCCTTCCTCAGTCACATCCAAATCCAAAAAGGCTTCTCCATCCCAAGCTCAAAACTCCACAAAAGTCCCCAAGGACCTCAGCACAGACTGCCATAATGAGACTGTGAATTCACGAGGATAAATGGCAACTGAAGTAACTTCAGCAAAATGGCAGGATAAAAGTCCTCTGCTCTAGTCCTTCTCACAGAAACACCAATTAAGCAACTATCCATGAAGAATACCTTCGTGAGAATTCTGACACAGAATTCAGGGGAAAGTTTACAGGTCACGCATGGAGCAAATCAAACCAAACAAAAATCTGAGGAAAAAAATGCAGGAAAAGGGTAAGAAGAACAGTTGCATTTTATCGGCATCACCCCGCCCCCAAGCTGCCACAGCTGGGCGCTGAGAAAAGGGGGGATGGGTGCAGGGGTCAGATTTCCCGCGTGAGGGAAAGAGAGACCAAGGTGGATGTCCAACGTCCTCAGTCACTTGGGCGCCGCCAAAGACGCCCACTTCCGCCTCAACTCACACAGAACACTGGGGGAACCTGGCATGGTTAGACCACTTGGGGACAGCTAGGAATAGGAACACGGTCTTCGACGGCCAGTGCACGCGAATCCCAGCAATGACTCCTCGCCCTCCACCCCTCACAGCAGCCACACCAACCCAGACCCACTGAGGAGCTCATCCCGAGCCTCGCCCCACCACAGAGCTTTTGGGACCCGCCACACGCAAATGAAGAGCTGACTCTAACCTCTCTCAAGCGCACGGCTCCCACAGCAGTCCTGTCCCGAGCTTCTCACCACCGCCCAGCCCTGGAGCCTGTTAGGAGCGGGTCCGTGCTGTGAAGGCCTGCTAGCAGCTGCCAGACTACAACGGCCCGGCCTGCAGCTTCCCCATCGCGCTGCACTGACTGCTGGCCACGCCCATCCCGGAAGCCTCATCAGGCACCGCCCCGTCATGGAGCCCCGCCCGTGTTCTGGACGGGCTGCTTTCCCTGACCGCGGTGCGACAACCCACCAGTGGCCAGAATGCAGAGCCCTGCTAGACAGCTGTGACCAGTACAGGGCACTAGCAGTGGACCCTGCCCCACCGTGGACCCTGCACACCCCAACAGTAACCCCTGGTAACAAGTCTCTCAAAAGGGCAGAGACGTGTCAGCAGGCCCTGACGAATCTCCCAGTTCTGTCAGGCAGACCCTCCGGAGTGGAACCGAGCAAAGGGCACCACCTCACCATGGACGCTGCAAACTGATCTGCCCAGAATTGTGGGCTGGCCTGAAGTCGGTTCACACCATCAAGAATTTCCCAGGTGAAATTTGAAACTGGTACCTGAACATGGAGGGCAGGGAGCAACGGAAAAAAAAGAGGCCGACCACTCCAGATTGGTAGGTGGCAATTTTAATACGCAAGGAACTTAAATATAAGGCTTCTCTCGGATGGTGGCAAGACAAGTAGCTCTGCACACCAGTCCGCCAGAATTTTGAAAGTCTGCATAGAGGTCTTAACCGGGTTCACTTACGTATGCGGTCCAGATGTCTCAGTGGCTGTGTCCTTATGGCAGCTTCTAGCATGGGGGGAGGCAAACAGCATGCACATTCCACGGACAGGGGAGGGGGTGGTGAGCCTCCAATTGCCCGGGTCTAGCTCATGAGTCAACTTTCGGTCAGGTCCTGTCGATGACCTCCCTCAGCACTCCACCCCTCGTCAGGACCAGCTCTTGCAATCTTATATGCTCCCTCTTGCTCAGTAGGCCCTGGGTCCTCAGCAAGGGTTTCACTAGCGTGAAGGTGGTTTGTTTGGCTGCTTGTCTGGCTGCAGCGGGGGCAGATACCACATAGACAGCAAAGTATAGGCACGGGCAAGAGAAAAGGCAGACTAAGTTAATGATTCACAAAATAAGTAACAGTTTTTCCCCCAGGAGACCTATGATCCAAACCCCTGATCTGTTAATTACCCTAGGCTGGGAGTCAGGTCACTCAGGGCTTCACTTTTGTGTCCTCATGTGATTTAATAAAGGTGATATATTAGCGGACTCATCAGGTATGAGCACACAACGCTGTGTTTGAATAATTGCACAAGTGCCTCCTTGCAAAGCAGTGATAATGTCCTCGGCCATCCTATTTTAGAAGACATCTTTTATTATTAGAGACATTTCAGTATTCAGTAAGGATAGACTTTGTTGGCTGTCACTTAAGGCTTGCTGGGTTAATGTAGTAAGGGCTTCTATGTGTTCTATAAAGTCCTCCAGGCCAAAGAAGGGAACAAATATAGTGGTCAAATGACTGTTTCAGGGAAAACAGATCGTGCCCATCTGCCATTGAGGAGAGGGAGGTTGGCAATTGTTACCACGGGGGAGGAATTCTCCTCTGTGCTTAAGGAAAACCCAGGGTGCAGAAGCCTCAACACCTAGGTGGAAGCCAAGGCCAAAGTTTTGTGTCACACAATCACTGGTTACCATTCAGGGCTGCCCAGTAAATACCTGGGCAGCATGACCAGTCAGTGCCAAACCAGTCACTATCCTTTAATATGACAGAATGACTGTACATTTCTGGTTATATTCATCTCATATCCTTGATCTAATTGGGTGAGTTCTGTTTAGAGTCATTTTTTTGTTCCCACAATAGGGATGCATGAGTGTTCAAATGTCTATAACCCAGGATAAGGCACATGAACTTAGCCCAAATCTGAGTATAGCCACAGATGGCTCTGATGGTGGTATTTTTAGGTTTCCTCAGGTTAGCAGTTTGATGGGCTGCCTGTGTAGTTTGATTGACAGATAAAGAATAGCCATGGCCACAGTGTGTGCCATAGGCCAGGTTTCTGAATCAGTATTGGTAATTGAATTAGGAGTACTAGTCGTAGCTGTTCTTCCTTAATGTACTGTTTTAGGGCCTTCTAATTCCCTCCCTGGAGTGGTGATATCCACTGTGTCAATCCTGACAAGCTAGGGAGGGGCAGCTGCCCACATACCCAGCGGGTGGATTGATTCATTTGCTGAGCATACAAGTGGGCCCACTGTAGAAAGGTTTTTTCATTGGATGCCCGTCTCCTAACTGGACACCACAGAAGCAGTAGAAGTCTAAGATCAAAAAGACAGATATGTAGTAGGAGCTTGTATGTTAAGTTCTTCTCCTTCTATAAGAAATACACTTGTGACCTGATCCTTAAATGTTAATGTGGCTGCAGCTTTAGGAATTAGACCTAGTTGTGCATACCATATGTGTTGGCTAGGGGAGGCAGTACCGTCGGGCACGAGGAGATGAACTGGTGGCAGGATATGCCAGACCAGGACCCCCACCTTCTCCCCACTTTCAATGTTACATTTCAGTCATAGTGCTTTTCCACAGGACTGGCTTGCAGCAGGACAACAGGATCCCGGTGGAGATTATACGTGGTTCCCCCTCATCCAGGGGTAGGGAGTAACTCACTCATCCAAGTGGAATGTACCATTGCAAATTCCAGTAGTTGAAGACTTTCCCAGGCGTAATGGGATTTGGCGTTCTCAGCAGCATAACACATTGATGCATGGTGAGAGGGCAGTGGTTGTTTCCTGTGACTTCCATACCTTTATGGTGTTGGGTGTCTCAGCAGTGGTTGCAGTCTGGCATATGGGACAACAGGCCCTACGTGTTGATCATTTAAATGTATTAAAACTTGGTATAGTAAATTAGTCCACCCAGCCAAGGTGGTTTAACCAGTTTAGTTATATAATATGCTGCTTTAATATTCCGTAGACCACTAACCCTGTGGCTTGCAGGTATATAGGAGAGATGGAACCTTCATTCAAAGTCATGTTTTCTGACCAGTCTTGCACATCATGACCTTTGAAATATGACCCCTGATCACTGCTATTTGATGAGGGTATTCATACAAGATACTCAGCTTCTTTAATCCCCTAATGGTGGCAGCTTGGTTTGCAAGGCAACTGGGAATGCTTGGGTTAGGCCAGATACAATATCCATACAAACCAGGGCATATTTGGAGCCCTCACTCAGAGGTCAATATAATCAATTTGCCAATCTCTCACTGGTTGGGAACTTCATTGGATGACCCCACATTCCTTTGGAAGTTGCCTTGGGCATTGTTTAAAATACAGATGACATGCTGTTACTGCATTAACCAAGTTGTATTTCAAGGGCAATCTGGCATCCTTGGCAATATGCCATCCCACCTGGTCATTATGGTGGCCTCTCTTTTTATGGATACATTCTGCTGTATCTACTGAAGGGTCTGTTGCTAGGGCTTGTTACCTCAGCTAAGGCATCAGCTTCCTGATTGCTGGCAGATGTCAGCTCCTTATGAGCCCATATGTGGAAGACAGTCAGGACTGCTGCAGGCTCTTTCAAGCAAACCCAAATGTCTGTCCATATATCCTGACCTCACAAGGACTTATTCATAATCATCCACCCCCTGGCTTCCCATTGTCCAAGCCAGGGATCCCCAATCCCCGGGCCGCGGACCGGTAGCTATCCGCAGCCTGTTAGGAACAGGGCCTCACAGCAGGAGGTGAGCGGTGGGCAAGCAAGTGAAGCTTCACCTGCCGCTCCCCATCACTCACATTACTGCCTGAACCATCCCCCACCCCCGTCCTTGGAAAAATTGTCTTCCATGAAACTGATCCCTGGTGCCAAAAAGGCTGGGGACCACTGGTCCAAGCCATAGAATTTATCCCTTTAGAGCAGCCCAGCTGTCAGTGCAAAGCGAGTGATTATGGCCAGGGTTTATAAGTGTTCACCAGCCTAACCACTTTGAGTTGAGCCCACCAGCTGCTGAGCCTTATTCCTGTTCCCAATCCAGATGGTGTCAGTGTTAGGCTGAATAGCTATGTCAGTCCATGTGAATAGAATGCCAAACTAGATATATCAGTATATCAGGTATCAGCAGGAATTTTCCCCAGTCCCTTTCTGCAGGCCACAGGGGCCACCACAAAATAAGAGCAGAGGTATTTGTAAGATCTACATATTCTACAGGGCCTAGTAGCACCTGCAATTCTAGAGACAGTGTGACAGCATGCTCCTTTGCTGCAAATAGGCTGCCACTTAGTCAAAGTGGGAGTTTGAGCCATGGCAGTGGTAGGTCCATGGAACATATTCTCAACCTGCCCCTTGACAAGAAGGGAAGTTCTTATCATGACATGGTCTTCCTTTGTGAGAGGCTCTTCCTGGAGGAGCACTGTGTGCATTGCTAGGAACTGTTTCTCTAAAGGCTATATCAGGTTTCTGCTCCCTTCCAGAGCTGGGACCAAAATCCTAGGAGTACTTTCTTATGTTGTCTCTGCCACAGTTCCCAACTCATAGCTTCCAGAGTCACAGATACATCTGTGTCAAATGGTAGCCCTGTTTGGGAGATGCCCAGGGCTTTAATCTGCTTCAGTAGTATTTTTCACTTCTTAAAGGCAACTTGCTGCTCTGATCTCCAGTCCCACACTTCACAAGACATTATAAGGGATGGAGACACTGTGCCAGGTGGGGAATAATAGTCTTCCAAAACCCCTAAATCTCTACAGTGGCTTGTATCTCTTTCACATTCTTAGGGTTTGGATAGGCTTTCACTTTATCAGTCACAGCTTCTGGGACAGTGTACATCTTACTTGACCAAACAGCTCCCCAAAACTTTATGGCAATGTCTGGATACTGAGGGGGCCAGAAAACTTCTGAGGGTTACCATGAACTAGAGTAAATTCGGCTCCAGTATCAACCAAAGCCATCACTTCTTGTTTATTTCTGGAGAACCAGTGAATACAGAGCTCAACTTGGGGCCTCCGATCACTTCCAGTGGCCCTCACCTGCAGGCAATCTTGGCTTTTATCTTTTACCTGAGGCATGGGAGGCATCCACCCTGAATAGGACTGTATTTGAAGTCTCTGCTGGAATGGTAGGGGCATCAGGATGGTGGGTCAAGTGGGGCCGCTCTGAGGTATTCTTCAGATTTTAGAGATAACAAAAATGTATTTGTGATGTCTTAATTTTTAAATGTCACCATCAAAACCACACTTTTTAAAAACATCATATAGGATGGCAAAGTATGGTACAAGTAAATTATGTATAGGCTTAATTCAGCAGAACTTAGTAATGTGGAGGTCTTTGGTGACTACCCAAAACAGTTTCAGTGTTGTATTGGGACTAAGACCTACTTGAAGTTGTTTGGGAATCATAGGGAGGTGAGAATGCAGATTAACTTACTATAGATATCCTTTTTGAAAAATTTTGATGTGAAGAGGAAATGAATAATGAATTCATAGCTGAAAAAGTATATGGCTTCAAATTTGGAATAAATAAATAAATATATTTGAGATGAAATTTGAGATCCTATTTGTATGCTCATAAGCATGATTTAGTAGAGATATAGATACAGAAATAGATAATGTATCAGACAAAAGCACTAATTGCAATAATGAGATCTTAAAAAGAGAAATATAGAATCCAGAGCAAAAATGAGGCCTTGATCTAGAGAGAAATTTAAAATTCACACTAATAGTTAAGAAAATAGATAGCAGGTACAGGAAAGATCATATATTTGGAGGTGAGATGAAAATACGCCTGTTTCTTTTTAGGTCAGAGTAGCATGTATTGGCTACATATTACTTAAATATATATACCAGTTGTCCAGATATTCTGATAATTACACTAGATGCTTGAAGAAATAAATATTCTGTGTTCACTGAATTACTCTGTATTATATAGACATTACTGCCACTATCAGTGTGATGTGTATAAGTTGTTTTTAATATTTAAAGTACATGTCATAGTTTCATGGACAAGTTTATCAATACTTATGGTATCCAGTATCATGCACAACAAATCCAGTCATCATTAATTTTACATGTGTAACTATATTTTGCTATGGATGACTGCAAAATTGTTCACATACAGAAAAATCTCCCTAAGGATATAAGTACATAATATAAGAGATGACAGATAGATGATAGATAGATAGATAGGGGTGATATATTATACATATATATATTTACATATTTATATATAAATGTAATAATGTTATAAGTAAATCATTTGAAAAAACAAAGCAACTAGAGAAAGAGAAAAATTTAAGTAAACTTGAAATGAATAGATACATAGTATTGGGTTATAAATAAGGTTGTAGACAACAGCATACAATTTAATTTTTGAATCATTATTTTAACAAAAAAAAACCTTGAATTTCTTGCTATTTTCCTTAGCAGTTGATTTTGCACAGCTACATGCCATTAATGCTTTAATCTGCTAATCAACCAAAATGATAACTTGAACCAGAAAAACTTGCTTCCAATTATCAGCAATAATAGAATTGTTATCCATTCTGATATGTGACAATTTCATAGCTACAACTATTTCTAAGACTTATAAAACCATTTAACTTCCAGTATAAGAATTTTCCAAACTGTGTTCACAATCATACTCATATCCATCAAAATGTTAATAGTTCTTTTTCAAAATGCTTCCATTGCCTAATAAAATTCAGTAGTAAATATTTTTACCTTTCCAGACATTGTCAGTTCAAATTAGTGTATTAAAAATATGATAAACCCTGCAGTAAATAAAAGTTACTGTTTACTATATTGTATTAAAATGTGTTTGGTGACAGCAGCCTTATTTATCCTCAAAGGTAACCTACCTTCTCAATATTCCTTGAGAAATGAGACATTACTCTTTAGGCATCAGGATAGAAAATGCTATTTTAGGATATTCACTATGCCTTCATTTTTAAGGGGAAGAAAAACAGATTTTATAAATATACCTATTAAAAAAGAGCAAAGTTGTGTTTGTTTATGTCTGTATTTATTTTAATGATGTTCTCCTCTTCCCTGGGGAGCCAACATCATAATAAGGGATAAGGGTTTTTACTAAAAAACATGTGACATAACCCTTAATGTGAAATATCTTATTTTTAAAATCAATTCCACCACTCTACCATAAGTTACTTTCTCCCTAGTCTCCCAGGATCAGAAGCTTTTCTTCCCTCCCTATTCTGCAATTGGATTGGATAAAGAACAAGCAGAATTTTGACAAACTCCAATAGCCAGGACATAGAGGAGCAAGGAAAGTCAAGTAGAAGGGAAAATTTTAAAAGGATTTTGTTTTCTGTACATTATTCATTTAACTTGATTGAAAAGTAAATAAGAAAGTCAGTAACAACAACCACATAAAAAGAGATCTTATGATCACCTAGTTGGTTGTACAGTGATTGTACACAATCATAACTTAGTCAAGCATTTTGTAACATAAAGGCCCCATCCAGTGGTAAGCTGGACTGGCTCATACCAGCTCCCATCATGTGCCTCTCTTCCCAACTTCATGTTCAGTGACATCACATGAGTAGCTTGAAATTAGCAACAGATGTCGGAACTTTTTAAATCCACATCATTGGTTTTACTGGTAATAGAGGAATATTTTAATTGCTCTTAAACAGTGGTTCTGAAAGTAAGGTCCCTAGGATAACAGTATAATTTCAGTGAGAAGTTGTTAAATATGCATATTCTTGGGTTCCATCCCATATCTACTGACTCAGAATATCTGGAAAGTGTCCAACTATCTGTGTTTTTCTTTTCTTAAATTAAGGTGTAGTTGATTTACAATATTATACAAGTTTAGTTGTATAAGAGAATAATTCACAATTTTTAAAGGTTAAACTCCATTTATAATTATAAAATATTGGCTATATTCCATGTGCTGTATCGTATATCCTTGTAGCTTATTTATTTTATAGTAATTTGTACCTCTTAAGCCCCCAACCCTATTCGGTTCCTGCCCCCTTTCTTCTCCCCACTGTTAACCAATAGTTTGTCATCTATATTTGTGAGTCTGTTTCATTTTCATTGTATTCACTAGTTTGTTTTATTTTTTTAGATTCAACATACAAATGATATCATAAAGTATTTGTCTTTCATTTTCTGAGTTATTTCACTAAGCAAAATAGTGTCCAAGTCTGTCCTTGTTGCAGATGGCAAAATTTCATTCTTTTTTTATAGCTGAGTAGTATTCCATTGTATATATTTACCACATCTTCTTTAAACTTCATCTATTGATAGACACTTAGGTTGCTTTCATGTCTTGGCTATTGCAAATAGTGCTGCAGTAAACATTGGGGTGCATGTATCTTTTTGAATTAATGTTTTTTGTGTTCTTCAGATATATACCCAAGAGTAGAATTGCTGAATCATAAGGTAGTTCTATTTTTATCTTCTTGAGGAACCTCCATACTGCTTTCCACAGTGGTTGCACTAATTTACATTTCCACCAACAATGTACAGTGGTTCCCTTTTATCCACATTCTTGCCAACATTTATTATTTGTGGTCTTTTTGATGAAAGCTCTTCTGAGAGGTGTGAGGTGATACCTCATTGTGGTTTTGACTTATATTTGTCTGATGATTAACCACATTGAGCATCTTTTCACATGTCTATTGGCCATCTAAATGTCTTCTTTGGAAAATTGTATATTTAGGTTTTCTGCCCATTTTTAATCAGATTGTTTGTTTTTCTGATGTTGATTTGTATGGGCTGTTTATATAATTTGGATATTAACCCCATAGTGGTCATATCATTTGCAAATATTTTCTCCTATTCAATAGGTTGTCTTTTCGTTTTGTCCATGGTTTCCTTTGCTGGCCAAAAGCTTTTAAGCTCAGTTAGGTCCCACTGGTTTATCTTTGCTTTTGTTTCCCTTGCCTTACAAGATGGATCCAAAAAAAATTGCTATGATTATGTCAAAGAGTATTCTGCTTGTGTTTTCTTCTTAGGAATATTACAGTTCCTGGTTTTACATTTAGGTCTTTAAAATCCATTTTGAATTTATTTTTGTATATGTGTGAGAAAATGTTCTAATTTTATTCTTTTACATGTAGCTGTACAGTTTTCCCAGCACCACTTATTGAAGAGACTGTCTTTTCTCCATTGTATATTCTTGCTTCTTTTTTTCATAGATTAATTGACCATAAGTGTGTGGGTTTACTTCTGGGCTCCTATTCTATTCCATTGATCAATGTGTCTGTTTTTGTACTGAATTGATTACTGTAGCTTTGTGATATAGTGTGAAGATAGGGAGTGTGATTCCTCCAGGTCTATTCTTCTTTCTCAAGATTGTTTTGGCTATTCAGGGTCTTTTGTGTTTCCATACAAATTTAAAAATTATTTTTTCTAGTTCTGTGAAAAATACCATTTTGATAGGGATTGCACTGAATCAGTAGATTGCCTTGGGTAGTGTGGTCATTTTAACAATATTAATTCTTCCAATTCAGGAACACTGTGTCATTTTCAATTTCTTCCATCAGTGTCTTTTGGTTTTCTGAGTAAAAATCTTTTACTTCCTTATGCAGGTTTATTCTTAGTTATTTTATTATTTTTGATGCAATTGTAAATGGGATTGTTTCCTTGAGTTATCTTTCTGATAGCTCATTTTTAGTGTATAGATATGCAACATATTTCTGTGTATTAATTTTGTATCCTGAAACTTTACCAAATTCATTGATGAGTTCTAGTAGTTTTTTGGTGCTGTCTTTAGGATTTTCTATATATAGTATCATGCCCTCTGCAAACAGTGACAGTTTTGCTTTTTCCTTTCCAGTTTGAACTCCTTTTATTTCTTTATCTTATCTGATTGCTGTGGCTAGGACTCCAAATAAAGTGGCAAGAGTGGGCATCCTTTTCTTGTTCCTGATTTTAGAGGAAATGCTTTCACCCTTTCACCATTGAGGGTTATGTTATTTATGGACTTAATATATATGGCCTTTATTATGTTGAGGTACGTTCCCTCTGTACCCACTGTCTGGAGAGTTTTTGTCATAAATGGATGTTGAATTTTGGCAAAAGGTTTTCTGCATATATTGAGATGATGATATGGTTTTTATTCTTCAGTTTGTTAATGTGTATCACGTTGATTGATTTGTGGGTACTGAAAAATTCTTGCATCCCTGGGATAAATCCCACTTGTTTGAGGTATATGATCCTTTTAATGTATTGTTGGATTCAATTTTCTAATATTTTGTTGAGAATTTGTTTCATCTGTTTATCAGTGATTTGGGCCTGTAAGTTTTTTTGGGTGGGTGATATCTTTGTCTGTTTTTGGTATCAGTGTGATCCTGGCCTTAAAAATGAGTTTGGAAGTATTCCTTTCTCTGCAATGTTTTGGAATAGTTTAGGTGTTAACTCTTCCCTAAATGTTTGGTAAAATTCATCTTTGAAGACATCTGGTCCTGGACTTTTGTTTGTTGGGAGTCTTTTTTTATTACTCATTTAGTTTCAATACCAGTAATTGGTCTGTTCATATTTTCTATTTCTAGAAATGGAATAAATTCAATTTCTAACATGTGCAATTCATTTCCTTGTATTTTCAGTCATATTTAAAAGTTTGAACCCAATCAGTCTTCCCAAAAGATAAAAACTAAGGAACCTCATATTCTCATTTTATACCAAATCATTTATAATTTATAATGTTATCTTTTTATATTGTAATTCTGATTTGCTGAATTGTATTGTATGAAAAATATATATTGAAACTTTTTCACTGTTTATCCTGAAATATGTTTCTAAAATGAAATATGCTATTCTACCTCCTATGAAACCTTGACGTCCCCAGTTAGATATGATCTCTTTCTAACCCACCAATTGTTATTACAGCATGTAAATGCACACTGCTTCAGACTGGATCCTGGTTACGCCACTAACCATACTGGTCTCTATGCCTCAATTTTACTTCTTTTGAAATGGACATAATCATAATACTTACCTCATAATAGTGTTGTGAGGATTGATATAAAACCTTTAGGCTAATGTCTGAAACATAGTAAACAATAAAAAATATAATATATTCATTTAAATAGTATCCATCTACTTTCAACTTTAAAATGTAATTCACCATATTAAACAATTTAAAAGGGAAATCATATAGAATCTAAGTAGAGACAGAAAAACATTTGATAAAATCTAATATCAGTTTCTAATTTAAAAAATAATCTCAGCAAACATAATAGAAAGAAACTTAAACCTAATCAAGGGCTTCTATGAAAATCCAAAAGATGATATCATGTTTAATAATAAAAGACAATGTTTTCCCCTAACATGAGGAAAAAGACAAGGATGTTTGCTCCACTCTATTATATTAGCCATTATACTAAAGGTTCTAGCTGGTACAATTAGTACAACAACCAAAAAAATGACATTCAAATTAGAACAAAAATAAAACTGTGTTTTTTCTTATACAATATGATCATATGTGTAGAAAATCTAGAGATATACACAAAAGTTACTAGAACTAATAATTGTCATTATAGAGGGTAAATATACAAAGATCAACTCACAAAATAAATTTTATATCCATATACTAGCAATTAACAAACAGAATCACAATTAGAAATAATTCATTTCATAAAAATATCATGAAAATATGAAATAGAGTGAAATCTGTGAAAAGATGTGAAGGCCATGTACAAAAACGCTATAAAATATCTCTGAAAAAAATTTAAAAGTACCTAATTAAATGGGAAGCAATACCTTGTTAATGTGTTGGAGAACTAAATATTATTAACATGTCAGTTCTCCCAAAATTGATCTATAGATGTAACACAGTCCTACACAAAATCTCAGAACTGTTAAAATTGCAATTTCCAAGCTAAATTTCAATCCTATGTAAATGCAAATGACTTATATAGCCAAAGCAAATTTGAAAATGGTGAACAATATTGGAAG